>NC_087222.1:29960404-29997904 GCF_015104395.2 Macrobrachium nipponense
TTAAAAGGAAATTCTTCTTTAAATATATAAATATATATAAAAATATTGGACAAAAACTACAAATATTACAAAAAAAAAAAAAAAAAAAAAAAAACACTGAAAAGCTCTTTTGTCGCTCAAAAGGAGACAGTTATTCCTCATGGTGATTCTTCTATTTCTATCACCAAGAGAGACCTTACCATTACAGACCTTACATCTTGTTCGGGTTGCCCCAGGTCCCTCAGTGTGAGGCACCTCTAATGTCTACCAGAGAGTTGCTAGTACATCTTCCGGTATATTTTGCATCTTCCAATCTTGGATGGTCTGGGATGCAGCTTAGATATTTGTCGAGCTTATTCTTAAACACATCTACGCTCACTCCTCATATATTCCTCAGATGAGCTGGCAACGCATTGAATAGACGCTGCATTATTGATGCTGGTGCGTAGTGGATTAATGTCCTTGTGCTTTCCTTATTCTTCCTGGTATAGTTTTGGGCGCTATTAATCTAACTCTGCTTGCTCTTTCTAATATTTTTAGTTACCATGATGTTTTCTGCTATTCCTTCTATCTGTTTCCATGACTGAATTATCATGTAGTTTCTCTTCTCCTTTCTAGACTATATAATTTTAAGGATTGTAGTCTTTCCTCAGTAGTCAAGGTCCTTAACTTCTTCTATTCTAGCTGTAACGGACCTTTGTACACTCTCTATTTGTGCAATATCCTTTTGATAGTGTGGGTACCATATCCATATTGCAATATTCAAGTGGACTACGAACATATGTTTTATAAAGCATAATCATGTGTTCAGCTTTTCTTGTTTTGAAGTGCCGTAACAACATTCCCATTTTTGCTTTACATTTTGCCAACAGAATTGCTATTTGATCATTGCATAACCATGTTCCTATTCATCATCACACCAAGGTCTTTTAACTGCTTCCTTATTTGTGATTGTCTCATTATTAGGTCCGCTATATGCATATAGCTTTCCTTCTCTGTCTCCATAATTTATTAATTCAAATTTATCAGTTAAATACCATCCTATTTACCTCTGCCCAATCATATAGTTTGTTAAGGTCTCTTTGTAGAGCGTTCCTATCTTCATCACAATTAATTTCTCTACTTATTCTTGTGTCATCAGCGAAACTACTCACTACCGAATCCTTAACATTACTGTCTATGTCTTCAATCATAATAACAAACAGTATTGCAGCTAACACCGTACCTTGTGGCACACCGGATATTACCTTGGCTTCATCCGATTTCTCATCGTTTGCAATAACTATCTGTTTTCTGTTGTGTAAAAAATTCTTTTAACATCTTCCTACTTTATCCACGATATTGTGTTTTCTAATTTCTTCGATAATATATTATGGTCTACCTTGTCAAAAGCTTTTGCAAAGTCTAGATAAACCACATCTGTTTCATTTCCGCTTTTCATATTTTTGAATATGTTCTCACGGTGGACTAACAATTGGGTTTGTGTACTTTTTCCGGGTACGAAACCATGTTGTCCTGTATTAAAGAAATTATTTTTTATTAAATGTTTCATAATATTTTTTCTTCATTACCCTTTCATACACTTTCATAATATGTGTTGTTAGATCACAGGACCTATAATTACTTGCCTCTAGTCTTGATCACTTTTGAAAGTAGGGGTAATATATGCTATTTGTGCTCATCATAAATCTTGCCTGTATCTACACTTTGTCTTAATAATATTGCAAGTGGCTTTGCGATAGAATGAACTACTTTCTTTAACAAAATAGCAGGAACTCCATCAGGCCCTGCTGCAGCTCCTATTTTTAATTTCATAATAGCCTGCACAATATCAGCTTCATTAATATCTATGTCAGCTAAATATCACTATTTTCGTCCTTTACTTCTATATCATTATCTTCATTATCTATTCTAGGGGTGAATTCTCTCTTATATCGTTCTACCAATATGTTGCATATTTACTTTTTTTCACTCGTTAATCTTCCTTCAATTCTTAGAGGGCCAATTTCTATTCTTCTTTTAGAGAGAGAGAGAGAGAGAGAGAGAGAGAGAGAGAGAGAGAGAGAGAGAGAGAGAGAGAGAGAGAGAGATTACAAAACGTTTAAGAATTAGAGAATGCCGAATCTTCACAGGTTTGATCAAATGTATGTAGGTAAACTGGTAAGTGTGTGTGTGTGTGTGTGTGTGTGTGTGAGAGAGAGAGAGAGAGAGAGAGAGAGAGAGAGAGAGAGAGAGAGAGAGAGAGAGAGAGAATTGTTTCAATAAGCCGTATGTAAATTACGAATGCAGATACATCAAAATGAACGCTTTGAGTAGGCTGAAATGAGAGAGAGAGAGAGAGAGAGAGAGAGAGAGAGAGAGAGAGAGAGAGAGAATTTCACTGAACGTTTGGGTGCATTACAGAATGAAGAATCATCGCTGGTTTAAACAAAATTTTTTTAATAGAAAAAATATAAAGTAATGTGCTCCATTACAACATGTAGGTCAAAAAGTAACTGAGAGAGAGAGAGAGAGAGAGAGAGAGAGAGAGAGAGAGAGAGAGAGAGAGAGAGAGAATATCAATTAAAATGCTTGTGAATACAGAATGTAGAATCGTTATAGTTGAAGAAAAAAATGTTTAATAAAATGATAAAAAAATTTCAACCAAAAGACATCAGCTAGGTCACACAGTCACAAGGCTTCCCTGTGCATATTAGGCAACAATTATTTATATATTACTGAAATAAAGGCTAAAAGGACCTTTCTATTAAGAGAATAAATCCGAAAATGGACTAAAAAGCTGAACACAATTTACTGCTCACAGCAAAGTCCCTCTTTCGCTACAAACAAAAGACAAAGTTTACTAACTAAATAGTTTCATCCCAGGAGCGCGGACCGATGCTCACTGCGCTTTGTGTCATCCTGGAGCCAGTTTGAGCCTGCCAATCTGTGGTCACAATAGCCCCCTACCCCCCAAAATAAAAATCTGAAATTAACTCCCTGGTTGAGAACCACTGCTCTGAAGAATAAAGGATTAAAACTTAACACGTGGTTAAACTTTTGATGATAAATTTGCATGAAGAGTTCGTATCATCTGAATTGTGTCCCCTCATTGGCTGGTAGGGAGGGTCCTTGCTCTCTCTCTCTCTCTCTCTCTCTCTCTCTCTCTCTCTCTCTCTCTCTCTCTCTCTGTCAGTTGATGGAACGTCTATTGCCCCAAAGAGTTGATGACATCTTGGGGGCTGAATTTGCACAACAATATTTTTGTCTTGTTTTGAAATACAAAATGAAAAAAGAAAAAAGCTTCTGATAGAGACAGACTATTTGAGTCCCCCTATCCCCCTTTTTATATTCTATCATTTTTATTATTTTTCTTTATCTATTAAGTCATTCTGTTTCCAATTTACGCTTTTGCCTTCATGGTATTGTAAATAACCTTTTGAGAAATGACTGTAGTGTGAACATCAACTTACCCAATGTGAGGGACTTGTCAAATTTCCTCAACAACTTCGTAAAGTCACCTGCTACGTTTGCTCATCTGCTTCCCCTTTTCTCCCTGTGAGGAGGGCTTCGGCTGTTTCCTCAGTATCAAGTTAGAGGAGTTACAGGGAGTTACAAGGATTGGGATGTCCCAAAGACTTACTAGTCCATCCTAAAAGGAGACATCGTGTGCTATATGAATAATATCTATTATAATATTTCTAGGAGTCTTCATTTCTTCTCTGGATACTGCACAGCATCCTCATTGGGCGGGTGGGTTGCGTACTCGCCTATCAATCTGGTGGCCCGAGTTCGCTCCCCGACGCTGCCACCAATGTGGAACCTGAGGAATTTATTTCTGGTGATTACAAATTCATTTCTTGATATAGTGCGGTTTGCATCCCACAATAAGCTGTAGTAGGGTCCCGTTGCTAAGTTATAACCAATTGGTTCCTAGCGACGTAAGAATATCTAATCCTTCGGGTCAGCCCTTTATAGGAGAGCTGTTAATGAGCTCAGTGGTCTGGCTAAACTGTGATATACTCGTTATAAATCTTTTGGACTGTCGTCTGTAAAAGCCATTTGGATAATACTCTCATGGGTTGCAAACACTTCCCACCGGAAGTTACTACTACAACTCTCTCTGGTTGCCATGAAATCCATTACCGTTCAAAAAGGTTGCAGATACCGACCAACCCTCTTCCTTAATTTAAATGGTTTTCCAACTACCAGGCTATGAACGAAAGCGCTTTGTCCCCCTGGGGTTGCAGGGATTGAAGACCCTTTAGTAGAGAGAGAGAGGAGAGAGAGAGGAGAGAGAGAGAGTTGAGATCTGAGAGAGTAGAGAGAGACGAGAGAGAGAGGCCGATTGAGAGGTCAATTCGCTTTCGACATCAAGGACTCTGTTGCTTTCAGATAATCAGAAACAAAGTAATAGCTGGAGACGAGAAGTGGCCATCAGCCCCTCATTATTATCTTGAATGAATTCATGATGCGTATGTGATTATTGTTATTATTATTTGGTTGTAGATAATGACAGTTTTCAACGATTAATCTTATGGGGGTGGATGGTTTTCAATTCTGAAATTAATTCGTTTCTCTGACTCAGCGAGGTTGTTGAGTAGAATATTGGAATTCTACACAACAACCTATGTGAGTCAGAGAATTGAATTAACAGGGGAATTGAAAATACCCTGTATAAGATTAATTCGTTAAAAACTGCCATTATTTTCAACAGAACATGTATCAAAGAAGGTCTGCTCCCTGCATATTATCATTATTACTATTTCTTTTATTATTACTAGCAAACATATGTATATAGAAAATTATGTATGAAAATTCGTACAGTAACTAAGGTCTACGGGCAAACATATCCGTTTCAGGAAATCTCTTCTCACCTCCACCCCGTTTGAAGGGGGTGGGGGGGGGGGGGGGGAGGGGGGGGGGAGGGAGGTAGGATGAAATCCCATTATAAACCATCTTAGTGGTCCCCATTATAACCCTGCCAAGTTTCATGCCCATCGGACCAGCCGTTTGGCCGTGATTGAATGACAGACGGACGGACAGACAATACGCCCATTATAGTAAGATTATTATTATTATTATATTCAGAAGATGAACCCTATTCATGTGGAACAAGCCCACCAAAGGGGCCACTGACTTGAAATTCTCGAAGCTTCCAAAATCCATGGAGCTCACTGGAAAGATGATGGACAGGAGATACTAGAAAATACAGAAAGAAGATATCAGCCACCAGAAAAGAAGACAAACTAGTAAACAAACAAACAAATACAAACATCCTCAGTAAGGAGGCTCTTGTTCCACAGCCCAAAAGTGTGAGGAATAAAGGAACCTCTGGAACTTTGATGAATTTCGGCACATCTATTCCATAATGGTCTACCTGTTTCAGCGAACCCGGTTGCTCTCGGGAGATAAAAGGAATTATGGATCAATCGTGAATGTGAAAAAGAAAAAAAAAAAAAAAAAAAAAAAAAAAAAAAAAGCTCTGTTGAAATACTAATGTAATAAAAAAAAAGGGTTGAATTATGAACTACATGTAAGGTAAAACCATTCTTTTAACCAGTATTGCATTCCTATCCGCTCGCAGGGATCATAAACATCGATTTACGAAGTGCCCTTTCATTATAGGATCACGTATTCGTATTCATGTGTCTGAGTATAGGGCATTTTCAAGACAAGGTGATTTATTTGACCTCTGTATGACTTTTCATGACCTTCTCTTGCTGTTGCTCACATTCCAAGGCCATGAGAAGATTCACTTCTAAAAAGATACCATTTGCGACAGAATTTCTTACAGGAATCTGATGAAAGTCGAACCATCATATATATGAAACGGAGGACGTTAGTCACAACACATGGAAGGTATTTATTCTTTATTCCACTGGACAACTAACTAACAGCAATTAATAGCCAGAGAAACAAAAAAGTGGCCCCTCGAGGACTCACCCAGAAGATATAACCAAACCAAAGGGCCCCACTCCCTCAGGAGGACACATTCCAAGGTTAATAACGAGGTCTGTGAATGGTCACCTTCCTACTCTCCTAAATGCATTCCCCCTTCATTCCTTGAGGGGAAGTAGGTTCAAGTGACACTAACCCAAACCCCCCTGGGTCCCGCCATTTTCCCCCCCCTGGGTATGCCTCGATGCCAGAGGGCGGAAGAGGGCAATATAAGGACCACCTTCAGGAGTTACTGCTAATGTCGTTCATGAATTGGCGATAGGTTACAGCAGCTCCATGCAGCTGATTGGTGTAGAGATCAAAGAGAGAGAGAGAGAGAGAGAGACGAGAGAGAGAGAGAGAGAGAGAGAGAGATGAGAGACGATGAGAGAGAGAGAGAGAGAGAGAGAAGCGATGAGAGACGAGTAAAAGAGTAAAAGGCACAGTAAAAAGATGCTTTTGAATGAATGGTAAGAAATCTTGAGAGTGATGCTATGATATCTAGAGTGTCATATGTATAGGTGTGTGGGTAGGGAGGGGTTGTATGGGATTGGGCCAGGGATTGGGGATGGGGTCCGGGGAATAGTGTCTATTTTGCGGGAAAAAATGATATTTTTATAAAAAAAAACAAAAAAGTTTTGAAAAATGCATAATTTATTGAATGATTTATGAAAGCAAACCACATCATACGATTTGAACGTATGAACAAAGCCTTCAATAATAATAATAATAATAATAATAATAATAATAATAATAATAATAATAACTAAACTAACTTCACTGACCAAGGAATTGTAAGAACTAGGGAAACACTAATTATTCATAACTATGTAAGTATCTGCAAGCTAGCAATCTCATAGCATACATGACCCAAGAACTTATCTCCAGGTATATTGACGATAACCTCAGATGCCGTCATAAATAGGCCGTTGGTTTTCTTATCAGAAAGATAATTTATTCATTCATCTATTTTATCCATTTATCAAGTAATCTTTATATATAATAATTATAAAACAAATCTCCCAAGGAGAATTTATCTTTTGTACCCAAGGAAATGTCAGGTCTGGAAGAGTTTCTCTCTCCTCTCTCTCTCTCTCTCTCTCTCTCTCTCTCATCTCTCTCCTCTCTCTCTCTCTCTCTCTCTCTCTCTCATCTAGGACACTGAATACTTCTTGGGTATCTAAATGAGTATCTAGAAACGTCTCAAGCTCCTTCGAGATCTTTGAATGAAACGTTGTAGGTCAAAGTCTCGAGCCCCAAAATTGGACGCTACGAATCTGTGCCCCAAGATATTGATTGGATCCAAAGTCTCTCTCATTCCATGACCTTGTAATGGGGTGGGGCCAGACCTCCACAGACTTCATCTCATAACTGATACAGATAAAAACTTCAGTTTCGTTGGTTCCTCTCTCTCTCTCATCTCTCTCTCGTCTCCTCTCTCTCTCTCTCTCTCTCTCTCTCCTGTTTCTGACAGGCTGTCATTCTAGATGGACAAAGTTAACGAGTTAATTCCAATTGCTCCAATTTCATGGTCTCTCTTTCTCTCTCTTTCGCTTGTTCCGCGTCATAACTTCATAAAAGTCAAACTTATATCAATTTTTTTTTTTATTTTTTTATCTTGTCCTCACGTCATGTTTATTTTTTGGGAGACCTCACAATCCCCCCAGCCCCCCCCCCCCCCCCCACCCATTGATGGAGCAATCTAATTCAATTCCTTCCTAAAAGCAAAATGTTACAGTTGCAGAGCTGATCATTTTTTTCAAGAATTAATCAAGAGGATGTTTTTGATGACAGGTACAGTATGACCGTTATCTAATTGGCCTTTTATTTAGTATAATCATTACTGATGCTTGAAAATAATCATAATTCCCTTTGGCTAGAAGGGAATATTTGCAAACTTCATACCACTGATATATATAATAGCAATCATTTTTAATAGGAGATTGCCAAATCTCAGGCTATTAAGATTAATCCAAAGATCACAATGCTTAACAAATCGAAACATTTCGACACACAACCAGGCCTAAGAATGCTTTAGAACAACAATGTATCAAAAAGAGTTATAGAATATCAGGGTCACACTCTGAAAATCATATTTTTGGCAATTCTCGAAAAGCTGTTCTCAAAATTCGTCTTATTTTCAAGAAACGGTTCAGAAGGCGTCTTTGACGATTGTATTAAGATGATAACTAGGCCTCTGGGATGGCTCTCGGCCTAAATACAGAGGCCTCACTTAAAAAGGACGTAGGCCTACTGAGAATGTCTCCTCAGACCAGTAACATCAGGTCATTCAATACTTGTAGGGTTATAATCTCTCTGTCTCTCTCATCTCTCAAACACACACACACACAGTCAAAAACAGTATTCGTATTTAACTAACAAGAATTGCATGGGCTCATCTTAGCTCATAACCTCTTAAAATGCATCAGTCCATCAACACCCAGATTTTGGATTTGTGGTTTGAATAATGGCAACCCCCCCCCCCTCCTTCCCTCCCTCCAACCCAACCAAGGTTCTAGGTTAAGGGCAAAGGTTAGCTTGGTGTTCTTTAGGGTAAGACACTGTATAACAAATAGGGTCAGGTTAGGTCAAGTTAAGAATGAAGTTATGTTAGGTCAGGTTGGTCTTCATTCAGGGTAAGAAACTGTGTCACAGATGGGGTTAGGCTAAGTCAGATTAAGAATGAAGTTAGGTTAGGTTAGGTGAGGTTAGGCTGGGTTTAGGATACGTCCCACTAAACCAACAGAATTTTACTGGTATTTATCATGGCAATTCAAGCTACTTTGTCTTACAATACTTAAAGGGTCATAGCTTTTAATTACCAAACTTTCCCCAGGGTTATTTGGGAACAAATGATTGTTAACAAAAGATTAGCAACTCAGAATTGGGAACCAACGATTATGAACAAATGATTGGGACCAAAGTATTGATAACTAAGGATTGGAAACAAACAATCAAGAATAGGATTGAAACCACGGCTTCGAAAAAAAACGATCACGAGCAAATGATTCGGAACTAAGGACTGGGAGTAAAGGATTAGGAATAAAGGATTGGTGGGTTGGGGGGAGGGGGGACGGTAGAGAGAGAGAGAGAGAGAGAGAGAGAGAGAGAGAGACGAGATGAGAGACGAGAGAGAGAGAGAGAGAGAGGAGAGAGAGAGAGAGAGAGGTACTGGCCACACCCTCCTCCAATACAGAACTCCCGAAAAGCAGATAGAAGCGACGTCAAGAGGAGTTAAAAAAAAAAAATTTAAAATAAAAATAAAAAAAATGTTCCAACCTGAACCTGGCAATGACCAGTGCGTGGCAACACTTCCTGACAGAACTCAAAAATGTTTATTGGAAGGTGAACACCTGTTAATAAATTTAGTGTCTTGTCAATCAATCACCATTACGAAACCGGGTCCGTTTCGTTTGGGTATTTTTGGTTCCTCGAATTGGAGAACAATCTTGTAGACATATTGGCATATCATTCCTAATTCAATTCCTAATTCACAATTCACCAGAATATCCGTTATACTTTTTTTTTACCTTTAGAAGTCAAATAAAGTAGAACTTTATACGTTCAATTGATTATTTAAAACTGGTCAAGGTCGTAGGAATCTTATGTTGTGGACTGTCATCTTATGATAAATATTCATATTGAATTAAGAGAGGAAATAATATATGTATATATTATAATTTTCTCTCTCAACTTAATGCAATTATTTATCATGAAATGGTAATCATTTTGAGAAAGAGAGAGACGAGAGAGCTCGAGAGAGGGAAAGCGAGGGAGGTGAGAGAGAGAGAGAGAGAGAGAGAGAGAGTGAGAGAGAGACGGGAGAAGGAGCGAAATTTAAAAATAGAGAGAAGAGAGAGAGGGTTTTGTGACGATGTGAGAGAGCGAGGAGAAGGGAAGAGGGAGGAGAGAGGAGAGTTGAGATTGGAGAGAGAGGAGAGAAGAGAGAGAAATTCAAAAATATTAATAAGAGAGCAATGAGACGAGAGAGAGATGGAGGAAAATTAATAGCAAGAGAGAGAGATGAGAGAGAGGAGAATGGTGAGCTAGAGGGACGAGAGAGAGAGGAGAGGAAGAGAGAGAGAGGAGACGACGGATGAGAGGAGTAGAGGAGAGGAGAGAGATGAGAATATTAAATTACCATTAATAACAAATTTGATTTTAATAAGAGAAAGTAAAATAAAATGAACACTGCACAAACCTTAAATAAAAATAAAAACCACCCAGAGTGAGAGAGAACCAACATCTCAGCCACACGAGAAGCAAAACTGAGAAACACCACGAAAAACGACGGGGACATTAAGCGGGGGTGCCGCACGCACGATCACACTACATTACGACCCCCAGGTAAGTAAATTCTCTCCACCAGGATGTGAAATTGTGCGGTTTCTCACAGAAATTGCCGAGACAGAGACTTTGCCTTCCGTGAGTAGAACATAAAACAAGGCGCGATCCGACCTCCAGCTTAGTCGGGGCGCGTGCTGGAATCTATAGTCAAATAGAGCGTTTTTCAACCAACGAAAATTTTAATAAAGACGCTACCTCTTATTAGAAACAATTGTTCTGTACTGTTTAACATAAACATTATTATCTTTAACATCTATTACGAAATAGAAAACCTTTTCCAAGACAAATAGGCTCTTCCACAGACCTTTCCTACCCCCCACCCCACAACATCAACAACAAAGTAGTTTGTAAGCTTACTCACCGAGTAAGCCAAAATATATCTATCAGATTTTGGGGATTGGGTTGGAAGTTATTACACTTTTTTTTTATAATTTGAAAGGAAAACTGCCGTTATTCTCAAATATATCAAGCAATGTGTATGCATACACAGCTACTTGGCAGGTAATGCAGTACAAGTTAAATTGTTTTGATGTTAATTTGCCAAATTTGCGTCCGAGAAAAGAACTAGTGCTCTGAAATGACCCTGGTATTCAGCAACAGTCTTTCAACAACCTTGAAAATTGAAAGGAATAATACTGATAAAATTAAAATTACTCAACAACAGGGCAAAACACTATAAGAACAGCATTCTACAAGAAATATATTCGCTTCAAAAAAAAAAAAAAAAAAAAAAAAACCCGAAGGTTCTCAGTTAAACACAAACAAAGATATATTACAGTAACTCTAGACACAAAGACCACAAGACTCACGCTAGCACAACGACCTCTTACTCTCTGTAGCAATGCGGGACGCAGGTAAACGTATTACAACTTGCAATATATTGCCAGCAAATGTGATAGCAGGACCCTAACTTCTGCCCCACGGATAGAGGCGTTATCCTCATTTCCATTTCTAGATGTAACACAAGTCATTAGATCTGTTATCTAAATTAGCCCGTTGTACAGAGGGCTGAGAATGCAGAATGGATCTTATTGCTGAGGGGGGGAGGGGATTCAGTAGGCCTTTCTTGTATTTATGGCGTGAAGATGGGTTTTCCATCTCTCTCTCTCTCTCTCTCTCTCTCTCTCTCTCTCTCTCTCTCTCTCTCTCATTTTATCAATGATCTTCTGTACATAAGTTGACCTAAGTTTGAGTAGAGAAAGAGAAAGAGAAAGAGAAGAGAGAGAGAGAGAGAGAGAGAGAGAGAGAGAGAGAGAGGAGAGAGAGAGAGAGAGAGAGAGAGAGCATCTCCTGAATATCATATAAGACTTGTGAAGCCATTCTAAATAAAACGAGGCAACTCTTTCTTACTCTGATTAAAAACCGAATTTTCCAGCCTAATTTTAGTAAAATTTCTATTTAGAAAAAAACTAAGATTCTAGTTAGACAAATTACCGCACAAAAAATTATTCAAAGCAAAGTACACCACTTTACTCTTCTCTCTCTCTCTCTCTCTCTCTCTCTCTCTCTCTCTCTCTCGTCTAAAATGATACCGATTTGAAATCAGGGTTATTTTAAGTGTTTGGCGAAAAGCAAATTTGAAATGACTGATTAAAATCATGCATAAAAATCAAATTGTAATTGCATAAAGAGTTAAATTAAGTCTTAAAATTACATTTTATTATTTCATCGAATAAAATCATTTATTCCCCAAGATATTATGGATTGGGACAGATACCATTAGATATAATTATGGGATGAGATAAATACAATTGATTATAAATATCAACCAATATTTCACTGTATAACTGACCTGGCATAAGAATTATTCAAAGCGCTATAATCGAGTAGTACAATATAATTGCCAAATCTAACTAACGAGATATTAACGAGATTATTTTCGAACACAGGAAGATAAAATGTATTAACATTATTTACAATTCATGTCCGGATTTTTGCTTACCCAGGGAGTAAGCCTACAAACTACTTTTGTTGTTGCTGTTGTTGTTCATTGTTGTTGTTGTTGTTGGAGCGTAGGAAAATTCTATGCAAAAGCCTAACAAGGTCTGAAAAAAGGTCTTTCGCGTCGACTTAAAGAGACAGGAATTATAGAATAGGATATTTGCAATTTATTTATTGGAATGAAAATGTCAAAAATAAATAATGTGCTTGTTAAACAGTACAGAACAATTATTCCTAATAAAATATAGCGTAATTATTTTGATTTTCGTTGGTGAAGCAACGCTCTATTTATAGATTTTAGCACGCGCCTCGATTAAGAAAAATTAGGTAGAGAATAATGCTATGTAAATGGTAATGCATAGCCTTATATGTATTTTTCTGTGTGTGACATAGGTAATTGATAATGAAATCCCAGCTTAACTGTGAAAAAAAAAATTGAAAGATAAAAATGTCAAGTAACTTAATGTTTTTTAAATAATACAAGAACTAAATATTCGCTAATATATAAGACCAATTTTGACGGGAAGAGGTGTTCAATCATATGATAATAATAATAATCTCTTTTTCTTTTCCATCGGCGATAAAAGCCACATAAATTCAAAGCAGCTTGGAATGGCCTGGAAGATTCCAGAAGATTATTGGAAACAATTCGATGAAAATATGGTAGAAATATGTAAATCAGTTAGAAGCCTAGTTTCCAGTAGGGTGTTTTATGGTCCTCATAAGATATATATATATATATATATATATATATATATATATATATATATATATATATATATATATATATATATATGATAGGGAAAAGCTTACGAAAGATGAAACAATGGAGTAAGCTGCAAGGCTTCGATTCTTCGTCCTTTACTAAGCTTAGTAAAGGGACGAGAGTCGAAAGGCCTCGCTAGCAGCGGTTACTCCATGGTTTCACTTTCCATCGTGGATTTTGCCTTATTATATATTCATCACGATCCAAATTTTCGTGATTTCAGTGATACATGGAATAAATACACACCAGACGCACACAACACAACACATATATTTATTTATTAATATATATATATTAAAAATATATATAAATCTATATATATGGTATCACATATATAGATGACAAACCATAGAATTACCGTCGTCCAGCCCAGGATCAGGTTCCTAACGGTCCTTGTCATAAGTATGAAGAATGGACTTATCTTAGTCAGAGCTAAGGGGGCGGTACGTAACGTCTAGACTCAGGTCTTCAAGTTCTTTGACACACTGCTTTAGTCTAATCAGTAAGTTCCAGAGATTTATACAAAAAAATTGACACCATGTCTAAAAAATAAAATCCGGGTGGATCTTTCTTGTTTGTCCGCCCCGGGAGGGTTGAGGAGACATGACACATCCACCCTCCTCCTGCAAACCTATTTGTCCGCCCCAGGTTAGGGGTTTGGTAAGTAAGGGATCGGGATGGTTGGGGAAACATGAAGGGGCAGCGTTGGATTTCAGCGCAGCGTGGCGCGTGCCGCCAGGCTCGTATTAATAATATAATTGACGAGTACAGAATTCCGATAAATTAAGGTCTCCTCCTGTCTTGGATAGACTTGGGGAAGTTCCCCCCCCCCCCGACGAGAGTTGCCAAATTAGATGATTGAATTATCCCCTGCAGCCGCCACAACTTACTGGGAGTTAGCAGTGCTTGAGGGATTGGCCTTTCGACCGTACGATTTTCTCCCTCAAAATGGCGCTGGCATTGTCAGAGGAATGCTATTTAGAAATGAAAATGATGATGTGGCAGATTGCTAAATGTTGTTACCTGGTTTCTTGAAAGATTATTTGATAACACAGAGGTCAGTAAGACAAGCAATAAGATTATGTATTCCAGGTTCAGAGGAATAAGAATAAGTTGGTGGTGGGGTAGCTGGCCAGTGGAAGGCCATAAGAAAAAAGGTTTCATTTCAAAGCAATAAACCTATACTCCGGGATTTGATGAAATCCTTGGGTCATTTGACAAAACCAACAGAAATTCGAAGGTTAGCTGTGAAACGGACAAAATGTGAACCGTGCCACTCTGAGGAATGTTTATTACGATGATCCCTCTGGGCATCCCCATGAGAAAGTGACCTGGCTTTGGGTTAGATATTGGAAAAGGTTGCTTTCAGACCTTCTTTGAATCTCTGTTTCAGAGTCAAAGAGCGACACTTAAATGTGATCTTGGTTGAACACTGAAAATGGCTGCTTCCTCAAAAGAGGGACAGTTAAATTTCAGGTGTTCAACAAGCGACAGTTGTTTAAAATTTCATATAAACATATATATATATATATATATATATATATATATATATAATATATATATATATATATATATATATATATATCTGTGACTGAACAAGTTAAAACATCAATACATTGGGAAATAGACATATTCGAGGATTATTTGGTGCACTGAACCATATCTTATTTCTAGGACAAAGCCAAAGTGTACACTTGAACTCTATAACATATAACAAGCAGATGGGGATTCTCAAGAGCCAATTCGTTTGCAAAACCTTATGGAAAGACAAGAATCAAAACTGAGGCAGAATTAGTTATCGAATTTTTTCAACTTTACAAGGGCTCTGCAGATTCGAGTACAGAGCACTGCGCCAGAGAAGGGTATGAAAAGAGCAAGAACAGGAGTCACTGAGAGAAAAATGGGAAAGAATGTGTTTTTTTTTTTTTTCCTCCCCAGCAAAGAGGGACTTAAAGTTTGACTTGGGAACTTTTTAAGACGAAGTAATCAAGTAGCAGGATGGAACAGGATACCCAATTTCCTCATTCAAATATTAAGAGGCACAGGAATCCTTATCACTATCAAGATAATACAAAAGTCATGAGAGCATCAGGAGGGAGAGAGAGAGAGAGATGAGAGAGAGAGGAGAGTAGAGAGAGAGTAGAGAGGCGAGAGAGTGAAGGGGGGGTTTTACCCCAAATATGGAAATGATGACTTCGCTGACAACATGACTTCATAGATATGTGTCCTACATGTGGAGGTTATCTGGGGATTTGTCCCATAGGTCTACCTGGCGAGTCCTCCAAAGCCAATGCCTGGTTCCCCTTGGTCATAACGTGGGTGGTGAGGGGAATTAAATGCATATTGTACGAGATATAATAGGTGTTATTTGAGGCTGCATAACAAAACCTCTTGATTTTATTAAAACGAATCGGTTTTCACTGTCTATCTGTCTTCCTTTGTACTATTATTTTTGAAAAGTCACAGAGAGAGAGAGAGAGAGAGAGAGAGAGAGAGAGAGAGAGAGAGGTAAACGAACTTCCCTCCCTCATCGGAAACGTGGGCACCCAGGCCAAACTCTGAGAGTTGGCCCAAAGTTATGCGAGACCCGACTTGAACAACAAACTGTTTTAAGCTTTCAAGAGGAGTTCTTGGGCGAGAAGTCCTCTGACTAATATCCTTCTATCCTTCCAATTGCCTTGGCGCGGAGAGAGTTGATCTCGACTATCCTGCAATTGGCCTGATATGAAGTCCCTGCCATTCACAGGGCGGTTACGTGAAGTCTACAGTGTGATTTTCGTGGTACACGAATTTCTGTAGGCAAGGTTATTGGCTTGGAGATGTGTTTAAATAATAATAAATAATAATAACAATAATCTACTGTATACATAGAAGTATTTTCGTCTCTTATACGCACCTCGCATTTTAATATTCACAAATATTGTCTAAAAACCAATTCACTATTCCCTGGGAATGACTGACACCCAAAGGCGATATATAACTGATAAGCGCTTCTTCCTTTAACAGGATTCGAACCAATGCCTGGTTCAGAGAAGAGCAATAGACAGTGACTTCGACCACCTGGCTATAAAGAATGAAGTGCAGAAATTAACTTCGTTGGAGAAGGTAAGGAGAATTAGCAAAAACCGATGAAAAAGAATTGTGGAGGCTAAGAAAATGCGAATAATGGGGAAAGTCAAACAGACGAATATTGCAAGTTGATGAAAATGGGAATATGAAATATAACGAATTAGGATGAAATTTTTAAAAAAGAGGAAGAAATATTGAAATGTTTTTAGTTGATTAAAGAGAATTATGGTTTAAAATATATTTGATGAATAAAATATGAAGGAAGTACTTGGACACAAAACCACACAATTTTGAAAAAAAGCCACTAGACTTGAAACAGAAGGAAAAATAAAATCTCAATATGCTCTTTATTGCTTAAAAGGAAAATTAATTGTTTAAAATATAAAATAGATATGTATAAAATAAAAATTCTTGGACAAAACTACAAAATTATTACCCAAAAAAAAGATAAAACCCACTGAAAAGCTCTTTTGCCGCTCAAAAGGAGACAGTTATTCCTCAGGGTGGGATTCTTCTATTTGTCCTATCACCATTTGGAGAGAGGAGAGAGAAGAGGAGAGGGGATAGGAGTGAGAGAGAGAGAGATAATTAAGTCCGACGATAGGCCTGCCTTATCTCATCTTCTGAGTTCTATCTGCAAGGTTTCGTAGAAAGTCGAACGGAAGAAAAAAAACAAAAAAAAATAAATAAATAAAAAAAGAAAACATCAACTTCAAGGCAAGGCGTCGAAATTGGGGGACCAAAAAAAAGACGGTGGGGGTGGGGGGGGGTAGGGAAGGAGGTCCCCTTTCAATTTTGCAATTCTATGATTACCCCTACCCCCCTTCCTTCCCTCCTTCCTTATACTTTCCTCGACGCAAGAAAAAAAAATAAACAAAAAGACAAACAAACTCAAAGATATTTTTCCCATTCCTCTCAGTAAACCGCCCCTCCCCCCATCCCCCAAAGCCCCCTAGGTGTGGGGGGGGGGGGGGGGGGGGGGGGGCGGTCTGGATTATAAAAGGCTCTCTGAATGCAAAGAGTTCTCCAACCGCCCCCCCTTCCCCCAAACACCTTTTCCCTCTGAATGGGCCACAGGAAGGAATCACAGGTAAAAGCAAAGAGGAATAACTCCTTTAAGCAACAAATATATTTCAGTATCACCTTTCCAGGAATGACCTTACGCATCTTGGCCAGCCTCTCCGTTTTACGAATAGCGCTGTACTCCAACATCACTTGCATCTGGGGACTTTCCCTCCTCCAAAAAACCATTGGCCCACTCGACACATTAACACCCATTAAAAGCACGAATTAGCAGCCGTGAATTTAAATATGACAAAATTATCAATATAAATATGGTGACTAACACATGCTGACGAACTTGCTTCCGTGCGAGCATACAAATCATGCCCTGTTTTGGAAGAAGTTTCCTGCACAGAAACATTCTTGATAAAGTAACTGCAACTAATATATATATATATATATTATATATATATATATATTATATATATATATATATTATATAGATATATATATATATATTCATATACATATATATACGTATGTATAAATAAAGGCAAAACCCCACGAAGGAAAGCGAAACGCTGGAGTACCCGCTGCGAGCAAGGCCTTTCGACTATCAGCAAAGGACCAGAAGTCAAAAGGCCTTGTAGCGGTTACTACGCTGTTTCATCTTCCTTCAGGGATTTTGCCTTTATTTATGTATTGATCCCGTTCCAAATTTTCGTGAATCATTTAATATATATATATATATATATATATATATATATATATATATATATATATATATATATATATATATATATATATATATATACATAGGGTCCTATTCTATCGAGTCCATTCAAAAAGTATCCTTACCTTGGTTCATAAAAGGACAAATAATTCACCAATCAGCAAAATTAGTTTTGTGGGAGTTGACAGCACTCTTACTGCGCATGCGTGTAAATTTTAAAAGCTCTAGTGTGTGGCGGTACCCGCCTGTGAGGGCTAGAGTGCAGACGTCCAGCAGAAGCTTGTCGGATTATTGTCCTCACACAACATGTCGGAGCGCATCGAGCAGCGCTACTGCATTAAGTTCTGCTACAAGCTTGGTGATACACAAGTGCAAACTATCCAGAAGATTCAGCAAGCCTTTGGCGATGAAGCCATGGGAATAACACAGATAAAGGAGTGGTATAATCGCTTCAAGCAAGAACAAATCTCAGTTGAGAGCAAGCCACGGTCAGGCAGGCCATCCACCAGCAGAAACAAAGAATTCGTTGAAAATGTTCGTCGAATAGTGGAGGACGACCGTCGTATAACCATCAAAGAAATTACTGAAGAAGTAGGAATAAGCACAGGATCAGTTCATACAATTTTAACGGAAGATTTGGCCATGCAACGAGTGTCTGCTAAATTCGTTCCCAAGTTGCTGGTGGAACAGCAGAAACAACTCCGCCTGGAAATTGCACAAGACCTGCTTGACTGTGCTAACAGTGACTCTGACTTCATGAAGACTTCATCATCACTGGTGATGAGACATGGGTGTACTCTCCAGACATGGCACCTTGTGACTTCTGGCTGTTCCCTAAACTGAAAACAACCCTGGGAAGCGTTTTGAGTCGAGAGAGGAAATTATGAGAAAAACGACAGCAGAGCTTTACAGTATCCCAATGTCACCATTCCAGAGATGTTACCAGCAGTGGCAGCACCGGTGGGAAAAGTGTGTGCACTCCCAAGGGGAGTAACTTTGTAAGGTGATTAAATAAAAAAATGTTCAAATGTGCTATTTTTTTTCTTTATGGACCAAGGTCGGATACTTTTTGAATGGACCTCGTATATATATATTATAAATTATATATAATATTATATATATATATATATATATATATATATATATATGTATATATATACGCCAAGCTTTCAACACTTTTCCATGGTGCCACATTAAAACGAGAATTTCTCCTGCAACATATATTTTAATCCAGTGAGGATTTCATGGTCTACTCTATTCCACTGACATTCTCTCACACACACGAAAAGAATTTAGAATTCTGTATTTCAGTGGCCAGGTGCTCACACACACACACACACACACACACACAAAATAATAATGAATTTGTCACCTGTAACAGATGAAAGACAATCCTCCAAAGCTGATTCCAAAAAGCGAATGTTTTTATATGTATTATTTTCGGTGTCTGACTTGAAACATTTCATGGAGATATAATTTACTAAACAAAAATGGAATCATTTTTTTTTGGGGGGGAGGGCAAACACACTTGAGATCCATTAGTCTAATAAGAGCATCGTCCAGAGAGAGAGAGAGAGAGAGAGAGAGAGAGAGAGAGAGAGAGAGAGAGAGAGAATCAACACAAGAAGATGAAATTCGCAGGTGATATTTCAATACGCTTCAACTTAAGGACTAATAAAATAATTCTTTACATATATTCATAACCCAAACAACAGCCCAAGGATCTACTTAGTTAAACTTCTAGTCATATATCTGTCTATCAGAATAGATTGCTTGTGTATGAACACAGGCACAAGTATACATATAAAGCACACAAGCAAGCATACACATACACACTACACAAATACAGAACCTGTAAGCTACAATCACCACAACTACACATTTAGCTTAATAGCAAGTGTCGTTCCTAAAGTGTTTATTTCTTCTCAGTATTTGAATAATATTTTTACTGAAAGCCTAAAATGCCTCGAGGGAAATCAATGAAGAAGCTCCTGTTAGCTTCCATGGGTTCGAATCCTACCACAGCAGGAATGAGATATTTTATTGAATGTCTCTCACAAGAAGCTGGTTTGTCTTGAATTTCAAACCAAGGACAGTCATTTTAGTGACTGGATACTGAGGAATAAGGTATACCTAGCCATGCCCCTAGGAAGGAGGGTATTGCTAGCCCTTATGGGACAGGAGAATGAGGTACCTTGGGCCTAAGGACGTGGGTGACCGAAAGGGATTAGTAGAGATTATTAAACATGTATCATTCAAATAATCTCTACAAACTAATAAGATATACAGCTATGCCGTGCTCAACATGGAAGGGTTACCACCAGTGAATCTGTGCAATTTATGGAAAAGTATCTTTCATGTGCCCCTTCTCTATAAAAAAAAAAAAAAAAAGGAGTGTTATGACCTCCAGCTTACTCGGGACGCCTTCATGATTTTCCCCTCGCGCATAACATGTAAACATTATATTCCTAACTTTTAACTTAAATTAAAACACGCTAAAATCTAAGGTCAAACGGAGCGTTGTTTCACCAACGAAAATTCAAGTAAACATTCTATATTTTATTAGAAATAATTGTCCTGTACTGTTTTACATAAACATTATTTATTTTTTAACATTTTCAAATCTAATAAATAAATCATAAATATCTGATCCTAAAATTACTGGCAATGATTCCCCTTCTGTTTCGTTCTCTATCTCTCTCTCTCTCTCTCCCTTCAGAGGATCTATTGATTCCCTTCTGTTTCATTCTCTCTCCTGAGACTTCACATGGGTAGTAGTATGTTCTACCTCTCCTGAGGGATACGTCTTTTAAAAGTATCCCTCAGGAGAGGTAGAACATACATCCTGCCTATGTGAACTCACTCGAGAGACTGGGAGTTTCCAGCCCCGTGATTGGCTTATCAACAGCCAATCAGGAGCGTCGTAAGGGACTGGTGTCCTAGACATCAGACTCCCCTGGGGAGTCAAATGTGTTTTGTTGTAATTAGTACTAGTCCCTGGGGGCGCCAAATGTGTTTACGTTACCCCTTTAGCCCTAACAACATCTCATACCTTCCCCTTTAGCGGGGGGGGGTGCATTGCCCCCCCCCCCCCCCCCATTCCCCCCCCCCCCCCCCCCCCTCCCCGAAAAATAAACCAGGAACCGTTTCCGGCAAGCGAGGTACCGTCACTTCCGCTCTTTATGAAGAGCAAAGCTGAAATAATAATGAACGCTCTGATGACCCCACTTAAAAGGGTTAATTATGCACAGGGCAAATGGTGTGGCCCCTGGACGCTTCAAGTTCTGGTATATCGTCCGTCGGTTATTCCAGCGAGGGATTTCCATAATCTGGAAGTCTTTCTCGGTTCCATGGAATGATAATGTCTAAGCAGATGTTTCTCCCAGCGAGGGATATCTATAATCTGGAATTCATTCTCGGTTCCAGGGAATGATTTTTTTTTTGTTCCAGCGAGGGATATCTATAACCTGGAATTCATTCCAGGGAATGATCTTTTGTAAGCAGATTTTTTTTTTCAACGAGGGGTCTATCTATAATCTGGAATTCATCCCCGGTTCCAGGGAATAATAATGTCTAAGCAACTGTTCTTAAGGTATGTCGTATTATCTCTACTTTACATACGTCTTTGACAATTCATTTTTTAAAGAGTTTTAGCTATTTGCAAATTTTGGATAAATTTTATATACATTTTTATATTCATTTCAGTGACACTCTCTCTCTCTCTCCTTGAAGGATTCCCAGAACCCATCCAACGCCTCACGTAAATAAATAAATGAGCATCACACAGACGCCATAAGGGACACTAAATCTCCGCTAATGAAGCAGATGAAGAAGCAGGTGAAATAGGAGGAGGAAGACCACACCTCTTTCTAATTAGGCTTATATAACTTCCGGTGCGAAGTGACCCCGGGGTCCCTATGAATGCGAAAAGGTACAAATTAACTTGCAAGAGAGAGAGAGAGAGAGAGAGAGAGGAGAGAGAGAGAGAGAGAGAGAGAGAGGGCTAAACCGAATAGTACTACCACCTTAACCAGTCGGGACGGAGAACAAAAGACAAAAAAATGAAATAAAATAAAAATTCTTTCGGTAAATTCCTTTGGTTCGTTGAACAAAAACAGGACAAAAAAAAGGACACCTTTTTTCCTTTTTCCCTGACCACCGGAGGACCCCAGGGACACAAAAGGATACGAAAGAGACGGTTTAAACATTACATTTTTTTTTTTTTTTTCAAAAGTGTGCCGTTTTCGAACGCTAATTTAAAAGGGCGCGAAGTTGAGAAACGTTAAGACGATTCCAGATAAATAATAAGTGAATGAAACTTAGACATTTAAAAGAAACGGAGGAAGGAATATGTATTAATTGTAAACTGTTTAAGTGGAATCTAAACCTATTGTTTCTTACGAGTTGTTGGTTGGTCACTGCGTCTATATTTCTGACAGTTGCAAGTAACCGCTGCGGAAATTAATTTCCTTTTTTTTTAAAACAATGTGTATTGTTATTTGTAGTATTATAATCATTAATGTTAAAATAGCAATTATTATATTACTACTATTTATTAATTAATATTATTATTAAGCTTCGTGAGTAACATATCTTGTTATAAAAAACTTTTAGTGAAATCTACAATCGCTTTCCACGGCTAACGACTAATGATGCATCGTAAGGTTGTTTGGCAATTATGAAACTACTCTTCCGTTGTTTCATAATGGTTGTTTACCTGTTGTTTATGTTTCCCGTTCAGCCGAGTTGGAAAAACACAAAAGAAAAAAGCAAAAGAACAGCGACCACTACAGAACGGTGATCGAGTGAGTTGCCATCATTCGTTTGGGGTGACTTAAGGTGAGTTTATCTTGATGAGCGAGTTTATCGTTTTGAATTTCGCTTAGAAGTCGATTAAATTCATCTTAAAATGGTGAATTCTTTTAGTTGTTTTCTGGTGAACTGAATTAGACTGTAGCTCTAATTAAACTATATTTGAAATTCACTTCAATGTTGGCGTCAACTTAGCAATGCTCGGTTGAGTTGAACATGTCCGAATAGTTATCTTTAATTTCATGTCTGCGTTTCGTATTCCGTACGAAGGCTTATGCAATAACGTAGATTCTTGTTAAATTATCTATTATGTCTGTTAATAATGTTTTGGATTTACGAGACGATGATAAAAGCTGTTCGTGAGTCACAATATAAACAGCACTTACGCCGAAGTCAACGTCTGTAGGGAGTTTCGAAAACACTACTTCACGACGAACATTTTTGTGTATTTTCCACTATTTTAAGGCGCACTGGAACAAATCGCACCAAATATTAGAATAAACATGATAGGATTAACATTCTCTAAAGACTGGATTCTACTTATAACTTGGAATTGCCTAAATTACCGTTAACTTTCTGGGGAGGTAAAACGAACAGCCGCAATGTCTTTATGGCGGGCGATCGGAGGTTTCATGATTTTGGGGCATTGCAAAACGCAGTTAACACTTTATACCATTGCTATATTACTTTGGTCGTCCGTTTTTGGTTTTAATATCTGCAGTTCAATATTTCCATTGCTATTTTCGCAGGTACAAGGACTATGATAAGAAGATTTGCCGATATAAGTGTTTTTTTTTCTTTAACGATAAACACAAAAGATGGTACTAGCTGATCAGAATACTTATCTATGTTATTTTGCTTTCTGTAAAATTAAGACAAAAAATGTACAAATGTTGAAATACAAATCAACCAGTTACTCCTCTTGATACTTGTTGTGACAACAACATGGAATAAGTAGGCATAGCATATAAGTTTATAAATTGTAGGCCTATGCTGTGTATGCCACTTGTGCAGAATACAAATTCAATTAAAAAAAATTATAGGCCTAGCTTTACATATATTGGAGGATTACGTAAAAGACTGGAATAAGTAACTAAGTATTTTTTCAATAACTATATGATAGGACAAAGCAGTTAAGTTTAGGGAAATAAATGCTAGGCCTACTGTTATATATTCAACGTAAAATCAATGCCAATCAACGTATCTCTCGCTAAAACTGAGGCAAATTATGAGAAAATGTCCTGTGAAAATATATAGTTAAGTTGAGTGTTACATAAGAACTAATTATGTTTGGCACTACGGTGAACTAGTGTGACTGGCACTTCTTCCTAGCTGAAACCCATTTTCATATGGGGTCGCCGTTGTGAATGAGTCGTCTCCATCGATTTCTGTCCTGTGCCTCGTTCTCATTTATACCTTTTAATACCATATCTTCCCCTACACAAACACGCAATCTCTTTCTTGGTCTTCCCTTCTTCCTTCTACCCCGCACTTCCATTTCCATCGTATGTCTTCCAACATGGTGTTTCTCTCTTTGTAACAGGTGTCCATACCATCGAAGCCTTCCTTCCTGTATTTTCTTCGATATTTCAACTACCTTTGTCGATCCTCTTATATACTAGTTTCTAATCCTATCTTCCCTTGTTACTCCCGACATCCATCATCTTCTGTTTTCCTCATACTTGCTGTTTCTGTTCCATATCACATTGCTGGTCTGACCACTGGTACGAAGTAACCCTTAAAAGTTTTAAAGTGTTTAGTTACCTAGTAAAGTTCGAAGTATTCTTTTTCGATTTTTGTCGAGAAAGAGTCTCTCTCTCTCTCTCTCTCATGTGCGCGTAGACTTGCCAACTGACAATACCAATTTTTTCAAATAGACCTATAGTCTCATTATACGGCCACATTATATATTACTGCTTAGTCTAGGTCACATTTTAAATGACGATGATGACTTGGCAAAACCTCTAATTTGGGTGTTTTTCAGTGACAATTGCTTTCAAATATTGCAATGCAATGGATATTCATTTCTTGCTTTTTATTACACACAAATACTGTGTATTTATATGTACGTATACATACTACTACTAAAACTAACTAGGTGATGATATAAGGTAGTGTATTTGGCAAATTATTTCAAAGTGCCCTGTGGACATTTAATTACAAATTTCTATGTAAAAAATTTTTCCTCCTTAATAATGCTATATCCATTTGGTTTTCCCTTTGGTAATCCTATATAATTTTCTTGATACTTCTATATAATTGTCCTGATACTTCTATATTATTTTCCTGACAGAGACAGATTTCTGACCCATTTTGTAACCTAGTTTCCAGTTCAACTGGAATTCTCATACCATCATGGATTCCCTCTGGGTCAGTTAATTTCAGATTTCCCAGCAGCCATCCCGTCCCCCTCCCCCACATCATCAATGGCTCTGAAGGTTGAAGAAGGCAAGGCGAAGGGCCTGTGCTTCTTGAGAGTTCAGGATACCAACGTCAGTCCTGTGTGTGCCAGTCCTAACCATTCTGTGTACCTGACCCCTACTTTCCAGCCAGGTATGTTCTGTAAGAGTTAGTCACTGTTATTGCCATGTCTCCAAAAGCAGTGTCTTGTTAGCGTTCAATGCCAGTCCTTTCTGTGTACCACACAAAATAATCCTGTGTACTTGACTCCTGGATATGTTCTGTAATAGCCACTGACCACACCAAATAATCCTGTGTACCTGACTCCTGGCTATGTTCTGGAATAGTTAGCCACTGTCATTGGCATGTGTCCTACAGCAATATATTGCTAGCCTTCAATCCCAGTCCTTTGTGTATCACACCAAATAAACCTGTGTACTTGACTCCTGGTTATGTCTCCAAAGGCAATGTATTGTTAGCTTTCAATGTCAGTCCTTTGTGTACCTACCACACCAAATAATCCTTTGTACCTGACTCCTGGCTATGTTCTGTAATAGCTAGCCACTATTCTTGGCATGTCTCCAAAAGCATCGTGGTATTGCTAGCTTTCAAAAGCAACGTACACAATTCAGATGGCAAGACACTGATCCCTGGATAGTCTAGGAGTGCTTAGAAAGCTGTAATTTGGGGTTATACAAACTAATGCACTTATCACTGAGAATGTGCTCTGACCATCAAGCGGTGAATCTGAAGGCCAACATTTATTCAAAGCTTATTTAGACTTAATTCTAAAAGTGAATTTTAAGTACCAGTGCATATTAATATTTCTTAATATCAGTTGAGTAGTGATCAAAGCTGGGGATTTTTTTTCCAGTGATATGCTTGAACTGGTAAGCCTTGTCTTTATAAAGGAAGTTGGTAGATCTCTTTGCTTTCATTTTATTTCAGAACTGTGAATTATTAATTACTGAATGTAATTGACTGCAGGCAAATCTGATTGTTTACCTAATGCTGTGAGTTGGATTTAACAGTAGGGATTCATTGCAGATGAAGCGGAAAATCCAAGTAGCAGTGATTCAGAGGACGATTACTTCGAAGAATTTTACTCTCCGCTATCTAGGATAAATACCCCAGCAAGATACAAAAGCTTCCGAAAGGAGGCCATCCTCAACTTCCACTATGCTACACCAGGTCCTGGAAGGACTAAAACACCGCTCAGGACAGGGGACTTCCAGAGGCTCGGTAGCAATTGCAGGAAAGCGGCAGAGGACCAAGCAGCAGCAGCCATTCCTGAAGATGGTGTCAAGGAGGAGGACAGGTCATCCTCAGACAGTGATCAGAAAGGAATGGGGTACATGTTAGATGATACTGATACCACTGCAGAAGACATTTCACTCAACATTGCTGAGACAAGGTTGTCTGAAGAAGGTCCGCCAGTCAGCGTTCGTCCCTTCATGCTGCGTTCGAACACGTCTACTCCAAAACCGGCGAGTGCCAAATATAAGCATTACTCAATTCCGGAGCTGAGCATGAGCGCTGCAGAGGAAAGCGTACACAACGAAAGCAATGAGGCAAATTTGAGCATAGAGCAGAGCACACTCACGAAAGTCAGGGAGTGTTTCGACTCGACGAAATTCATGAAATATTACCATCTCTGTGATACCTTGCAAGATATATTGACACCAAAGAAAGGTGAGGCGATTTCAGTCAGTTCTCATTGGCACAGGAACATCTTCAGCGAGGAGATCATGGATGCCGTCGATAATAATTCATCGCAAGAACATCTCAATCTCAACAATGTCAGTGGTGGCAATGGCAGTAATGGCAATGCTGACAGTGGGATTTCATCCCCGAAGAGAATATCTATTGAGGGAGCTGATGACCTTGGTAACACTGACCAGAGTGAAGTTGCAGCCGTGTTGCTGGATGGTACCAGCGAGCCAGGTCATGAGAGGGAGGTGATTAGTTCTAAGAGATCACCCGAAATACTCTTATATGTTGACCCTGAAGATGAAGATACGGGCTTCAGATTTGAGAGTCACAGCGCGCACTGTATCGCCAGAGAGGACCCGCGAGAATTGGGAGCCGAGGGTTTATTTGTTGAGAGCAAAACCGAAGATATTGGTCTGAAAAAAATTGCAGCCCCGGAGTTTAATCTCACCGGTGGGAGCAACGAAGGATTCAGTTCGAAGAGGCTGTCCGACACTTTCCAACATCCTGAACTCTTAGATAAAACTGCAGGCTTCAGATATCAGAGAAACTGGTCACTTCGTTTCGAAGAATTCAGTTCCAAGAGGTCATCCGACATATTCCTACATCCTGACCTTGGAGATGAAGATGCGGGCCTTAGATACGAAAGGCACAGCTCTCTCCGCCTCACCAAAGAGGACCTGAAGGAACTGGGAGTTGAGGGCGTCTTTGTCGAGAGCAAAGCCCAAGATATTGGTCTCAAGAAAATAGCGGCACCAGAGTTAGAACTTAGCGATGGCAGTAGAGAAGAATTCAGTTTCGAAATACCAGACCTGTCCATTGTGGAAACCAACGACCCGGCATGTTTCCAAGATGCTGGGACTTCGGGGGCCAATTCAAGTGAAATCTCCCAATGTCAAGCAATTCCAGTTTCCCTCTCTGACACCCTGATAAGTAATGAAGGTGGTGAACCTGACCAGAGTAGGAATGAACAATGTGTATCAGAGCTGATGTCAGAGGTTAGCAGAGTCTTAGAAGTTACAGCTACCAACTTGGATTCTGAGGGAGGTAAGTCTGATGATATAACTCCAGATGAAGGTCGTGTGTTTCAGCTGTAACGTGTGCTTCTGGTCTAATATTTTGTAGGCTAGGTGGTGTTTCAAGATATCAATGATGTGTGTGTGTCTGTTTTGTTTACAGAAGCGCCTTCCAGCTTGAACCTTGGAAACTCCTCCAGCTGCAGAGGTGATGGAGAGGATGGCGCTGATGTAAGTATTCCAGGGGTGTTTGTGAAACAGTCCGTTAATTGGTGGCTTGGAGCTTGGCCCTGTTTGTAGTATTGCTTTTACGTACATCTGATGCTGCAAGGTTAAACAGAACCAAAAAGCTGTTCAGAGTTTGTGCCTGATTTGCAGAGAATCTTTGTTGGGATTTCATGAGGGCATAGATGTTCCTGTCCAGAACATAGACGACTAGATGCCTGAAATGTCAACTCTTTGATTATTCTTATCAGATTTAGTTTCTAGCACTAATGAGCCAAACCAAAGCCTTAAAGTTGTGGTCGTTAGAGGAAAAAAAATCATATGATGCTTGACTACTGTAGAAGATAAAATATTTTGAAATTTTGTTAACATCTTTTAAGGAGCTCAAGTCCAAGACAATTTTCTTTGAACATTTTTTTTTCAGTGGCTGTCATGTATAGTTCTTAAACCAATTAAGACAACTAAGGGTACAGTTTGGTATTTCTCTACCAGTGAATTAGATTGTTAGATTATCAGTCTGTCATAATCTTAATGAGATTTATTTCAACAATGCAACAACCCCTAGGAACAAGGCTAGTGCTGTCAGTGCACCTCACTACATGCACTGTATGCAATACTAATGGTTGTTTGCAGCGTCCCTTCAGCCCCTGGATGCACCAACTTTTCAGTCTTTTAGTTTACCTAAATTCCTGCTTCCTGCTTAGATTCTGTTGTCCAACCAGTCCAGCTTCCTAATCTTATCTGTTTTAATAACTTCTTCTTCCTAGCTTAAACCCATTTTTATATGGGGTCACCATTGCGAATGAGTCGTCTCCATCGATTTCTGTCCTGTGCCTCGTTCTCATTTATACCTTTTAATACCATATCTTCCCCTACACAAACACGCCATCTCTTTCTTGGTCTTCCCTTCTTCCTTCTACCCCGCACTTCCATTTCCATCGTATGTCTTCCAACATGACGTTCCTCCCTTTGTAACAGGTGTCCATACCATCGAAGCATTCCCTCCTCTATTTTCTTCGATATTTCAACTACCTTTGTCGATCCTCTTATATACTCGTTTCTAATCCTATCTTCCCTTGTTACTCCCGACATCCATCTCAACATTCTCACTTCTGCTACATCCATCTTCTTCTGTTTTCCTCATACTTGCTGTTACTGTTCCATATGTTTTAATCACTGAATGGTGGAAAGTACCCTAGCGCTTGGCTCTTGAGTTAAATTTTCATAAATCCAGTCCAGTGCAACAAAAATGTGGGGAAAAAAATCTGTTGGCTGTATACTTAATATATGCAGTGTTATCTGCTTTATCTGCATTTTCATACCCTCTAACGCACTCATTACAGAAGGTCTGATGGCTGGTGTACACTGGTGATGATTATTGGTTCAAATATTTGATTCAGAAAGCCCTTTCAGTACTCAAGAGCCAGTCATTTTAATGGCTTCAATAGGTTCTATCTGCAATGTCTCATTTGACCTTTCAAGAGGTTTCTCTAACAAGTTACAATGGTAACTATGATAGGTACTATGTCCTTATGCCAGAACCAAGGAAGAAATGGGCAATGTTTTTTCATGCTGGAGTCTTTAGCTTCTGGAATCAAAGCTGTTTGATATTGTAGGATAAAATACTTTTATACTGAACACTTTCATTCTTAGAGTTAATTGTACAGTACCACCTACAGGGGTATTAGTATAAAAAACATAGGGTGAAAATAGTCTTTTTTGCAAAATTTGACTCAAAAGATACCAACCCATTCTCTTTACAAATTAGGACATCTCTATCCCAGCGATTGGAGCACGATTGAAACACCACAAAATCTATCCTGTTCTTGAGCCTCTACCTTCACCACCTGATCAGTTCATAGCAGAGTTCTCAGCAGGAGAGGAAAGGCACTGGAGGAATGTAGTAATTGGTGGAGTCTGGAGGCGAATTGACATGACGGCCATAGAACCTTACCGCAAGGTATGTCCTAGTGTGTTTTTGCCTTTTACATTCTGCATCTGTCCCATTACTATGTCTAATGGAAACTGGAAGACACTTCCAGATATCAAAGCCACTGGCTGTAGGTGACTTTTTGAACTAGATGCGTTGCCATTTTTGACCTATTTCTTTTTAAATTTTGGGAGGTATTATTTAACCCCGACTCAATAACTCAATACTGGATCTGCCTCATTCCTACATCTAATGGAAAGTGGCTGGCACATTTTGGATATCAAAGATGAGTTTTGATAAATCACTTAATATAATACCGCTTGTTTTCAGTGACGCCATTCCCAGTGAACGTACTTCTTGAAAAACATACTTTTTAATGAGAAGAAGAGAGATTTTACTGGATTCTGAATACTGGGTATTGTCATGAACTTGGAAATAATCTTGGAGCACACTTTTCAAAGGCTCTATGTAAAGTATAGCTCCTAAATCTGTTTGAGAGCAGAGTACCCTAATGGTAGTGCCTAAGCCACTGAAGCTCCACGATTCAAGTCCCATCTTCATTCAGTTTCAAATTTTCCTTATCCTTTTGACAGTTGTGAAAATCTCATTTCATCTGCAACCACTCAGAATCAGCTTTGTTTTCTAATCAGAGCAGTGGCATCCTCTAATGTCTTTACAACACCTCTAATACACTGGCAGGACTTTTATTCATTTAGCTGTACGTTTGGCTGTATGCCCTGTCATAGCTTGAATTGTTGAAGTAATAAAATGATTCCACTGAAACCTTTTCAGTGCGTGAATCACGGAGGGTACCTGGTTGAAAAACAGCAAGCAGTCATTGTCTTCTGTGCTTGCCATTTGCCTGTCAAGTCTGTGAGAAATTACGGCTACATCATGGACAATCTCTTCATGTGAGTTCTGTGCATTCAGTGCGACATCGCGACTTTTTGTGCGTACGTTTATCGATCAAAATTTAGACCTATGCTTCACATCTGAATTTATATTTCACGAGAAGAGCGGTGATATCTTTCATGTTGCAGTTACGTATTGTCGACTCTGGAGCAGCTGGTTGTGGAGGATTACGTTCTGGTGTATCTAGCCGGTGGTGCTCAGAGTTCCCACATGCCCACCCTGCAGTGGCTAAGGAAGGCGTACCAAATGATTGCCAGAAAACTGAGGAAGAACTTGAAGGCACTTTATGTTGTACACCCCACTTTTTGGGTGAAGACTGTCGTCAAGTTTTCTAGGCTATTCATAAGGTAAGACCTACAAGTTGTCCGATTTTGTTTTTTCAGTGACTACAAAGAACCCGTCAGTTTTCTAAGAATGCAATTAACATTTTGCTTTTCCCTGAGGATCTAATGGACTAGTATTTAGAATCTACTGGTCCCTTTTTACCAGATACAAGGGTATTTTCTTATACCCACAATCCCTTCTTAACTTTATTATTTCACACTTTGGAAATGCTTGTCACTACTAAGCCTACATCAAAATGAAGAAAGAAATTAACATATTTGACAGTGGGTCTGGGTTATCAGTATCAATATTTGACTGTGCAATAGTAATTAATTTTCACGGGATAGGCCTATATGTTCAAGTTGGTCTAAATCAGTGTTTCATATTACTATTCAATAGATTCTTTTCACCAGAAATCCACTGCAATTAACCTTTCACGTTCTATATAACAGAGCTGCATTATTTTATACCTTTACTTCAACTTACTCGCTCCATGATCTTTCCTGGCTCTTTGGAGAGCTTGCTAATTCATTCATTTGTTTTTTTATCCCTGACAGCGACAAGTTCTACCGAAAACTCTCCTTCGTGAGTAACTTGGCCGAATTGGCCCGGAAGGTCCCGCTGGGGAACCTCCAGATCCCAGACGTCGTTAGGCAGTAAGTAGTTTGCCGTTGGTGCCATTTATTGGCTCTTGCGTATTTTGTTACGGTCTTCGAATTGAATTGAAAATATACAGTACAATGTCCCTTTTATTATTATCGGTGTCAGCTTTTAATTCCTCGTTGGACGAGTGGGTTGCGTACTCTTTTATCTATCTGGTAGCCCGAGTTAGCTCCCCGCTGCTGACAATGCAGAACCATAGGAATGCATTTCTAGTGATAAGAAGTTCATTTCTCTATATAATGTGGTTTGGATCCCACAATAAGCTGTAGGTCCCGTGGCCAAGTACTGCAATTAAGATGTATTGCTTGGAAGAGCTCGTCTTAGGCTACTTTTACCACTTTCTAAAAAGGGGTTACTGCCGTCATTCACTTTACTGCACCTCCTTTCATAGTCTCTTTCTTCCATCTTAATTTCCAACCTCTCCTAACCACTTTTATACCTAACTACAGTTGCTTCTTTTTGGTTTCAGAGTGGACTTCGAACTGATGATTAAGGAGAAAAAGAAAAACAAGTCTAAAAGCTGCTGAATTCCAGCCACATTCAGAAGAGCTGAAAGAAATCTGACTATTCCGAAGATGTATTTCTGAGCCAGCGTCATCCGGAAGGTACCGAAGATATGTTCAGCAGGAGAAAGGCTTCTCCTCCCCCTCATTGTATTTTCTAATCAGATCAACCACAATCAGGATCTGAAGGCACAGCTGTCTGCGCATAATAGCTCTGGGAATACCCCCTCGTCTATTTAAACTCCCCAAACACTTTCCAGCTATTGAAAACTGTAGGAAGTAGCTACAGAAAAAGTTACATTTTCTGTTACGCTACATTCAATCTTGCTTCTGTGAAGTGATGTGATAAACCTGGGACGGACAGAAGTGATCCAGCTGGTTTCCAGCAAAGGTCAAATGACAGGATAGTTTTAAAATTGAATGTTTATTACCTAGGAGCCAATCACGTATGTTGCCTTTGGTAAGGAAGAAGGCATTTGCTGGAAAAGTGTCTTATCAGAAGCGACAGATTCTCAGCTGGTTATATTCTCAGGGAACCTACCAACAGATTGTGACCTAGACTGAAGTCTTGACCCCAGGTGTAATGGTACATCGAGGGGAGAGTCGTACACACCTGCTGGTACGTAGGACACGACAGAGGCCTCATTAGAAATGGGTGAAGATGAAGGAAACCACACCTTTGAAATATGGAATATAAATATGGAATATAAATGAGCGAAGTGCTGGTAAGATGACTTAGAAAAATGTGACAAGAAAGGCATATTTAAACTGATAATATAACTTATTCAGGAATACAAAATGAGAAATTTCTGTATTTCCAGTAATGAAAACGTATTCGTGTTTATTTTGCATGGTTTATTTAAATAATATAAAAGAATAATATTTTCGAGTGGTCATTCATCAGTTGGATACTGTACTAGGCAAGAAGGCTTTCACCTAATATGCTAATCAGCCAAAATCCAGTTTAGATATTTGAAGAGGAAACTGACCCTTCGTCCATCTTAACAAGTCTTCAGAACAACAATAAGACTTCAACAAATTATCATATCCAAGGACGACCCCAAGACCGACATTTTTAGTTTTAAATTATCTTTTTGATCTTTTTTTATTTCACTTACAGCTGCTCGTTTAATAACTTTTAATTAAGGCTCTTTTTTTTTAAATGATTTTACTTCAAGTTGGTGATTCTGTAGTATCCATTTTTATGAATAATTTCGATAATTATACTCATACTTGTACCTTTTTTAATGCACTTATTAACTTGAAAGATCTAATCACTATTTTAATTAAGATTCTTTTTTTTATTATTTTATTTTAAGTTCATGATTCTATAGCGGCATTTTTTATGAATAATTTCCATAATTATACTCATACTTGTACTGTTTTTAATGCACTTATTAACTTGAAAGATCTAATCACTATTTTAATTAATCTTTTTTTTAATTATTTTACTTTACGTTCATGATTGTGTAGCGGCATTTTTTATGAATAATTTCCATAATTATACTCATACTTGTACTGTTTTTAAGGCACTTATTACCTTGAAAGAGCTAATAACTATTTTAATTAAGAATCTTTATTTAAATTATTTTACCTCTAGTTCGTGATTCTGTAGTGGCATTTTTTAATGAATATTTTCCATAATTATATTCATACTTATACTGTTTTTAATGCACTTATTAACTTGAAAGATCAATCTGTGATACATGAATATGGAATAAAAATCTGACTCTATAAATGGAGATTGAATTGACAATAACTGGCATCCAGATATCTTATATAAATATATTTCTCCACTGTAAATATTCAAGCTAACTCTGGTATTAATAAAAGTGTACGAATTAAGGGGAATTTCTTTAATAACACAATCGCCAATACACCATACTTAATGATTCTAATCTATAATTTTTGAGTGATTTCAGTAACTATAACTAACAAAGCCTTAACTTCTAAGAGATTATAAAGCACGCCATGAATACTGGTCTAAGAGAGAATTATCACTTACTCGGTGAGTAAGCCTACGAACTACTTTTGTTGTTGTTGTTGTTGTTTTTGTTGTTGGGGGGTAGGAAAGGTCTGAAAAAGGTGTTTCGCGTTGAATTAGAGAAACAGGAATTTTAGGATATTAGTGGTTTTATGTTTAACAGTACAGAAAAATTACTTCTAATAAAATATGGCGTATTGATTTTCATTTACATTGGTGAGACGCTACGCGTTGTTTGACCGTAGATTTTAGCACGCGCCCTGAGTAAGCTGGAAGTTGGATCACGCCTTGTTTTTAATACAAAAAAAGCCAAGCGAAGTACTCACAAACAGAAAGGACTCAATAAGCTAAACTGACTATAGTGTGGTGCTACTCATATTCCAGAGAGATTTTTAAAACTATTAGCCATAACATATTCAGCAAAATAGCAAACTGAATTATATGCATGTGACTGACAGAACAATATTAGATGAACAATGATGAGTTAATACAAAATAAAACCTTGATAGATTTATTTTACGGACAATATTAAATATTTATTTTAGACCAAGAAGAAATATGGGGTTCTAATGTAATTTTGTTAACGAAAAAAAAAAGTATTTTGTATATGTAAATAAGGTTTTCTCAGCTGAGATATAGAGGAATCTGTTTAAAAGGTTCCCCAATAATGCTCTAGACCAGTTTCAAGGGACCGGTACATATAGTAGCAATTAAGGCTAATAATAATGGTGACTCCCAAGTTCCTTATCATTGAAGAGGTATACAAGGAAAATCAGAAATTTGAACAGGCTACATAAAAGCGATACTTTAATTACAGCTGTTGGCAGATTAGGACAACAGAAATCATGGGCTATGTCGACTGATTTTAAAACAGATAATTGTACAAAATAGTTATTGATACTAAAAAAAAAAAAAAGCTGATTTGAAATGGCTTCTTTTCAAAGCGGCACAATTTCTTCATATTTCTGGCACTCGGAATTGAACAGAATATAGAATTTAGGCCAAAGGCCAAGCGCTGGGACCTGTGAGGCCATTCAGCGCTGAAACGGAAACTGAACAGTAAAGGGTTTGAAAGATGTAACAGGAGGAAAACCTCAAAGCGGTTGCAAGTCTGTTGGAGGAGAGAATATGAAAGGAGGTACAGTAAAAGCAACGAATAGGGTTGCAGATAGGGGCGCCTAAGATAGGTACGCTGCAAAGAACCTTCAGTAATGCCTACAGTGCACCGCATGAGATCTTCAGGCTTTGTAGTGACGAACGTATCAAAAAAAGGGTGAAGAATTGGAATAAAGAGGACATTATGGCTACTGCAATTACATACCTAAGTGTTTTAATAATATTTACCAGGCTCTTTTTAACATATTTCGACCCTCGCTTATTCAAACTTACCTCATTTTGATGCACACCAAACTTTTACTGGAATAAGACGCGAGATAATATTGTGAAAAGAATTTTAAATAAACTGGTGACCAGTGGTAACTTTCTTTCTGGAATCTGGAAACTAAATGGAATACACAATTTAGTCCAAAGGCAGACAATAAAATAAGTTTTGAAAGGCGTAACAGGAAGACGACCTCGCAGGTGCACTACGAAACAGTTGTTGGTTAAGGGAAACAGGTTGAAAGAAAGAGAATATAAACGGAAGTGCAGTAAAAGGAAAGAAAGGCGTTGTAGCTAGACGCCTAAGGAAGGGACGCTGCAAAAAAAAAGCCTCAAAGAATGCCTACAGTGCGCCGGAACTTGGAAGAATAAGGCATATTGACACCTGTATATTTATGTATTTTCAAAGGGATTAGAGTATTTTTGCATTTATTATTATTATTATTATTATTATTATTATTATTATTATTATTATTATTATTATTAATTATTATTATTATTATTATTATTATTATTATTAACTGTCTAAGATTGCTAGGAGACTGCAAATCCATCAATATGAAAACTCAAAATACTTTTCAGTCATGAAATACTTTGTGTTGTAAACAAACAATTTGATAATATAAGAAAGGTTTGCCAGGAAAGAAAAATATTATAATATATATAAATATATATATATAAATATTTACATCAGGAAGAAAGAATTATTGCATATACTGCTGCGTCTCTCTCTCTCTCTCTCTCTCTCTCTCTCTCTCTCTCTCTCTCTTCGTTCGTACTGATAAATTCGTCCCATAAATCACACACCATCTTTTACTCCTCCTCGATACAATACAATTCCTCTTCCCTGGAACATTCCCAAGAATGGCGAGCTGATTGTTCCGCACCTCATTCTTTGTAGTATTTCACCCAAAACAGCGAAGAATTATCTTTAATTTTTTTCCCCACAGAGTTATAGACAACAAGTCACCCAGTATTTGAATCATTCACTTAGATTTTCATCCCATTTATCTAAGTTCTTAATCTATGTTTTTCCTTCTCTGATAACTGGTGTATACTGTGTGTAATAATAATAATAATAATAACAGCATTCTGAATATATATCACATTTCCAGCTTTCCCTATTGGGCTTGTTCCACACGAATAGTGTTTTATCTTAAAAAAGTAAAAAAATTATATCAGTATTCTGAATATATATATTCAGCTTACAGCTTTCCACATCCTGACCTCGTCACGCTAGTCAAAGCTACGCATATACGTTATATACCTCTACGGTCGAGCAGTTATTTATGAAGCTATCGAATACCTGTTGAAACTGTCTAAAAAGCGTATCTGGAGACATGATAAGGGTTAATTTAGACTTTCATCGCGGCAGCCAAATATCTGACAGATTATACGATATATTAGCTGGTTGGCAATTTTCATGTTTTGACCCGAAATTGGTAAGGAAAACAGTGTTGGTGGTTATAATTTAAAATTAAATATTTTTTTTACAAAATTATTTTAAAAAGTTTTATGGCTCAATCTAAAGTCTTTAGTATTTAGTCCTATCATAGGATCCTCTCTCTCTCTCTCTCTCTCTCTCTCTCTCTCTCTCTCTCTCTTGGATGTTCCAACTCACACGTGGGCATGAAGGCAATGAAACTAGCCATCTGGGCTGTGCTGTGGGTGAACCTCACGTGGTGCGCTGTAGGCGTTATTATTGCTGCCTCTTTTTACTGCTATATAAGCTGAATGAACACCTTAATATTCTTAATATTCAGGAGAGGTGGAACATACTACTACATCCTGCCTAAATTGACTGTCTCGAGAGAGAGAGAGAGACTGAGAGTGTTTCCAGCCCTGTGATTGGCTTAACAACAGCCAATCAGGAGCGTTGTAAGGG
>NC_087222.1:30007904-30017904 GCF_015104395.2 Macrobrachium nipponense
GGCTGGATGACGTCTACCAATGGACAGTATGCTTAGCAGTGTATGCTATAGTAGATTCATATCAACCGTGCATTTGACGTCTAGGCCACCAGTCCCTTACGACGCTCCTGATTGGCTGTTGATGAGCCAATCACAGTGCTGGAAACTCTCAGTCTCTCGAGAGAGTTCACGTAGGCAGGATGTAGTATGTTCCACCTCTCCTGAAAGACGTATCTCTCATGAGATGTGAAACATACATCCTGACTATCTGAACTCTCGAGAGAGACAGAGTTTCCAGCCCTGTGACTGGCTTATCAACAGCCAATCAGGAGCGTCGTCGTAAGGGACTGGTGGCCTAGACGTCAAATTTAGCTATTTCATTCTGAACATGTGACGGTACCTGACGTCTTCTTCAGAGAAGTGGAAACCAACACGATACAAGAAACAAACCAACACAAACCAGCAAGGAACACCTCCCTTGCCTAACAAAGTACTCGGCAACGCAAGCTCTACGCTACCTCTTAACTCTCTCCTCCCCCCCCTTCCACCCAACATCCCCTTGCTCGCACTTGTCATGAAGACTTCTCCCTCTCTCTACCCCCCCCCACCTACCCCTCTTCCCCCGCCCCCCCAGGGCCCAACTGTCACATACTAAAAGTCCCTAAGCACACTTAACTTTCTCTCCCCTACCGACATCACATTTATTTCTCTCTCTCTCTCTTTTGGATCGGATATTTCTCTCTCTCTCTCTCTCTCTCTCTCTCTCTCTCTCTCTCTCTCTCTTTAATACAAGTTTTTGAAAAACCTATACTTTAAGGGTATTTGAAAAAAAAAAAAAAAACTGTACTTTAAGAATATTAAAAAAAACTACTCTATAAGAGTATTTTGAAATACCCATACTTTAAGGGTGTTTTGAAAAAAAAACCTACACTTTAAGACGTATTAAAAAAAAAACTATACTCTAAGAGTATTTCCAAAAAAAAAAATAAAAAACAAGCCTATACTTAAGTGTTTTTTTTTTTAAAAAAAAAAAAACCAACCTATACTTTTAAGAGTATTGAAAAAAAAAAAACGACCACTATACTTTAAGAGTATTTAAAAAAAACCATTATTAGAGTATTTTGAAAAACTACACAACCTATAATCTAAGAGTATTTACAAAAACCAACCCATATTTTCAGAGTAGTTACAAAACCTATACTTTTAAAAGTATTTTGAACAAAAAACACAACCTATAATTAAGAGCATTATAAAAAAAACCGTTTATGCAATTGGTACTTACTTTAAACCCTTGTAATTTCTATGATAAATATATATATATATATATATATATATATATATATATATATATATATATATATATATCATATATATATAATTAATATAGATATATATATATATATATATATCTATATATATATATATATATATATATATATATATATATCAGGTAGCAGCTGCTTCACTTACCTGTAATTAAAAGTAGAAAGTTAGGACCACATTTCTCATAAAAACTACCATACTATTAAGTTAATTGAATTAACATTCTAGTTGCCATTGGACATCTGAATCAGTTGATAGACCAAAACAGATTTGGTTATTGAATGAAAAAAAAGGCGTGATTCGACCTCCAGCTTAATTGGGGAACGTGCGAAAAATCTACGATCAAATAGAGCGTTGTTTCACCAATGGAAATTGAAACAAATACGCTATATATTATTAGGAATAATTGTTCTGTACTGTTTAACATGCACATTATTTTTCAAAAAAATAGATTCTAATAAATAAATCATAAATATACTTAAATATGACATGTGGTTTATTCATTTCACCAGTGAGATGTATTCAAATTTACAACTAGATCAACCACCTAAAGTAACCTGGTTTAATCGAAATTAACCCCAATTGAAGTTTATGTTGTAAAGAAATATGAAAACCAGCAATAACCCTTTGCAAAGCAATGCAAATAAATCCATGTTATTGAAGTTTAAAGCATCAGCATGTCCGGCAGATAGGGGAAAAATATGAATTACACTTCATCGCTGTCCTAGGATACTTTACAAGTAATCAAATTTCTCAATAATACAAGTAGGTTAGGCCTATAAGCTATTTATATTTTACACTAAATCCCTGAAGCCTGGACTAAAATACTTTGAACAAAACCCAATTTCAATTTTAAATAAAAGCAGGTTAGGCCTAGCATCATAGTCTATTTAAAAAAGGAAGAAAAATTAGTCTTCAGATTAAATTTGATCATGGCAAAAAATATATTAGATAAAAATTCACTTACAATACAAAGCAGGTTATGCTACTTAAAAAAAAAAAAAAAAAATCCTTACACATCAGTAGGTTTACGACTGAATCGGCTATTTAACATTATTAGTAGGTTAGGCCTAACATGTATACTATTTAAAACATGACAAGCCCATAGTCCTAGTAAAAACTTGAATTGAACCTGTAGCCTGGGCTAGCACATTTCAAAGTCAATAAAACTGCACTTATAAACAGACTGAGCCTAGCACCATAATCACAATCTAATAATAATAATAATAATAATAATAATAATAATAATAATAATGAATCCAAATGGTTAATTACGATGAATAGAACTGACAGTATTTAGTTCATATTTCTGGTCTGTGTCCCTCTTAATACAAAGCTATATTATATATATATATATATATATATATATATTATTATATATATATATATATATATTATACAACATACATATATATTGTATATATTATAGGATTAATAAAAAATAATTTTTTTGTCACATTTTAATTTATCTATAATATTTACATATTCTGTCTTTAAAATGTGCGGGATACTACTGAACATATGAAAGAATTTTTTTATATAAGATATATATATATATATATATATATATATATATATATATATATATATATATATATATATATATATATACGCACACACATTATGAAGCCAAACTGGAAATATATCGAGGATCTGTTGAAACCAACACTCCTGTATGGAAGTGAAGTGTGGATATTGATTTTCAAATGAAAAACTGAGAGAATAGTGATTATTTTTCTGTTTGGAAGCTTAATGTTACGATTCAGCTGTCAAAGACTAAATGGGACAGTGACCAATGTCTTATGTTTCATTGAAGTTTGTATGTATGTATATATATATAGTATATATATATATATATATATATATATATATATATAAAATATATATATATATATATAATCCACAAACCTATTATATGATCCAAAGAGTGGCCACAGCCCTACTACAGGCTATCCTATCCAAATGACTGCCTTCAGATCGCGTATGGGCCACACTTCTTTAAGGAGGAAGAAGGCCCACGAAAATTTTCTCATCAACGGAGCGCCTCGTCCTCCCTCCATGGCGGTTACCCTACCAACTGACACCTTAGTCCAGCAGCCAGCTGCTGCTGCTGCTGCCGTTCCACAGTGAGAGAGAGAGAGAGAGAGAGAGGAAGGGTCCTGCAGCCCATGCGCCAAGTTCCTCAACAGATGGAGGCTGATAAGAGCGGAGATAAACAGTGGGAAAGCATTCGAAATAAATGATGCTTTGCATTGTACCCCTGCGATGGTTTGGTCGTATTCGGGTGTTAGATTCACCTCAGGACCCCAACGCGAGGCGTTGCAATTAACGAGGAAACGCTATTGGGGAGATCAAAAGATATTTTTTCGCAGATTAATTTCCTTAAATCCTGTCGACATTTAACAGCAGGTGGTCTGCTCCAGCACAAGAGGATTGATGCATATTCTCTGTAGTTTTATGGGGAGTTTGGATAAATGTGTAAATCTGTCAAGTAGGTTAACCTTTGGCTTGGTTATAATAGTTTTGGTCTGTTAAAACCAAGAGGTATTGGCAAGGATGGTCGTGCAAGTTGGCCTTGATGCAAAAGTTGGTTTTATATGAAGAAGTGTTTTTACATAGCTATCTAACATTATTTTATCAAGAGTGAAGTCAAATAAACTCTGATTAGAAAATGGATAAGAAATTGAGTGTGGAAAGCCATATGTCTGCAGATACATTAATATTCATTGATGACAGATAAGAAACTCTAAACAGTACTGATGAAAGTATCTGAAAGCTCTCACTGAAGGAGAAAGTTTAAAGTGCGCTTGATAATCAGTATTAGAAACTTTGCAAAAAATTTCATTTTAAAAAGATAAAAGTAAATCACTGGGATGTCTGTTTCAAGTTGAGCCGCATCTCCTGTATGGAAGTAAAGTGTAATGTAAAAAACGAATGGAATGCATTAATAGGTTGATTTTGTGGTGTACACAGGGTGGAAGGGTTCAGAAAGACTGAAATACGACGAATTGATAAAAAAAAAGGATTAAAAATGGAAATATGGGTCATAGTGTTTTGAAGTGGTCTAGTCCTGAGAGGAAAAAAGGCAGACAATAGGCTTATGGAAATGTTGTATTATTCAGACTTGAGAGCGAGAAGGACATGAAAAAATAATTTACAAAATATAGGCCACTTCAACAGGAGGTATTTTCCCAAACAATGATAAGTTAGTTATCACGATTCTTCTAAACTGAAAATGAAAGGATGGAGAAAGAATAATTAGGTTTACCCTCATGCCATGCCACAGACACTCTCTCTCTCTCTCTCTCTCTCTCTCTCTCTCTCTCTCTCTCTCTCTCTCTCTCTCTCTCTCTCTCTCTCTCTCTCTCATAATTCCTTTTCAGATCTAAAATTCATAAACCATGTAAAACTTTTTATCCTTAGTCATTATTAATGAATGAGTTTGAGTCTACAAAAGAAAAAATATTTGAGTTTTCTCAAACCGGAACTGGAAAAGATTCCCCCCTTCCCCCCCCGCCTCTCTCTCTCTGCTTTTGTAAGTTTAAAAGAAAGGCCTTTTTTTGTCCAGTTATAACAGAGTTTACACAGGACAAAACGTGAGATTTCTCTCTCTCTCTCTCTCTCTCTCTCTCTCTCTCTCTCTCTCTCTCTCTCTCTCTCTCGGAAAACAACACGCAACCTGAACTATTTTCCAATACTTTGGGAGCCGAGGCAAACAAGTCAGAGGCAGAGGAAAGAAATTAAAAGTATTCAATTCCCTCTCCTTTGAAAGACTTTATCTAAAATCTAAAAAGTAGTTATGAATGTGGGAAGCATAACAAAGAAATATGACATTAATTATAAAGAGAGATACCGAGACAAATTGTTTAATTCTCATGTGTAAAAAAAGATATAAATCAGGTCTCTTGAGGCACGAAATTCAATGTAAAAACATATATATATCAAATAAATATATTTATACAAACTCAGAGAAAGATAAGTAGAATATATTTATATGATATCTATGATGTTTTCCCAAACAGAGAAAATTGGACCGACTGCAAGAACTCACGGAATACAAACGCGAACAAGGCGTGACCAGACCTCCAGCTTACTCGGAACGTGCGAAATTTTCCCCTCACGCATAAATTGTCAACATTATATTCGTAACTTAACGTAAATTAAAATGTACTAAAATCTATGGTCAAATAGATCCTTGTTTCACCGACGAAAATTAAAATAAACATGCCATATTTTACTCGAAATAATCATTGTTCTGTACTGTTTAACATGCGCATTATTTATTTATTTTTTTAACATTCTCATTCTAATAAATAAATCACAAATATCCTATCGTAAAATTCCTGTATCTTTATCTCGAAGCAAAACACCTTTTTCAGACCTTTTTAGCTCTGCCATAAACCTCTCCTAACCCCTCCTGCAACAACAACAACAACAACAACACCAAAGTAGTTTGTAGGCTTACTCCCGGGGTAAGCGAGAATACCACAAGACCCTAAAACCCAGGGGCCAAATAAGGTCAGTAATTAGACATTTAGTAACCGCCATTCTTTATAATTCAATTTCGGCAATAACAAGGGACTTTGGACCCGGGGTTAATGACCCCCATACAGTACGGGAACCTGGTAATTGACTTAATCTCCTAAAACAGTTTCCAGAAGGATCCCTTGGGGGGGGGGGGTGTGGGTGACTTGGGCACGTGGGCCCCCCAATGAAAAATAATGACAAAATAATAACACTGAAGTTTTAGATGATACTGACATAAAAGAGAAATATAATAATTGGGATAAAAATGTAAAAGCTACTATAGAAATAAATTTTTGGGAAAATAATAATAACAAATAATAATAATAATAACAATCAATAATAATAATAATAATAATAATAATAATAATAATAATATAATAATATACATTCAGTAATTCCTGATAGGACAGGCGATTGCTGTCCAATTCTACACTCACACACACACACACACACACACACACACACATATATATATATATATATATATATATATATATATATATATTATATATATATATATATGTGTGTGTGTGTGTGTGTGTGTGTGTATGCATCTATATGTTAAAAAGATTTTCTCGATCTGCCAATGTGTATAACACGATGACATCCTTATACAAAACGGAACAAGCATCAATTGTGTATGCAAGTATGTTTAAAAAAATATTTCTGGATCTGCAAATGTGTATAACACGATGATATCCCTATACAAAACTGGACAGGCATCAATTGCAAATCATGTACAGACGTCCCCAAAAAAACCTCATCAACTCTACGTGTATAATAGATACGATATTCCCCCACAGTAGCCCTTCCGTGAACTATAAGCCTTCAATATGACGTCGAACTTACGGCTCATGATCTGATTACCGGTCATAGAAACGCCATGAGCGGTTATTTAAGGTTATTGGACGCTAATGGAATGTCAAAACAACGCCAATTAGCCCCGTCCTCGCTGATGTCCAGCTCCGTTCGTTTTTGATGATGGTCACTCCCCGATGTTTTCATGTCTGTGTCTCATTCAGGCTCTATAATCTGTTGCTGGAGTTTTACCCGGTTAATTATGGAAGAGATTCGAAATGATACTTTCGTTTTACTTCCACTAGACAAATGTTTATTGCTGCTCCGCAATTCTTTTATTTTATGGCTATCAAATTTAGATTTTTATAGGTTAGAAGTGACTCACAATCATTCATCTATATTTTTAGGCTTTAAGAAAGATATATAATTGATTTGCACATTTGAACTCATCTGTCTTGGGAAACTTAATAATAATAATAATATAATAATAATAATAATAATAATAATAATAAGTAATAGTAATAATAATAATAATAGTAATAGAATAATAATAATAATAATAATAATAATAATAATAATAATAATAATAATAATAATAATAGTCTGTACAGCCCTAAAAAGCACAGTTAAATTCACCATCCCTTAACTACCAAACTATACTCCATCAACCCCAATTACATAACACCATGCACAGTCACACCAACAACATCCACAGATTCTGAAAAAAGTACCGTGACAGTCACGCACCGTCGACCACTTCCCTTCAATATTCACAAATGTCCCCCCAAAAGCTGACACACCCCAACCTCCACCGTTAATTAATCTCTACTATTATGATATTTATGTACCAGGTCATTAAACACTTCCTTCGACAAACAGGTCCGAATGAACTCGTTATGCAGCGCAGAACACCTGGTGGTAGAGTAGACGGGTAGAACTAGGTGTGTTAGGGGGTTGTTCCATGAGGACTGGCCGCCCAGGGGGTGTTATGGAGAGGCAGGTGTATTTGTGTGTTCCCTGAGGTGTAAAGGATTGGCCCAGGGGGTGTTGTGGAGAGGCAGGTGTATTTGTGTGTTCCCTGAGGTGTAAAGGACTGGCCCAGGGGGTGTTGTGTGGAGGGGGGTAGGGGAAGGTGTGTCAAACGAGTATTGCGTTCCGTTTCAAGCGACACATTGTTTACCAAGACTGGAGTTCCTGCAGGTAATTGGGCTCATGATGTCTCATCAACATTCACTTATAATTGCCAGGTAATTATCTGTTAATTAAGAGACTCAAATGTCAGAGTGAAGTGGTCAGTGTTATTGGAATGGAGAGAGAGAGAGAGAGAGAGAGAGGGGTAGAGGAGAGGTTTCTGCCTCGGCAAAACGTAACGTTTCAAAGATGGAATGACTGAGTGGTTGGGGGGGGGGGGGATTAGTGTATTCCAAATTAAGGAATGTGACTAAACAAGGCGTGATCCAACCTCCAGCTTACTCAGGGGGACTTGTTACAATCTACGGTCAAATAGAGCGTTGTTTCACCAACTAAAATTAGAAATAATTGTTCTCTACTGATTAACACGTGCATTATTTACGTTTTACAATTTAATTCTGATAAATAAATGATAAATATCCCATCCCAAGACTCCTGCATCTTTAACTCGACGCGAAACACCTTCTTCAGACCTTTTTAGGCTTTTCCATAAACCTTTCCTACCTCCCCATCAAGAAAGTAGATTGTGGATTTACTCGCAGATTAAGATCAAATAATTCAGGGAGTTGGAAAGTCAAGTAATGGAAAGTATCACGCACTAGGAATCGGTTAAATTATAAATATTATTGTTTACAGATATTTCATAACTGAATTCGGTACTTATATAGAAGACGACTTCTGATACTGGAAAAAAAAACAGATGATACTTATCTTTAAAAATACATATCTTGGTACATATTACAAGCTGAACTCAAGTAAACAACCATAAGAGATAATTTTATAATACACCATACAATAGTTTCTGCAGTTTCTCTTCAATGTTGCCAGTTAATGTTGGAGCGTCATCTCAAAGTTCCACACACAATTGTGGATGAAAAATCGAGAATTTTTCGGGACTGGAAATATTAGAATTTATGAAAATTCTGGATTTTTTCGGATTGGAAACATTGAAGAATTTACGAAAGAATCGGGATTTTGGGATGGAAACATTAGAATTTACGAAGAATCGGGATTTTGGGACTGGAAACATTAGAATTTATGAAGAATCGGGAATCTTTCCGACTGGAAATAGAATTATGAAAAATTGGGAATCTTTGGGACTGGATATATTAGAATTTATGAAAAATGGGGAATTTTTGGGACTGCCAATATTGGAATTTGTGAAAAATCGAGAATTTTTAGGACTGAAATAGAATGTATGAAAAATCGGGAATCTTTGGGACCGGAAATATAAGAATTTATGAAAAATCCAGAATCTTTGGGACTGGAAATATTAGAATTTATGAAAAATAGGGAATGTTTGGGACTGGAAATTTTGGCATTAATGAAAAATGTGGATTTTTTCGGGTTGGAAATATTAGAAAGAAAAACCTAGAACTTTTGGTTCAAGAAATCTTAGAATAAAACTAATATGTATGAAAAATCGGTAACTGCTGAAATCATGCTACGGAATTTGCTACAAAAATGAAAGTGAATGACCTTTTTGAAGATTAATGATACTCAAATTTGAATACGAAATATTTCAGAACATAAAAAGCAATTTAAAAATTGTTACAAGTTACTTACCACAAAGTATATCATACAACGACAAGTAACCGGTAATTCAAAAAGTAGAAACTTATAATAGTTAAAAGTGGCATGTGCTAGGTCTATACACATAGAAGTTTGAAAATATAGGTAAAATGCTCAGAAACGAATGATACCCATTTCTGAACGAAACTTTCGTGAGAAACTGAACCTTTACAAGGAGCAGAGACTTCGCATGACGAAACGCATTGTTTAGCAGACAGACTGGCTGTTAACACAGACGCTGGGATTCTCTGTTATTAGGTTAGCGTGAAGGATTACTGAGTCATTACAGGAGGATTCGGAAGTAATTAGAAATCCAGCTGGAACAGATGAACAGTTTGATATGAATTTATTTATCTTTAGTGTCCACAGTTTCAACTGGATTTTTTTTTTTTGCTATTTTTTTCCAAAATAATATATACATTTAAGATTACACTGATTTCGTGAAAAGTAAGGTTTAAGATTTATATCTTGGTTTACAGGATTCTTAATAAAATCTGCCGATTTGATGACTGGGAACGTGATTCGAGATGAATATTTATCCGTCCTTCGGCACTTATCCTGTCCGACCTCAGATCTTAAAACCTACTGAGGATAGGGGCCTGCAAATTGG
>NC_087222.1:30022904-30025404 GCF_015104395.2 Macrobrachium nipponense
AAATAGTAATAATAATAATAATAATAATAATAATAATAATAATAATAATAATAATAATAATAATAATAATAATAATACAGGACACCGGAATTGAAGCGAAAGAAAGTTAAAAAAAATGGATAAGTATCAAGACCTCAAAACAGAAACAAGAAGGATACAGGACACTTGCCAGTGGATACTGTATACCCAAAATCATAGGGTCACTAGGAGTCACGATCCCAAGATCCCTGGATAGGAACCTGGAAAAAACTATAGAGGCCGAAGTAGCTCCAGGACTCATGCAGAGGAGTGTGCTCCTGGAAACAGCACACGGTGAGTGAAAAGTGGAGGACTCATAAAGGAGGCAGGATGCAAACCGGAACACCCGAACAGTATAAAAAAAAAACCACGCAGTCGAATTGGAGGTCTGTGATAAACCAAAATTATTATTATTATCAAAACGAAATCTCCCATCCAGTATTAGTGACGTTAGCCTGAATCGTGAAAGATACTATTGGGAGCTTTTAAAGCCTCGGAGTAGCTCTCAAAGCTGGTTGAAGGTTAGAGTTGAGAAGGCTCCAATGGAGCTCTCGACTCTGCATCATTTTTTACATTTTTTAAACCAGAGTGGTTGAATCAATGACGAGCACGTTACTGGTAATTAAATTTGTAGTATCTTTCCATTTGTTTGTGATTTACTCATTACGAGTGGGGAGATGATTTGTATACACGCATACAAACATTATATATAATATATATACATATATATGTGTGTGTATGCATAGTATATCTTCCTAATCATGTGATTGAATTGTTAACACTTATTTGCCTAAAACAAAATGCTCTCAGGACAATATTTACATTTCCACAAAACGCCACAATAATGCCCCACCTTACAACCTCCAATTACCAGCGGAGTCTGAACAAGCCGTAACGAGCTATTCATAATATAATAATCACAGTGGGAGGGGGAGGGAGGGGGCGGTTAATGGCCAAAGCTATCGGGAGGTCAATTCTGAGGAGTCATCTCTGTTCCAGGTGAGTATCGGTAAGCACCTCCGGAACCCTATATGAGAATCAATACTAATTTCCGAATCAATACCGAATCTGGATACGCCATCTGGGTTCCGATGGCTTACGGATGCTGGATGGGAGAGAGAGAGAGAGAGAGAAGAGAGAGAGAGAGAGAGAGAGAGAGAGAGAGAGAGAGAGATTACCAATTTTACGTGCTTCTACGTAGGACTAAGTTTGAGAAGATACAAGAGGAATATAAAAAAAATGAATTTCAGAGAGGCATTAGTAGCTGGTAGCAGAGAACAACATGGTGCGGGGGGGGGGGGGGGGTGGGGGGGGGGGGGGTTATGACACTCGACACCTGGTTATTATAGCTATACAACCCTCGTGTTCCGAGGTTGTAATATACCAGAGGAAGCGTCTATTGGATTACCCGGAAGTGTTGGTGTGGCCGCGGCGTTGGTTGGCGAAATTTACCTGCTTTATTTTGGCACATTTCCTGAGCTGATTATTATTATTTTATTATTATATTATTATTATTATTATTATTATTCTTATTAGTGCATTTTTTTTCTTTATGGGAAAAAATAAGACGAAACATTATTATTATTATTTATTATTTTTATTATTTTATTATTATTATCTTATTATTTATTATTTTATTCTTATTATTATTTATTATTATTATTATTATATTGATTTTATTTATTAATTATTATTATATTCTGTGCACATTTTTTGCTTTATTGGAAATATGACGAAATATAATTATTATTATAATCATTGTATTTTGTGCAGTTATTGGAAGCCAAGTGCAATATTATTATTATTATTATTATTATTATTATTATTATATTATTATTATTATTATTATTATTATTCATGTTGTACAGTTTTGTAATTATTGGAAATAAGATGGAATATTATTATTATCATCATTCTTATCATCATTATTTATTATTATTATTATTATTATTATTATTATTATTATTATCATTATTTTTATTATTATTATTGTAGTCTTCGATGAGAATTACTTAAAACATCATTTGATAATCTCCCTTATTAAATACATTTATTCCCAATACTTATCAACCATTTCGTTATTTTCATACCTGGAATGAGGCGAATGTCACCACCGGCAGTCAAAGTCATTCAGAACCATGTAACTGAAGAACGGCCGAGCGGAATTAGATGTAACTTGACGGGCTACGTCAACGGGCAATCGTCAAGAGACGACTAAATTTTGGAAGGATTCGTCACAGATCTGACGACTCTGCATCGCGTCATTGAAAGGGTGCGTTCATTCAGTCATACTGGAGCCTCGTGACGAGGCGGTTTTGTGCATCAGATGAATGTAATTCTTCTCCTCTTAACCTCACCCCCCAACCCCCAAAGCCCCCTTTCCCATCATCAGGGGAATTTACGAGGCATTATCCTCTCTCTCTCCGTTTTCCGTCCTCGTTAGCTTTGGGAGAGGGGGGGGGTGAATGAACCCCCCACAACC
>NC_087222.1:30032904-30050404 GCF_015104395.2 Macrobrachium nipponense
GGGGACGCACCACCACCTCCAACACCACCCCTCCATGCCCCCTACCAGCTGCGGGTACCCACTGTCGTCGGACGAGTGCCACGTCGTCCGCACGGACTTGGGTCCCCTGCCCGATATACACCCGGAAATCAGGTCGACGACGTCCGGGGGGATCGTGGGTGACATGCGGCACCACCCTCACCCCCATCATCACCCCTCCTCCTCCTCCTCCTCCTCATACCACCACATCCACCACACCCCTCCGCCACCTCCGCCTCCCCAGCAGCAGCAGCAGCAGGGGGGCGAGATGAGAGATGACCTTCTGCGGCCGGAGTGTTACGACGGAGGAGGAGGAGGAGGAGTAGGAGGAGGACTCCGCAGCCACCACGCGAGCCACTGCGACCTGAGGGAGTTCGAGGAGTGGCGGGAGATGCGGGGTTCGAGAGAGTCAGTGGGCACGCTGCCCCCAGAGCTCGAGACCCACCTGAAGCAGTGCCGATGCCCCTGCGATCATCTGGGCTACGGGAATTACCAGGTGAGTAGTGCTGCTGCCGTCGGTACCTGCTGCAGAAGTAGAAGAAGAAGAAGTAGTAGTAGCAGTAGTAGTAGTAGTAGTAGTCACAGTCATTCAAATTCAGGTTGTCTCTTAGGTCTCGTCTCGTCGGGGATGTCTCATATGCCTGCGACAAGGAGCATCTCTATATCTATATCTCTCTATAAGCATATAGTAAATACATAGACCGACAGCTATATAAATAGATGGATAAAAGGACGGTTAGATAGATAACTCAAATCATGGAACTTTTTGTCTGTGCAATTATCTATTTACGTAGTTGTATTTATAACTATATCTATATATCCAGATGCATAGAGATATAGATCCGTAAAAACGCAATCGCCTATTTAAATAATTGCCTATATGAATAGCTCCATTCGGACTACAATGACTACAACAAAAACACAGATTCTTCTGTTATCTATAGCATTATTTCCCTCATTAAATATTTACAGCGCACTTCTAACCATGCTCATTACATTAACAGAAGGGGAACTGACACGGTAGCTAATGGTTTACGAAGTGGATCTCGGGCCAGTACAACTTTACCATGAAATTCTCCAACCAAACAAGTTTTCACTTCGAGGAGTTTAAACAAAAAGTGACAACTGAACAACAATGCTTGATATCCCTAAGAGATTGGGAGGTTTCATCAGATAAATTCAATCAACCTGTCAATTACATTTTACCCTCGAAACACAAGTGATTTGAATACGGGATCTAACCGTTTCATATGATTATGCGGCCGCGACATATTTTGATACAACAGATATCCAGTGAGGAATTTGGTGAATTATGCACGAATCAATTGCGGCATGTTTGAACAGCCTTTGAAATACGCAGGGGATACATTTGTTACATTATTCATACGCTGGATATACGCATTCAAGTGTGCTGCGTAATTTATCGGTAAGATGCAATTTGTATGTTACCATTTCTCAGCAGGAAGGAGATGTTCCTTAGTTTAGATAAGTATACCTGGGTTGGGTATACGACAATTTACCTGATATCTGGATCCGATTTGCCATCGAGGACAATTTTCCCTCGAAATGTTCAGGACTTAAAACGATTCAAGATAAAGATATTTTGCAACAAATGTAATATAATGAATGGCAAATTTAAATACAATACAGAACACTCGATTCATGGGATACTGGATCTTTCGTTCTGCGAGGATACCAGGAGGATACCAGTTCTCATTCATATAATATTTACTTGATATTTCAATTCTGTTCGTCCTCTGAATCATTTCAATGGGAAATAATTTCGGGTGATACGCGAATTAATTTTCCTACTAAATTGTATTAACTTGTGAGCCGCTAAGTTCGTGGAATATAAGTTTAATTTATATGCAACGAAAACTGTGTATACAATTTATGATAGACATTTTACGGTAGCTGTGATAATACAGTTTTAGATACATACTATATATACATGTATACATATACATACATACATACACACACACACACATATATATACACACATATAATGCGTGTGTATGTAAAGAGAACTCTCTTTTAAACCATTAGATAAATATATCACAAAGACGATATGCATATTCGGTTTAATTTTCTCTTTCTTTCTCTCTCTCTCTTCCTCTCTCTCTCTCTGCTCTCTCTCTCTCTCTCGCTCTCTCTCTCTCTCTCTCTCTCTCTCTTTCAATCCAAAATAAAAAAAAAAGCCGAACTTGACACAAACTACGTTCAAACTTTTTTTTTTTTTTAATTGGAGTTTTTATTTTTGTTTTTATTTTTCTTTTCTAAAACTCCCCTTTCACAAACTTAATGTTTTTACCGCCCCCCCCCCCCTCGTATTTATTTTGCTGTAGATAATGAGAAACCCTTTCAGAGCCCAGATGAATGTTATTCATAAGTATCATTTTTTTTTTTAAATGGATCGCTTGAACGCTTCGAAAAGTTCATTAAAATTCGAGACAGCTCTCGATTTGAAATGTGGGTTTGCTTTGAGGATATATATATATATATATATATATATATATATATATATATATATATATATATATATAATATATATATATATATATATATATATATATATATATATATATATGATTTAATTTCGTAAATTCTGACAAGATCATCTTAATTATCTTATTTTTTCGACGATTTATCCCAAATGTTTCAAGTAAATCTTCATCACGTTGCTTTCCATTTGCTTAGTGTTTAGTCTCGACAATGTGGCGTGCCCCAAATCGTGTGTCAATATATAAGAAAAATTGAAATGCTTTCAAGTTCACAATTCACCCATTTTTTTATGCGGGAAGTGGTAAATCATTTGAATGTGACTGAAATTCTTGAACTAACTAAGAACATCTCTATCCTAAATAGATTATGAAATGGAAAAACAATTCTTTATTATTATTATTATTATTATTATTATTATTATTCTTATTATTATTTTCAGAAGATGAACCCTATTCGTATGGAACAAGTCCACCAGAGGGGCCACTGACTTGAAATTGAAGCTTACAAAGACTTTTAAGGTGTCCATCAGGAAGAAGTAAGGCGAAGTAAAGGGAAATAGAGAAAGAACAAATGCCACTTATAAATATATATATATTTTATTATATATTAATTATATATATATATATATATATATATAGGGTATATAATTATACACTAAAATAATTAATAAATTAACATAGATAAAAAAAAATTATTACAATGCAAGGAGTAAATTACTAGGGTACTGATACCCTTTACTTGAACTTTTGAAGGATCAGTTGGCGCCCCCCCAAAAAAGGCACGAGAAATTTACCCACTGCCCCCGCCCCAACCCCAAAAATAAACGAATTTGTGGATCACAAGCTGATTTGTGTCACGGTACAAATTCCAATATTTTGCAACAATAATTCACCTCGATATCTTATCAATCATGCAACTAAAATACCTTTCTATATACGACACGAGTTCAGGGGAAAATGCAGTGAATGACTACCCTAATGCCATTTTTATCTATTCTATCTATTGATTAATCTATTTTTTTTTCTTTTTTCTTTTTACTTCCTCATATTTCTTCCTGATGGACACCTTTTACTACTCTTTGGAAGCTTCGATTTATAGTTAGTGACCCCTTTTGTGGGCTTCATCCATGTGAATAGGTTTAAACTTTTGAATAATAATAATAATAATAATAATAATAATAATAATAATAATAATAATAATAATAATAATAATAATAATATAATAGACATCTGCGAGAGGTCTAACGCTCTGTCATAAGCCGTAAAAATAGACATTCTTTAAATACTTATGCTTCAAGGGACTCTAACACCGACGCCTAACTTCACAAACTGATAAGATACAGTGAAATAATAAGTCAGGTTTGGCACATCATGGTTTTTCAAAGTTTATTGAAGCGTATCTTAAAGCACCGATTATTTTCCTAAAGAGCATTTTCTGGGCGTATAAAATTCAGTATGAGAATGTGTATTTTTTTATAGTTGTTTGGTGTTTAATTCTAATTGATATAATATCTATAAGATCACATATATAAACTATATAATTAATATTAATATAATTATATATTTCCTACATAATTATTGTGTATATTTATATATCTACATACATATACATATATGTACATCTATCTATATATCTATATATCTATATATATAAGATATATATATGATATATATATATATATATATATATATATATATATATATTATAATATATATATAAATTATACATACATTATATATATATATTATTATATATATATATTATGTATATGTATATATTATATAAATATATATAGATATATATATATATATATATATATATATATATATATATATATATATATATATATTTCTATATATACACATACACTCACACACACACACACGCAACCAACACCCACCTGTAGTGTTACCTCCAAGCTATAGTTTTATCCCCACCCCCCCACCACACACAACAAAACACCCCCCTAACCCCCATCCCCCCAAAAAACCGAAAAGACGAACGCCTGTTCTTGACGCAAGCACCGCCGAGTGTCTCATCGTCTCCACGATCTCCTTATGCAGATGGGATTTCGCCTCATACGAAGGCATAAAATCCAACAGGAGGTCTGGGAATGTGACACGTGGGATCGGGGGCGGGGGCTGGGGGTGGGGGCTGTAGGGGGTTGGGGGTAAAAGGTGTATGGAGGAGACTCGTGAAGATATCAGATAGAGAAAGAGAAATCGTATTTCTTCAGGAATGAATGGGTTGGGGAAATGGTACATTATTATTATTATTATTATTATTATTATTTTATTATTATTATTACCAGTTTTCCCAGCCACGGTTTCAATTACAAAGTACACAAAGTCTTTATATATATATATATATGTATATATTATATATATTATATATATATATATATATATATATTATATATTACATACATGATATCGTATACATGCATGTATAGTGGTGCGTCTTAGTAAGCAGAGAAAATATCCCAACACAATCAAATCCAAATAATAATAATAATAATAATAATAAATAATAATAATAATAATAATAATAATAATCAACGACCCACAATTCACCAAAGACAACTATTTGATGCAGACTCTATTATCTCTCTCTCTCTCTTCTCTCTTCTCTCTCTCTCTCTCTCTCTCTCTCTCTCTCTCTGTTTTTTTTTTTTTTTTTTCTGGCGGGGGCGTAGGGCTATCAAATATTCAATTACGGCCAAATGTCAAAATTGTATTCCCTGTCACCGACGGATAATCTATAATATCGAGTGTTGCCAAACACCGTGCATGTGATTCGGACACAAACCAAATATTTATGTTGGTGAATGTTTATTTATTTATTTGTGTGTTTGTGTGAGTGTGTGTGTGTGTGTGTCAGTATGCGGCGTGACAGACCTGTAAATGAAAAGCAGTTCTGTTTTGCAGGCTTAATGGAGGATGAGAGAGAGAGATAAGGGAGGATGAGAGGAGTGAGAGAGACGGAAGAGAGAGACGGGGAGGAGAGAAGAGGAGAGGCGTATACGCCTTTGAATGGGGACTAAGGGATAAATGCGATATTGAATCCGGCCGAACTGTTTTTAGCAGAGAGAGAAGGCGAGGGAACACTTATAGGTCTGGTCTACTTAAGGAGGATGAGATACAAGCGCTGGGACCTAAGAGGTCATCAAAACTGACATTCAAAACGTTTGAAAGGAAGTTGGAAGAAAGAGAACATGAAAGGAGGTACAGTAAAACGGAATGCAAGGGCTTGCAGCAGTAGCGTCTAGAGTGCATCGTATGAGGCGCACTGACGGCGCTATTCCCCCGCCCCTACGGGATTCCAATGTCTTCAAAACTTAGAGGACACCTTTCTGATTCGAACTGCATCTCCCTTCGATCACTTGCATTTCGATACATTTCTATCTATTTATCTATTAATTTATTTCTTTATTCTTTCCCTTTACCTCCTCTTACCTTCTTCCTGATGAAGACCTTAATATTCTTTGGAAGCTCGATTCCAAGCAGTGGGGGCCCCCCTTTGGTGGTGGACTTGTCCGTACGGATAGGTTTATATAATAATAATTAATAATAAAAAATATAGGAGCATTTTTATCTTCCCAAAAGGACTAATTTCTAGTTCTGTCCAGCACCCTGACACAATTATTCGCGCACTTATAGGCAAACTAGATCCAGGATATGATAACGCCCACTAACTAAATAACATTTTAATGTTATCTAGTTCATTTCAAGGCAAAGGAAATTTATCCTGATTGCGTGATACTCGGGGTTGAGGGGAGAAGGGGGGGGAGGGGAAATGTAATTGGTTTTGAACAAAAGTTGATGAAAAGGTAATTGTAGTGAATGACATTTTAAGCAAACGTATCTTTTAGCCAAATGTGAATATAAGTGTGGTGATGAATCATGCAACTTTTAATTATAACTGCGATGAAAACGAATACTCTTGAAGTTTATGGAACTGTGGGATAATATCAATATTCATTTCGGATTCTTGGTGATTCGGGACGAAAACGAACCATTCACAAGGTGAACAGAGCAATGATCTGGAGATTAGGAGTTCACTCTCGACGTGGTTCAAGTCACGTAAAGCCGTTGGTCCCGTTGCTGAATAGCCACTGGTTTTGCAACGTCAAAACACCATACAAACGTACAAACAAACAATAGATATAGTTACGGCTTTAATGTACATGAGCTGGGAATGGTTTGTTTTCTGACCTAACCGGAAAAAAGAAACACACACACAATTGGGTTTGATTATAAAGATGGAAATACTTATTCTACTCCATAACCTGATCAGATTCGAGGGTTAAAAAATTGCAGAGATAAGTAAGTGATATGAGCTATATCTGAACACCAACAATTTTCTATACAACAGGTTAAGGTACACTATATCCCCACAATATATCACGTCACCTTAAACAGGGTAAGGTGCACTATAACCCCACTATAACTCACGTCACCTTAAACAAGTTAAGGTGCACTATATCCCCACAATATATCACGTCACCATAACTACGGAAAAAACACCATAACCAAAAACCACTAATAACCGTCAACAGAAATAAAATAAAATATTGTCCGAAAACACAGAACTGATATAGAACAGAACTAGACTCAAGGCCAAGCGCTGGGATCTATGAGGTGATTCAGCGCTAAAAAGGGATATCGACATCAAGAGTGTTAGAGAAGTGTAACAGGAGGAAAACCTCAAAGTAGTTGCATTACGAAACAGCTGTTGGAGAGGGTGGAAAGTCAAATATGAAAGGAGGTACTGTAAAAGGAATGAAAGAGGTTGCAGCTAGGGGCCGAGTCTAGGGGTCCAAATAGAGCGTTGTTTCACCAACGAAAATTAATATAAATAGGCTATATTTTTTTCAAAAATAATTGTTCTGTATTGTTTAACAAGTACATTATTCATGTCTTACATTTTCATTCTATTAAATGAATAAAAAATATCCAATCCTAAAATTCTTGTCTCTTTAACTCGACGCGAACCACCTTTTTCAGACATTTTTAGGCTCTTCCATAGACCTTTCCTACCCCCAACAACAAGACCAACAACAAAATAGTTCGTAGGCTTACTCCCCGAGTAAGCCAAAAAAAGCTGATAGAACCTAACAAAAGGATGGTTAGAATCATGAATTTATTTTTCAATCTTTTAATAGAGAGATAATTGAACGCCACTGCCAGAGATTACGTCTAAGATTCAGATGATCTCTTAATTATTTTTTGTGGTCTGTTAATGAATTCTCAGTATATTATCATTACTATTATCATCATTACGAATTTTTTGTACAGGAAATTATAAAGTAAGTTATATATGCACATACACACACAGATATATATATATATATATAATATATATATATATATATATATATATTAATATATATTATATATATAACTGAATCAAGAAATTATAGAACGCGGTGAATATATAGATAAAGACAAAAAGCCACGGAGGCTAGAGAAATGACGAATTTCTGAAAAGGCCTTACGAAGTCGATAGTCCTTGCAGTACTCCATTGTTTCTCTTTACTTAGTAGAATTGTCTTTTATATATATACATATAATATATATAATATAATATAAATAGATATATATATATATATATATATTACACATATATATATAGATAGGTAGATAGAGAGATAAAACACAGATAAACGAACGACGAGTGAAGTAGGTTCTTGTGTTGTTGCTCTTTCCAGAGAGAGAGAGAGAGAGAGAGAGAGATGAGAGAGAGAGAGAGAGAGAGGAGAGAGAGAGAGAGAGAGAAATTTTTTGATAAAATTTACCATAATTCTATGTCATGGATGATTTATTTTAAACAACGTTCCATGCTCTTGCACGTATATTTATATAGTAGATATAATATATATCTACTATATATTATATCTACTATATATATATATATATATATATATATATATATTTACTATATATATATATATTTAACATTATTTTATTATGCAATGTAACGGGCATTAACCCCTTAAAATAAATTACCTGAGATATTTTTAAATACCATCGTATCAAATGAGCACCACCCATGTTAATTAAGTAAGGCCTTAATCCCCTTATGTAACTGGCCAAGCCCCCATCCGACCCAACCCGAAAACAGCCCCTCCCCCTTCCCTACCCCACTAACTCATCGCTGACCACCATCATCAAGTCGTCAAAGGGCCGGGGAGCACACACGAATGATATACATCTCCCGTATACACGTACTAATCGCGTTTTATATACTTGGCCTCGCCAGCGGATGCAAGTATTATCTCTCAAAACCGAGAGAACCATTACGACGACGAGGGCGTGGATCAAAGGAGTCACGTGACCTGCCCAAAACTGACGTCTAATACTTTGTGTGAGCAGAGCCAGCCCAAGTTCGCCGGTTCGAAGGGTTAGTATCCACTCCCTATTCACTCGCTGATTGGGCGAGACTCGATTAGTTGTAGAAGGTTATTCACGTGCATTCAACCCTTCATTATACGGGACTGTTGTGTATAATGCTGTGGTTTCGAGCAGGGGTACCACAGGGAGGTGTACTAACGTCTCTTTCTCTTTGTATCTCCGAAATCCGCACCTGGATTGATGGAGTCGTATCTCTGGCAGATTCCAGAATCTTTTAGGAGAGGGGGGAATGATATAGATATTCTCTCTCTCTCTCTCTCTCTCGCGGGAACCCAATCACGTAACGGAAGTATAAAGTGGTGTTAAGTGGAATTAAGTGCTCGCCACTTAAGCAACCAGCGAGAAAGGCTCAGTATTAGTGTAGTACCATGACATATCTTAATCCTGAGAACCCAATTCACGACCCCAAAAGATTTTTCTTTTTGTTTTTTATTTATTTATTTATTTTTTTTGCTTTTGGTTTGGTTTGGAATCTGGAGGAGATAATGACAGTACTACAGTAGATTCACATCACAAGTGCAAATATTTAATGTCTAGGCCTTACGACGCTCCTGATTGGCTGTTGATAAGCCAATCACAGGGTTGGAAACTCTCTACAGTCTCTCTCGAGAAAGTAGTATATTCCACCTCTCTTGAGGGATATACTTTTGAAAGACGTATCCCTCAGGAGAGGTGGAACGTAATTCGTCCTTCCTACGTGAACTCTCGTGAGAGACTGAGAGATTCCAGCCCTGCGATTGGCTTATCAGCAGCCAACCAGGAGCGTCGTGAGGGACTGGTGGCCTAGACATCAGATGCACGGGTGATGTGAATCTACTATATTAGAATTCAGGCCAAGGATCAACCACTGGGACCTATGAGGTCACTCAGCGCTGAAACGGAAATGAACAGTTGAGGAAAACCTCAAAGCAGGAGAGGATGGAAATCAAGATGGAAGAAAGGGAATATGAAAGGAGGTATAGTAAAATGAATGAATTGAGGTGCGCTGATGGCAACTTTCAACGGGGATATTTCCGTATAAGTTCCACTACGAAAAAAACAAATACCAGATGTTATGTCGCTTGCATATATATATATATATATATATATATATTATATATATATATATATATATATATATATATATATAGTATATATATGAATTAATGTATACACATGCATAGGCTGCCATCAAGAAAAACTACTTAATATAAATAAATGTATCAATGAACGTACGTATATCTAACATTTTGTGAGACAGTAGACCTGTTTATACTGTATTTGCATAATCCCGCATACCGCTCCCGGTGCTAAATTCATCATCATCATCATCATCATCACGGAAGAACAACTTTTCCCCCAGACGAAACAACTTTCGCTCACGTCTTCCGTCCCGCGTTGCGCCAAAACGAGCAACAGCAACGGACGGAAGGCACACGACAAAAGCTCCCAAAAGACACGCGACGACGTGTGCACTGCCTGTGAGCAGATGGCAGCTAGCAAATCGCGTCGTCTGGTCTTCAAAATTCACTGGGGGGTGGAGGGGGTAGGGGGGGGGGGGGGGGGGGAATGGGGGGGGGAAATGTGTATATACCGCGTCGTATGAATTCTCTCCCCTCAGCGGCGTGGAGAACGCTCCCTGTAAACAATACCCGAACTTCGGTCAATCTTTTTTCCTTCCTCCTCCTCCTCCTCCTCCTCCTCCTCCTCTTTCTTCTTCTTCTTCTTCTTCTTCTTCTTCTTCTTCTCTTCAGTCATAACCATGGCGTCTCGGGGGGTAACTGGCAACGCGTTTTGGGGAAAGTTCTTTACGTATGAGTTTACCAAGAATTTTCTGTTCATTTTTTTTTTTTTGTATCCTTTTGGGATCTAATTAATTGAGGGGGGGCGTGAGAGGATTGGGCACAACGCCCCCGTAGTTCTAAGCCTAAACTTGTAACCGGGTCATTTATTGGATAGGGGGCCAATCTGCTGGCATTGTCATCTGTTAGTTTATTCAAACTATTAATTTTTCTTTGGGGGGGGGGGGGGGGGAATTTTCAATCTAGGTTCAAGTCCATTAAATATATATATCTTATATATAATATATATATATATATATATATATATATATATATATATATATTATTAGGCCAAAATTCATTCAATCATTTATGTAAAAAATTGCATGGAATGATTGATGATAAAATTGTGGAAATTATCATAAATTAAACAAACAACTACAAGAATATTATTTTGCAGAAATCTTTCATGGAGCAATATTAGATCTTATAGGTTTTTAAAAACTCCACTCGATTTCGGTCATACTTTATTTAGTACACACTGAAGAAATCACCTTACCTTGACTTGATGTTAAAATTCACTAACCAAAGCATTTAAAAAAGAAAAAAAAACCACCGCTGCCCATGAAACGTTCAGCTACGGTCCGGAGGTGGGCCTGTCCTATAGCGTTGCCAGACGCACGATCATGGCTAAATTTAACATTATATAAAATAAAGACTACTGAGGCTAGAGGGCTGCAATTTGGTATGTTCGATGATTGATGGGTGGATGATCAACATACCAATTTGCAGCCCTCTAGCCTCAGTGGTTAAGATCTGAGGGCCATTGCCAGACGCAGGAGCAAGGGTAAGTTTAACCTGAATCAAATCAAAGGCCACTGAGGCTAGAGTGCTGGAATTTGGCATATTTCATGATTGGAAGGTGGATAATCAACATACCAATTTGCAGCCCTCTAGCTTCAGTGGGTTTAAAGATCTGAGGGCGGACAGACAAAGTCATCTCAATAGTTTTCTTGCCCATCCAGGCACCACCATTTCAAACAACATCAACATGTTTAGCACAGGTCAAGACTATTCCAGGTCAGGTCTCAAACGGCTTACACAATTCTAAATTCCAGACCCAGTGGCCTTTGTATCTTTTTACAGTCCACGGTTTATGCCCTGCTCTGTTTCTCTAGATGGTGCGTAGTTTTATTTTCTCATCCTCTTTTGGGTCCAGCATGCTGGAACGCTCCCACCAAAGTTTTCCTGGACACTTCTGCCACTCTGTTTCCCAACTTGTACAAGTGTGTCCGGGCCGCTTTATTTCCAAAGTTACCTGAGGTGATCTTCGAATCTCTCTTTTTCCTTTTCCCGGCCTCTGGTCTCCACAGACTTGATTCAAGAACTCGAAAAAAGGGGAATGACGTAGATTCTTCGGCTATCAAGACTACTGGCTGTTTGAAGGGCTGAGGCAGCAGTGCGTTGGTAGTAGGTGAGAATTGCTTGTTGAAGCGGTCAGAATGTTATGCTTTGGAAGGAAATTGGCAATATGTCAGATATACAGGTAACTTTCGTGGCAAATCATGCTTAAACAGACAGGGCCTGGTATAATGAAGGTATATGTATATATATATATATATATATATATATAATATATATATATATATATATATATATATATATATATATATATATAACCATCTCACCTCACCTCCAAAAGACCACCAGTGACTGTTTCTACGGATCGGTTGCATGAATTTTTGGATAGTCGATTAGCCACTCGACTAACCCAATGGCTAGTTAGTCGACTGGATGGCCTAGCATCTAGTGACGAAAGAGGAGTTATGTAAAATATATATATATATATATATATATATATACCTATATATATATATATATATATATAATATAAGGTGCCACGAAAACGCCTGTTTTCTGGAAGAATAACCTGTTTACCGCGTGTGTGTATCCTCCAAGGTGTGGCTACCCTCAGGCGTTTCCTCGTTTCTGTAGAGTGAAATCGACCTTATTGCTAATCTTGTAGTGTCAGTTTGGATATTAAGCCTTCTTTTGACTATGTTTTCCTCTGTAAAATCAGTTTGCCTAGTAAAGGGTCGGGAAGAAGACCGAAAGTACTTGGCTATCTCGCTTTTTCATTTTTTCCTTCGTGGCAAAAAATTTATTTATACATAGCATCACGTTTTATATACTTCGTGATCAAGTTATTCATATATATATATATTATATATATATATATATATATATATATCTATATATATATATATATATATATACAGATATATCCTTACACTATTTCTCACACACCATCATTTTGCTCGCGCAGCTTCCAATATCAAATTCTTGTTAATTCATAATTGGTAATCCAATACGGAGGAAGACCGTTTCCTTACAATGGCCCCTCTGATTTCCAGGGAAACTAACCCATTGTGGGTTTTCGATAGCCTCTCTCTCTCCTCTCTCTCTCTCTCTCTCTCTCTCTCTCTCTCTCTCTCTCTCTCTCTCTCTCTCTGAATATATACTTTCAGTAAGTGAATAATAATAATAATGATAACAATTATTATTATTATCATTCGTTACATAAAACCTATTCAGATGGAACAAGCCCACGAAAGGGGGCCACTGACTTGAAATTGAAGCTTCCAAATAATATTAAGGTGTCATGAGGAAGAAATAAGAGGAAGTAAAGGGAAATACAGAAAGATAAGATCGCAATTAGCAACATAAACAAATTAATTAGATACGCAGATAAAAACGCAACAAAATACAAGGAGAGCATCATTAGGGTGGTAATGCATTGTATACCTTCGCTTGAGCTGCTGAACCAGTTCCAATCACAAGACATCCTCTGTGTGTAGGGAGGCTGTTCCAAAGGACCTCTGGAATTGAGAAGTTCGAGGCGAAACATTTATTCCATAATGGTGCGTCTGCTGCTCAGCGAATCCCGTCGCTCTCTCTCTCTCTCGGCAGATAAACAGGGATCAATCGTGAATGTGAAAGATCTCTGTTGAAATAAAACTTATAACTAGAGTAGATTCACAGCAACCGTGCATCTGATGTCTAGGCCAGTCCATTACGACGCTCCTGATTGGCTGTTGATAAGCACCACAGGGCTAGAAACTCCCTCAGGGGAGGTGGAACATACTATATCCTGCCTATGTGAACTCTCTCGAGAGACTGAAAATTTCCAGCCCTGTGATTGGCTTATCAACAGCCAATCAGGAGCGTCGTAAGGGACTGGTGGCCTAGACATCAGATGTAGGGTTGATTCCTTGCCTATATTTCTTCTGGAAGTCCGACGGCATGGGCTATTCGTGGCCTTCCTCGATGCAGATGCCCTCTTGAAGATAAGTCTTCATCATGGCGCTTACGGGTAGAGGAGATAATCTACATTTCAAAGCTTAGTGGTGAAGGGGATGGAAGCTACAGGACTGACTTGAGAAATTCTTGCAAGCGAAAGACATTTAATGAATGAGTTTTATTATTATACTTACACGTTCCTTTAGGCGGTGTTTAAGCACACATACACACAAACATACACATGGATGAGAACTGAGATACCTGTAACTGGTTTTTTGTAGATCTGCATTCTTAGGAATATGCATCAATTGATATTTCTTAGCCATAAGTAATCTACAACCTTAAAGAAAAAGGTGTGATACGACCTCCAGCTTTCTCGGAATGCGCAAGACTTTCCCCTCATGCTTAGGTTGTAAAGATTTTAATGTTAATTAAAACGTGCTAAATTCTAAGGTCAAATAGCGCCTTGTTTCACCAACGAAAATTGAAATGAACACGATATATTTTTTCAGGAATAATTTCCCTGAACTCTTTATCATGCACATCATTAATTTCTTACATTTTCATTTCATTAAATAAATAATAAATATCATATCCTAACATTCCTGCACCTTTAACTCCACGCAGAAGGCCTTTTTAGGCTCTTACAAAGACGTTTCCTACCACAACAACAAGAACAAAAACACCAAAAAAACAGCAACAAAGTACTTTGTAGGCTCACTCCCCGAGTAAGTGAAACTTTGGAGGTAGAATATTCAACAACAAACAGATAAGAATCGAGTCTTCAGATTCAATCTCAAGAAATCTAGAAATCGCGAAGAGGAATGACCTCGCCCCAAATGATCTAGGAAGGCTTACGGGTACATCTCTAGAAATCTAGAATCTTAAGACTTTAATCTATTAGTTTACTCTCTTACATAACCGTTTCTCTTATAAATAAAAGGAATTCCAACTATTCCCCGTCTCGTAATTTTGGGACGGACTGTCTCATTAAGTGACTGATATACAACATATACCCCTGGGACAAAGACACAGCAGTGATTGTGGATAGTGAGGAGAAATCACAGAACCTGGTAAAAGATCTTGCAGGAAGTATTTCTCGCGGGCTAATCATAAATATGGCAGCGATATTCAAGTATCATTGGGTCGAGGTCTATTATAACATTGCATTGACGACTAATCAACACTGCCATGCCCACACTTAAACATTGCAACAGCCAATACTTAACATTGCAACGACAAATATTTAACATTGCAACGGCCAATATTTAACAGCAACGACCAATACTTAACATAGCAACGCCCAAATTATTTAACACTGCAACAGGCAATATTTAACATTGCAACGGGCAATATTTAACATTGCAATACCCATTATTCAACATTGAAAAGCCCATTATTTAACATGGCAACGCCCATTACTTAACATCGCAACGCCCACGACTAACCAGCACCCACCCACACGTAAATTACCCCACATCGTTCCCACGCCCCGCGGGGTACACACGTGGGCATTCCGCCCTAATTGCCTCAACAACGGCCCCTCAGTGGCTCCCATTCGGGTACCCGGGGCACCATGGCATATTCACGCCCATCAAGGCCTACTTCCACACCCGGGTGTAGGCGTGGAGAGGAAGTCCACTCGTTTTGCTTCTCTTCTTCTGGGCTGATGGGGATGATTTTGGCAAAAGGAGCTATTTTGTCTTTGTTTGTTTGTTTGTAACGGTAGTAGTCTAGTAGCCTGGCCTCTCTCTCTCTCTCTCTCTCTCTCTCTCTCTCTCTCTCTCTCTCTCTCTCTCTCTCTCTCTCTCTCTCTCTCTCTCTCTTCCACACTAACACGGCTCCTATTATCATTGAAAGTTCCCGTGTGCCAGTTGCAATAAAAAAACCGGTATGTAGTGAGGCGATTTCCTCCATAAATAACTAAGTCAGCTCTTTTGGACGAAGGCTTAAATGTAGGAATTCTCTTTCGAACTGATGTCATATGCCTGTTTTATTATTATATTATATTATTATTATTATTATTATTATTTATTATTATTATATTATTATTATCAGTAGATGAAACCTATTCATATGGAATAATCCCACCAAAGGGGCCACTGACTTGAAGTTCAAACTTCCAAAGAATGTTAAGGTGTCCATCAGGAAGAAATAAGAGGTCATGGAAAATACAGAAAGAAGAGATCCCACTATCAATAAAAAAAATAAAGATTAATGAACAAATAGATAAATAGATAAAAACGTATTACATTGCAAGAAGAATAGTGTTAGATCCAAATGCAGTCACCCTCTTCCAAATATGACACAGAGAGGTCATATGCCTCTCTCTGTGTCATATTCGGGCAAATGGGATCAGTGCCCATGTAAATCTAATGACTGGTCAAAGGATGACGGTGCCGATTTTGTTGATAGGCTCTGCTGTGGGATGTGGGTAGAGATAAAAAAAAGGGTATAGGACTGGGCAGTGTTATACCAAGAGTCTCTCTCTCTCTCTCTCTCTCTCTCTCTCTCTCTCTATATATATATATATATATATATATATATATATATACTATATATATATTATGATATATATGTATATGTATGTGTGTGTGTGTATGCGTACAGAACACAGGAAATATATATATATATATCTATATATATATATATATATATATATATATATATATATATATATATATATCACAACACAGCAAACCCCTACTGTTCAAACTATAAAAAAATATGTCGCTTACAACTGCAAGACCTGATTTATTATATAGCACGAAGGGATTACATAAAGAGAGAGAGAGAGAGAGAGAGAGAGAGAGAGAGAAGAGAGAGAGAGAGAGAGTCTCTCTCCTTCCATCTATCGATTTTCTCGGAGTCCTCCTTAGAAGGGCGAAGTGACCCCCGGCCCCCCACAACCTCTCCACCAAATACTACGAGTTTTGATCAATGGGGATCAATCTTGTCTCTCGGGTGACAAGGGAAGAATAAACGTGAAATGATTTTTGTTAGTTTTGTTTTTTGAAGTTGAATATTTCTGTCTTAAGGAAGGCGATAAAATAGCCTTCAATTCTGACAGTTCAGCTTCACCAGTATTTGTGAAAAAGCAGATAATATATATAATGGGTTCTGTTGTCTGAAAATAAAGGGAAGTATTCTGAGCTCACTAGAAGGATTAGATATTTTCTGTTTAGGAACCAATTGATTATACATAGCAACGGGACTTACAGCTTATTGTGGGATCCGAACCACATTGCATCGAGAGATGAATCTCTAATCACCAGAAACGAATTCCTCTGAGTCCACGGGGAATCGAACTCGGGACTACCGAATCGGTAGGCGAGCACGTAAGCCGCTCGTTCAACGAGGAACGGTTGTTTCTTTTTTGAGAATACTACATGAATAACGACAGCTTTCAATGTTGATTATTGTAATTTTGACGAAAAGTGAAAATGTATATTCAATTTATTTGAGAAATAAATTGAATATACATTTTAGTCCAAAGGCCAAGCG
>NC_087222.1:30060404-30070404 GCF_015104395.2 Macrobrachium nipponense
TATTATTATTATTATTATTATTATATTATTATTATTATTATTATTATTATTATTATATTATTCAGTAGATGAATAACCCTACTCCACACGGAACAATGCCCACCATAGAATATGGTGTTCAGTCGAAAATAACAGAGGATGATGGGAAGTACAGAAAGAAGGGATCAGCTATTAGAAAAATTGATAAATCCATAAATAAATAAGTTAATAAACAAATAAAATTTTAAGTTAAATATTAAAATAGTCAGTCAAAAGAATTAACAGTAGGTAATGGGAAGTACAGAAAGAAGGGATCAACTATTAGAAAAATTGATAAATCAATAAATAAGTTAATAAATAAATAAAAATTGAAGTAAAATATTAAAATAATGCAATGCATCTTCCAGAAGTTCCAATTACACGACAAATCCTCTGTGGGGAACAACGAAGGACCTCTGGAACCGAAGAGTTCCGGAGCTCAGGGGTTCTAAGATGGATCCTGCCTAGCCTCCCTGTTACAGGGAAAACACAGATACTTAACCCATGCCCTTGGGGTACCCAGTGGGAATGAGAGGGCGTCAATATCCCCTAGGGGAGGCGAGAGGGACTCCACTGTAGTAATTGGCCCGAGAAGCTGGCTACTGAAGCTAATGGGAACACAGACCCTTGGATAGAATTCTGAAGTTCGTCAGCAGAGGTAAAGGAAGCGGTAGTGGATGAAAGTGACCAAGTGACGAAAAATTAAAAATATAAAAAAATATTTTTCACAATTTATGCCATAATCACATTCACTCATTAATTATCAAGTCACGGAAACTAAAGTTGGGGAGAGGGGGGGGGGGGTGGATTAGGGGGGCCGGGATTGGAGTAGGGGGCCTAGCTGCTGAAGCATGAATTCATATTAATTCTCTCTCTCTCTCTCTCTCTCTCTCTCTCTCTCTCTCTCTCTCTCTCTCTCTCAATATAATACACGCCGATTCGAACCTCTCGCTGTTTGTGGGTGTTTGCACGCGCATATTCACAAGCGTTTGTGCACGTACACGCAGTCCGGACTGGCAAAACAAGCAGATAACCAAATTAACCGTTGGATAAACTCCCAACATTGGCTTCGCATCGGTAAAAAGAAAAAAAAAAAAGGTTCGTAGCTTCACGAATTCCAGGCTTCTATTTAGTTTATTTGCTATATTGACAGCGTCCAGATTTTCGTTTTGTCGTTTAGTAATGGCTCATTACACACACATATATTATATATATATATAATATTTATATATTATATATATATATATATATCTATATATATATATATATATATATATATATATAATATAAACCAAATCAACTGTAGTCCATCAACATCACATTCGCCATTTAAAATACATTTGTTTATTTTTTTCATGTGGTAACACTGCCCGTTTGCATGCAAGCCTTTGATGGTGACATCAAAGGCCCAAGGAATAAGCGACAGAGCATTTGGATTGTTAGGGCCATATTTCGCCAATAACACAGATCGAGAGAGAGAGAGAGAGAGAGAGAGAGAGAGAGAGAGAGAGAGAGAGAGAGAGAGAGAGCGACAGCAAAAAATCTTTTTTGTGCAGAAAGTCCTTCACACACACACAGAGCATAAAACCTTTTTTTTGATAACGAAAGTCTCAATATCGTCCAACATGACAGAGAGAGAGAGAGAGAGAGAGAGAGAGAGAGAGAGAGAGAGAGAGAGAGAGAGAGAGAGAACACCTGCAGAATAAAAAGCACGGGTCATTTCCATCCCCTTTTCCCAGAGTTGTTCATAAACCGAACCACTACATATTCATGGCTAATCAAATGAGTTTACAGATCCGAAGCTGACAAACCAGGGTTTAAATTCTAATGATTATCCCCAGGCTGTGGTCTGCTGTCATATTGCCCTCTGACACAGAGAGAGAGAGAGAGAGAGAGAGAGAGAGAGAGAGAGAGAGAGAGAGAGAGAGAGAGAGAGAGAGAGAGACTGGTATGAATATTGTCTCGTAATTATTGGATTTGCTGTAAAAGGTTTGGCTTAAATATGTAATGGATGTCCCTTATTTGTAACGAGTTCCTATTGGCCAATTTGGCAGAGGATTAAAAATGGCTATAAATATGTAATCAAATTTTGAGTTTTTTTTTTTATTTGTCAGATATTTTGACCGTTTTTCTGTACAGCGTATAATTCTGTAAGAAACTCTCAGCCTCGGCCCGGTGGTGGCCTGTGCCACACGCAAGATCCTTGGTTAACTTTAACCTTAAATAACATTAAAACTACTGACGCTAGAGGGCTGCAATTTGGTATGTTCGATGATTGAAGGGTGGATGATCGACATGCCAATTAGGAGCCCTCTAGCCTCAATCGTTTTAAAGATCTTAGGGCAGGCGAAAAAAAGCGCGGACGAACAGGCAAACAGCCATCTCCATAGTTCTTTTTTTTACCGAACGCTAAAATGTACAAGGCATATTTTTATTTCTCATCAAATAATTAGCAATTTTTTTCTAATGTGCCTTGTTATTTGGTGTAAAAATTCATGAATTATTTGTGCATAGCTAAAGCATAATAACTGCATTTCCATATACAGAATACAAGTCATGTCCCTGTAATCTAGTAAATAACTTATGTAACCTTCATTTGCATTCTACCACAAGATATAATTGTCTGTAACACATATACCAAAAACTATAAATGCTCCTTTGGCAACGTATTCATTTTATATCTTATCATTTCAATTAATGCACTAAAACATCATTCCCTGGCTTACTAATAAATTGTACTCTCCTGACGTTATAGTAGCGAAGAAGACACGCCCCCTTTTTCCAAGGTGATGAAAAAGGGGGCGTGGCCTCTTCGCCTAACCGATTAGCAGCGGTACTCCCGAGAGAAATTCTCGCCAGGCTTCTCTACTTGCTTCCTCCTAACCCCCACTGGGAAGGGAAAATAACGTAGGAAGTATTAAAAATGATTAAAAAGTATTAAAACAGTATTGGGTCACGGAACTACAACCTAGCGAACTCCGGCGTTTGCAACGTGAGCGTCCATTGCGGGGCGTCTTTCTCGATGATTCGTTGAAATGGTTTAATATTTTATTATTTTGTGGTGGCTTAGCACGAACACGGAAACCCGGGCATGCTGCTGCTATCTATCTATCTATCTATCTATCTATATAAATATATACACACAAAAACAAAGCACTCTCAAAAGGAAATCATACAAGAAGCGACCTCACCATCCAATTTGACCAGACTGCCAAGAGTTGGACCAACCTCTTTCTCTTTTCACATTCTAGGTTTTGCTGTGCTGAAGCGAAAGAAAGTGTTCATTTTTAATATAGTATAAATCTACACTTTCCCTGGCTTCAAAGTGCCCAAGGTCAAGTAGCCCCAAGATAAAATATAAGAATATCAAAGAGGTCGAATGAATCTTTCATCGCCTTCCTCATCCAGGTCGACCTGGAATCAATTGGACCTCACCTTTTTTGGCTTTCGAATTTTCATGAGAGAGAGAGAGAGAGAGAGAGAGAGAGAGAGAGAGAGAGAGAGAGAGAGAGAGAGTCTACAAGTCACTCCTTACCACAGGGTTCTCTTGACTTCTCGAATTTTCCACTCTTCCGATGAGCTTGTCACTACGAAAACTTGAGATCCAATTGAAAGAACCTGAAAGAAATCCCGCATTCTTAACAGTACGAGAATACCCATGGGTTGAATAAAACTGCGGTAATGTATAGATGCATAGTGTTATAATAGATAAATGCTTAGTTAAGTATAGACTCGAGAAATAGACAAGGTTGGCTTAGATGAAAAGCATGTTACTTCATTTGTGTAGTTGACAGCCAACGAAGTCTTTGTTGGAACTTCTCAATACATTTTTATCTGCTTTCCTATTTACCAATTCATTTCTTCTTTTTTAATAAGTGGTATCTCTACTTTATGTATTTCCCTTTACTTCCTCTAACTGCTTCCTGATGGACACCTTAATATTCTTTGGAAGCTTCAATTTCAAGTCAGTGGCCCCTTTGGTGAGAATGTTCCATGTGAATAGGTTTCATCTAACGAATGATGATGATGATAATAATAATAATAATAATAATAAATAATAATAATAATAATAATAATAATAATAATAATAATAATAATAATAGTTGGTAAGGAAGACCCTCTTTTAAACAAATTCTGTTGAATAGAATGGCAGAATTCGGCAAATTAATCTTATGTGTTATCTTTTCTATTTTTCTTATTACTCGCTTTTCTGGCTCGGCGCTACTTCGCAATAATTGGCCAATATTCATTATCCCCATTATGAATATTGGCCAATTATTGCGAAGTATCGCTGAGTAAGAAAAGCGGGTAATAAGAAAAATAGGAAAGATAATATATAAGATTAATTCGGTGAATTCTGCCATTCTATTCAACATAATATTAAAATAATAATAATAATAATAATAATAATAATAATAATAATAATAATAATATAATAATAAGCTTTACCGCGATAAGGGCAATCAAATTCTTAACGTGTGGTTTAATCATGTTAAATTATAATAATGTTTCAGAAACGTCAATGTTGAAAAGGGTTCGTCAAACCGACCGAAGAATATCTTAAGAGAAAGTTCGCTTAGTATAGAAACACCTGACTTCCTTTATTTTATCTAAACTCTTACCCAAGTTCCCGAAATGCAGACGGAGTTAAAAGGATGTACCTCGTGAAAATATGATCCAGACTCCTCCTGATTCCAGAATCCAGACCACCCAGGGGCGAGGGAGCGAAGCCTCTTCTAATGCTAAATTATCCCGGATAATGTATAATTATCCCCAACCCCCATAACCCCCCCCCCCCCAAACCCCCCTACTTCAAGACTGAGGCGAACATTGCCCCGTGGACTATCTCTCAGCCATCGACTGTTGGTCCAAGAGCTCTGGAGCACCTTACGAGAGAAAAAGAGAGAGTCGTGGGTGGAGGGGGAGGAGGAGGAGGAGTGGAAGGGAGGGGGGAAGGGGGTAGTGGAGGGAAGAAATGAGGGGGGGGGGGGGGGGGGGGGGGATCGACAAGAGAGAAGTGGCCGGCGGAAGGTACAGGAAAGGAACGTTATAAGTGACAGTGGTGAAGGTGAAAGGTAAAAAAGGAGATGAAGACGAAGAAGACGAGAGAGCGAGAGAGAGAGAGAGAGAGAGAGAGAGATAGATGAGAGAGAGAGAGAGAGAGAGAGCCAGTTCGAGGATGGATAAGTCGAGTGAATGGGGCGAAACGCGCCCCCCCCCCCCACCCCCCCCCCCCCTGCCCGCCCCCGCGCCATCCTGAAAGGCTGATTAATGAATCCGTGATAATGTGAGTGGTTCCCAATAATGATGTTTTGGATGGGTTTTGGAGGGGGAGTGGGGAAAAATGGCGCTTGGAAATTCCTGTGTGTAGGGGAGGGAGGGGAGGGAGGAGAGGGGGGGAGGGGAGGGGGGCTGAATATTTTGTTCCCCCTTTTCATAATGGAGAGAGAGGAAGGGACGTGAATCTCGTGGAAAAATGCTTTCAACACTTTGTGGTTTCAGGAGAACCCGTGGCATAATCTAAATATCCTTAGCTTTACCCATTTCTAAGCTGTTTAATTGACCTTGTACTCTGCATCTCTGGAACTCTGGAGGATCTCTGGATCTATGGATCTTCATCTCCAGGTCCCCTTACACTGTCTTAGTGGTGGATGGTCGGAAGTTTCAGAGACAATCTCCAAAAACTGAATTTCAGGACGAAACATGTCTCTTATTATTGTCAAATCATCTACAAACGGCTGTGCCTCTTCACTAGAGATTTATCCAATTTGAATACTGCCTGGGAAATATAACTCCCCCACAGGAAATTTAGGAATCCTTAGCTTACGCTTCACTGACACTTATAGAATGATAATTAGGAGGCCTATGAAGAGACTCCTACAGGTTCCTAAACGTTCAGGTGCCTCCTACAACTTAAAAGGTGTGACAGTGTCCACTGTCAGCCATTCACTGCATTTTGGAGTGGCACTGAATCAAGGGGACTTGTGTAGGTGTCAGGTCAAGTGTAGAAGAACCTTTCAAATAGGTTTATTTTCCTATTCCTTCATATTTATTTATCACCTTCTCCTGCAGCTGGTCTCTGTAGGCTGATTTCTCTTTGGGTCCTTAGTCTGTTGACTGTGTCTGTAAGTAGGGCTTTCATACGAAGATTTGAAGGAATAGAAAGACAGGAGATACAGTGGTCCTCAGACTCTTTCAAGCTGTCCTGGTGATTTCATAGGAGAGATGACTGGACGGCCCATGGGAAACTACTGGAATCCAGAGAACTTGCAAAGGAAAATGCACTCAAAAGGCTTCCGTGCAATGGTATAGTCCCCTTTGAAAGAGAGACAGTAGCCAGCATCAGATCTCAATGAAGGCGTTGCTTAAGTTTAACATTCGAGTCTGGAAATACTTTTCAATGAATGAGGAGACTCATACGCACAAGAAATACAACCAGAATATATAAAAAATAACATCAAAGTAAGTTATATTGCTAGTGTTTACTAAAGTATTATCATACTTTAAACGCTTCAATTTCCCATATAAGTAATACATCAGTTGGAAGCGGAACGGAAAGGTAGGGGAAACATCTACTTGTTTACTGCAAACCAGTTTTGTCCACCCCTGGTGGGGCACGGAATAGGAAAGGGAATGGGAGGGTAGTAGTGGAGACAGCAACGCCGGGTTCCAGCGCATGTAGCTCACGCCAACGATCTCTTTAATGATAATATTAACGATAATAATAATTATATAACAGAATTTTGGGAATTTGAGGATTGCCTTCGCCCTGGGAACTTCTGTGCTGTATTTAACTTGATTTGGGGGGGGGGGGGGGGGGTGGGAATGGGGGGGGGGGGGGGGGGGGAATGTCAATTCCCATAATTTCCAGGACTTGCTCATTTATACAAAGTAAATGTGAGGTGGGGTGGCCTGACAGGTGTGGTCTGGTATAGTAAATTGTGAATTATTTTTTCACAGGATAAAAATTGATTTATGGAATTGGAATCCTGTGAGGGTATGAAAATGAGGAATGTCTTTTAGTGCTCTCTCTCTCTCTCTCTCTCTCTCTCTCTCTCTCTCTCTCAGGTCATGAAATGGTGGTTTATATGGTATAGTGATATCAATCCTGATGGCATAAATTCTAAGCTAGGGCTTTGCAGACCCACTCTCTCTCTCTCTCTCTCTCTCTCTCTCTCTCTCTCTCTCTCTCTCTCAAATGTTAAGGAAATCGACAATCTTATTTCCCAAAGACCAGACTGGCTGGCATATTCGGCCTATTTAAAAAAAATGAAGAAAAAAGTAATATATCAAACGTGACAACCAAACCGAACTGAATGAAAATTACATTGGGTGAGATTCGAGCCAAAATGGCTGACATATATTTTTTATGTATTTTAATTTCTCTCTTCTGACGTCCACCCACCAAGCCTGCATCGGTTCGGGGGAGGAGATTCGTTCAAAATGTGGGCGTTGTCTTGTGTTCTGGTGGGCGTGATATCCGAGATAAATTCGTGTCTTGATGGATGTACGTCCTGTTACTTTCACATTTTTGTGAAACACACTTATATACGTACGCCTCAGCTTTCTTTACAGAGAGAGAGAGAGAGAGAGAGAGAGAGAGAGAGAGAGAGAGAGTAGCAATCTAACACAACACTTCAACCCCTCTGGAGTTGAGCTGAATATAGAATTTAGGCCAAAGGCCAAGCCCTGGGAAACCTATGAGGTCATTCAGCGCTGAAATGGTAATTGACAGTAAAAGGTCTGAAAGGAAGAAACCTCGCTGTTGCATTATGAATCAATTTTGAGAGAGAATGGAAAGTAAGATGGAAGAAACATAATATGAAAGGAGGTATAGTAAAAGGAACGAAAGCGGCTGCAGCTAGAGGCCTGAGGAAAGCACGCTGCAAAGAACCTTAAGTAATGCCTACAGTGTGTCGCAAGAGGTCCTCTATGCAGGACTTAAACTCTAAAAAATAAGAGAATATTATTCCCGTATTTATTCCAGTTATACTCTTCTTCCAGCGAATGTTCCAGCCACGGCTATATATACCTTCAGAGATGGACTGGATTTGAGAGTAGAACTTCCCTCGCAATACTTTGGTTATTATAGTTAAGAATTGAAGATTCAAAAAAATAAATCTGGATGAAAAAAACTAAACTAAACTTAACGACGGAATCATTCCTCAGATATTTAGCATTGAGAATAAGAGGTCATAATACTTTTGAGAAGTATTGTCGTAACATATAATAGTAGATGCCACACACACACACACACGATATATATGTATGCATATATAATGTATGTATGTATACTGTATATGTATAGTGTTTGCATGTTTCATCATCCACAGATTCAAGACGAACAGACATAAATGTAAAAACAACAGAATGTACATCCATTAAAAAATGAAATTAATCTCTGCATATAAACCAATCTGCAAAATCAATGAATGACTTTATGAAACCAGAACTTGCGCAGTATATACCGTCCATATCTTTCCCGAACCGATGGTTGGACGAAAGAACAGAAAAATGAAAATATATAAAGAAATAAGTCAGCAATTTCCACTCGAATCCCACCCAACGTAATTTCCATTCAGTTCCGTTTGGTTGTCACGGTTGATATATTCCATTTTTTTTCCTTTCCATTTTTTTTTGACAGGGCGAATATGCCAGCCATTCCTGGTCTGGAAAAAAATGGGACAAAATGGCGATTCCTTTGCATTAGATCCGAATTTTCCTTTGGCAATTTTAAAGAAGTTCATATGATTTCAATATCCATTCCTTTATTTTTTATTCTTTTTTCAATAAGTGGGGACTCTTCTTTCTGTATTTCCCTGTACTTCCTCTTACTTCTTATTGAACACCTTAATATTCTTTGGAAGCTTCAATTCCAAGTCAGTGGCCACTTTGGTGGTGGGCTTGTTCCATATGAATAGGGCTCATCTATAATAATAATAATAATAATAATAATAATAATAATAATAATAATAATAATAATAATAATAATAATAATAATATTAATAATAATAATAATCCTTGGAAGATTGCATTTCAAGTCATTGGCCCCTTTGGTGGGCTTGTTCTATATGAATAGGTTTCAACTATTAAATAATAACATAATAATAATATTACTTACCAAAAACTGATAAGAGGAGGATAATATTATATCCTCTGAGGTTATAATGTAACGAGGCACTTATACAGTCCCTAAAACAGCAAACAATTAGTGTTTGTTTATTATCTAGCGGTCACAAAATTACCCCCGAGGGAAAAAAAAATATAATAATGTCTTTGGGGTGAACAGTCTACGGGGCCACACAGCCAGATTTCATTATCTTCCCTGGCATTTGGACAAATTGTTCAATAGCAAGTCGAATTCATAGGACCGTCGAATGGAAATTATGTAACGTGAATCACTTCTTTCTCTCTCTCTCTCCAAAGATATTATATGATTCTCATTGGAAATAATAAATCAATTATTATTAATATTATAATATGACAACGAGCCAATCAAATCCCTTTATTAGAATCCTATAGGACTTGGCGTGGTTGACAGAATATGCAAATTGATTTGACATACACCGGTCGCCTTATCTGATTTGAGAGAGAGAGAGAGAGAGAGAGAGAGAGAGAGAGAGAGAGAGAGAGAGAGAGAGAGAGAGAGAGAGAGAGAGAGAGAGAGAGAGAGAGGACTGTTTTGTCCTAGCTAAGAATTAATACCATCAGGATCTGGATAAAAATCTGATAAATATATAAAATACACCATTTCACGGTAAAATAAAACCCATTTCGTTCACTATTACCAGGAAAAAGAAGAGAGAGAGAGAGAGAATGAGAGAGAGAGAGAGAGCGAGAGAGGAGAGATGAGAGAGAGAGAGAGAGAGAGAGAGAGAGAGAGGACTGCTCAATCCAAGCTAAGAATTTATACCATCAGGATTTGGATAAAATACCGATAAATATATAAAAAAAAACCACCATTCTAGTCACTGATGCCATC
>NC_087222.1:30072904-30108177 GCF_015104395.2 Macrobrachium nipponense
CCTCTCTTATCTCTCTGTACGCTTGCAACCTATCGTAAGCACTTTTGGACCATTCATAATATTCATATTGAAAACAGTCCCTAAATATGCCGAAAGCATAATCATTCTCTCTCCTCATTCTCATCTTCTCCTCCCACTCTGCACCCGGTCTCTCTTCACATTCTTCAATCGTCCATCCTCTCTTCCATCTCTCCTCGTTCTCTTTCCTCCGGTTCTCTCTCTCCTCGCTCCCACTCTCTCGTCTCTCATCTCTCCTCTCTCTCTCTCCGTTATATCTACTAGACTTTCTTATAGCTCAGTTATGCAGAAAAAGTTTTCTTTTGTTTCACTTTTGTTTTCAAAGAAAGTTTCATATTATTACTTTCAAATAACTGAGAAAAGAACAAAACTCCTAATGGAGATTTATACCAAGTATTCTGAGACCTTATTTGACAGTGTTTTGAGCGAAGGCTGTGCTGGCATAAGGCCCTCCCATTAATAAGAATAATAATTGGCAATCTCATGCTTCATGTAAATGAAAACAAGGCGTGATCCCACCTCCAGCTTATGCGTGCCAAGATTTTACCCTCGCTAAAAACTATGGTCAAATAGCACATTTTTTTACCAATGAATTAAAATAAATATGCCATATTTTATTAGAAATGTTTTTTCTGTACTGTTTAACATGAAGATTAGTCATTCTTAAAATTTTCATTCTGATAAATAAATAATAAATATCCTATCCTAATATTTCTGTATATTTAACTGGTCGCCAAACGCCTTTTTCAGACATTTTTAGCCTTTTTCACAGACCTTTCCTACCCCCACAAAAAGAACAACAGGAACAAGAAGGTAGTTTCTAGGCTCACTCCCCGATTAAGCTATGAATATTGATACTTGCGAATATATGCATTTCTATATTATGTATAGCTGCTTATTTACTTTTCAATACTGTATGAATATCCATATGCATTGGATGTCCAGTGATTCATTTGCATGCGTTCGTTTCAGTTTTAAAAATAAATGTTAGTAAATTGACAAAAAAAATATTCGGTTCATTCCAATTAATAAATTTGCAAGGCATGGTCCCTTCATTCCACTGAATGATTTCACAAAATGTGTACTACTCATGTCACTCAGTAAATACATTTACAAATGTTTCTTTCATTCCACTTGATAAACTGACGAAATATGTCCTATTCATTACACTCAGTTTACAAAAAAAGTTCCATGCATGCCACGTAATGTCTTTACCAAATACGTATAAACCGTTCATTCCACTCAGTGAATTTATGTTAAAAAAAAATTCCATTCATTGCAGTTCATTCCACTTGATAAATTTTCAGTTTAGTTCGTTCCACTTAATAAATCTACGTATATACAACGTTCCTTTCACTGCGTTTCATAAATTTACAAAATACGCGCCGTTCATTCCACTCAATGAATTTATATATAAAATTCCATTCATTCCACTTAAAAGACGGAATCCTATATGCTGTTCATTCCACTTAATTCATAAAAAGTTCCATTCACTCCACTTTATAAAGTTACAAAATACTCACCGTTCATTCCACTCAATGAATGGATAAAAGGACTTCCATTCACTCCACTTAATAAACTAATCAAATATTATGTACTGTTCATTCCACTTAAATTCATAAAAAGTTCCACTCACTCCGATTCGTAAATTGACAAAATTCCACTCACTGAATGGATAAAAGGACTTCCATTCATTCCACTTCATAAACTGACCAAAGATTTGATAAATTCATCAAAATTCCCACTCACTCCACTTCGTAAATTGACAAAATACGCACCGTGCATTCCCCCCCCAATGAATGCATAAAGGGAACTCTCTCTCTCCCAACCATTCCACTCAATAAACTGACGACAAGTTTTAGCGCTGCTGATTTCATGACAAATTCCGCGAGGCCAGCAGGAACAGAAACAAAATAAAAGGAGTCTGCTTTTCAGGGGAAATACCTTTTATTATAACAAGTCGCCTGCTGCTGCTGCTGCCCGAACGGATAAGCAGAAAATAGATTAATAAAGCCAGCCACTTCCGCTCGAATCTCACGAAATGCAATTTCAATTCCTCCCCCCCCCCCTCCCCCCTCCCCTCCCCTCCCCATCACAAAACTGTGTTCCCGTGGATCTATTCCATTTTTCTAGTTACGTTTTCGGGCGTTTTTCGCAACCCCCCCCCCCCCACCCCCCCCCCCACCCCCTTTCAGTGTTATTCTGTATATTTATTTTCGATGTTACACTGTGTACTTTTGCGCTGACTTACACACACACACACACACACACATACACACACACACAGACACAAACAAGATAAATAATTAAACGGCACTGCGATTCAGGCGTTGGAAATTGGCTTTCGCGAGAGAGAGAGAGAGAGAGAGAGAGAGAGAAGAGAGAGAGAGAGAGAGAGAGAGAGAGAGAGAGAGAGAGAGAGAGAGATGAAACGCTAGGGAGTTGACTATGCTTTGTTTATGGGGATGAATGTGTGAAAATAAGTATTACTAAGTAAAAATGTAAAAATGCTCACGAAAGCTTGCAGAGAGAGAGAGAGAGAGAGAGAGAGAGAGAGAGAGAGAGAGAGAGAGAGAGAGAGAGAGAGAGAGAGAGAGTCTACCCCAAGTTAATTAAAGCGACCCCAAGCCTATGATTCTTGTAAGGCTGGCTAGTAGAAGCTACTAAAAAATGCTAATAAGCCTCTTGAGTAATTAGTGTTTTTTTTGGTTACCTGAGTAATTGCCTTCATTGTAATTTATGCTGCTACATTAATTGAAGGCGAGGGAAAACTGATTAATAGGTTTCCTTAAGGTCTTCGTATCTTAGAATAAATATTAAAATGATTGCTTGGGTTTTTCTCTTATTATATTAATTATATAAATTATGGGTAAAAAGTCTTTATATTACGTTCAATTTGTTAATGAACTGCTGGCGTTTGCGATACATAATAATAATAATAATAATAATAATAATAATAATAATATAATAATAATAATCATAATATAATAATAATAATAATAATAATATGCCAGGCTAGGGTTTAGGTAAACTCTACGGTCACCGCCCACCATATTTCACTAACAACTTTCGCTTCCTAGAATCTAAACCATTCCTAGGGTTATAATTTGTTTCGTCAGCTATAAAATTAATTGACAGTTATGGTCGATTTTCTCCATATTTTTTTTATTCACATTAATAAATAATATATTAAATATTTTTTTATAAGTTCCGTTTATTCTAGATAATAAACTGACAAAGTGTGTACTGCTCATTACACTTAAATTTATATAAATCAAAAAGTTCAGTGCATTCAACTTTTCTAAAATGTTCTGTTCACCCCACTTATTTGAAAAATATATTTTATTATTGTTATTATTATTATTATTATCATTATTATTATTATTATTATTATTATTATTATTATTATTATTATTATTATTATTCAGTAGATGAACTGAAATTGAAGTTTCCAAAGAATATTAAGGTGTCCACCAGGAAGAAGTAAGAAAAATTAAAATGAAATAGAGAAAAAAAGAGATTCCACTTATCAAAAAAATTAAATAAATAAATCAACACATGAGATAAAAATGTACTAAAATGCAATTATATTTATAAGTTAGATTAATCACAACACAACAAAATTACCAAGGGATAAATTTACGAAATTCCATTCAATATATCTATATAAAACAAGACGTGATCGGACCTCCAGGTTATTCTGGACGCATGAAAAAATTTTCCCTCACACATAAGTTGAAAACATTATGTTCCTAACTTTTAACGTAAATTAAAACGCGCTAAATTCTATGTTCAAATAGAGCGTTGTTTCACCCAAATATAAAAATAAGTAAAATAAATGTGAACCATATTTTATTTTTATTAATTAAATGTACTGTTTAACATGAGCATGACTCATTTTTTTACATTTTCAATCTAATAAATAAATGATAAATATCCTATCATAAAATTCCCGTACCTTTAATTCGAAGCGAAATACCTTTTCCAGACATTTTTAGGCTACTATAGAGCTTTCCTACTCCCACCTCCAAGAACAACAACAACAACACAGTAGTTTGTTGGCTTACTCATAAACTGACCGAATTTATCCCACTAATTCCACTGAAATTTAGGGACAAAATGAAATTCGTCAAAAATAAACGTATATTTATAAATAAGAATATCCAAACCACAACACCACCACCAAGCAAAAACATCAACACCAAATTTTAACCGCAGCATACGTACGTCCCCCCCACCACTTTTTATTAACGGCACTACCTTACTACCCCTTTTAAGAGGTCAAGATATATATTATGGTAGGTAAGACGGGGGTTCCAGCCATGGCTTAACGGACCGTTAACGCCTAAGTGCATATGGCGCGTCGTATTACTTATAAGTTGTTTTTCTTTTCATATATATATCTCGTTTTCGCTGCTGGATGAACTGCGAGTGAGTGTGTAGGCTTTTACGATAGGATCCTCTCTCTCTCTCTCTCTCTCTCTCTCTCTCTCTCTCTCTCTCTCTCTCTCTCTCTCTCTCTACGAATAAATCAAGAGAGTAACAAGAGAATAAGAGATTGCCACCTGAAAGAGGACATCAAAAAGAAGCCTCCAGAGTAATCTCCTCTGAAGCCCCTCTCCCTCCCCGGTCCCCCCCCCAACCCCCCTGATGGTGTGGGGTGTTCTGCAGACTTACTATACACAAGAGGAGGAGGAGGAGGAGGAGGAGGAGGAGGAGGAGGAGGAGGAGGAGGAGGGGAGGAGGAGGAGGAGGCCGCAGCATCAAGTAAGTATTGTAATATCTATGGCCGGGCATAAACAGGGCAATATCCCAGAGGTCCTGACATTTACTGCCTATTCTGATATCTGTTATGCGGAGGAAGGTTGGCTGGTTGTTGGCTGCTCTGGTGGAGAGAGAGAGAGAGAGAGAGAGAGAGAGAGAGAGAGAGAGAGAGAGAGAGAGAGAGAAGGCGTGGCTAAGATGCGTTAATAAAAGGTCAGGGAGCGCTGGTGTAGAGGCGTGATGGCACCTAGGATTTCCTCCTTTGTTTTCGCGTTGACTGGAGTCGTCTTGAATTAGATTTTGTATTGATTCTCAGCTCACGTTCATGATTCAGTTTCGTATTGTTTTTGTCTAATACATCTAAAAAGGTTCTAAATGTTCGTCTAAATCTACTATAAGTCTTGTACTTTATCCCTAAATCGTTCTAGATTTGATCAATGTTCTTGTAGGTCTACGAAGAGTACTTTATTCCAACAAGTAATGCTGCTGTTTGCATCTGGAAATATAATCAGTTCCTATATCCAGGGGTTAACTTTATACCCTTCGTACCTATTTCGCAGTTGCCTCAAATCAAAAGTTAAGCTAATCATCAATGCTTTGTATGTCTTTATTTTACCATTGCGTGTGTGCATGAATGGCTGAATACAAAGAATGAAAGAAAATGAATCAATTCTCTATCAGTGTTAAAATTAGATAAAGTAATTATTATACGACAATTCAATTTATTAATGAATGGCCAAATTAGCCAAAAAGGATCATTCCTACGTCTCAGTTTATTGGTAAACTATAGAATTCCGCAATTAATATAAATCTGGTGTGAAATCCTCAAGAATTGTGAACAAATAATAATAATAATAATAATAATAATAATAATAATAATAATAATAATAATAATAATAATAATAATAATAATAAAACAGAAATAAGAATAATACTAAACCAGAAATAAGAAGGATATGGGATATGCCAGTGGAAATTGTACCCATAACCGTAGAGACACTAGGAGGCACGATCCCCAAATCCCTGGAAAGGAACCTGGAAAAACTGGATGCCGAAGTAGCTCCAGGACTCAAGCAGAAGTGTGTGCTCCTAGAAACAGCGCACATAGTGAGAGAAAAGTGATGGACTCCTAAAGAGGCAGGATGCAACCCGGAACTTTCCAATACTATAAAAACCACCCAGTCGAATTGGATAACTGTGATAGACCAAAAATATTAATTTTTTTCTTTTTAGCTCAGGGCCATATACTACATGAGATATACAAAGTGGAGACAATACAAAACAAATGACTGACAATCATGATAGCAGCTGCATTTAAGGGAAATGATATATATACCCAAGTATGTATGAATTAAGAAGACTTCTATAATCACGAATCCTCGTAAACAAATCACATGAACGAAAATGAGCCTCTCACTTCAGAATATATTTCCATACAGGGGATAAATAAACGCATACGAAGGGACCACTGATAACAGAACCTGAAACTGAAGAAATCTCCAAAACATAAAATCATTCCGTCAGTCTGGAAATCATTCATAGGATATAGATTACGTCTCACTAGGGAGAGAAAAAAAAGTTTGATTGATGGGGATATACGAATGGGTGATTGACGCTTGTCGCTGGAACAATGCAATCAAGAAGACTTGACGACTCTTTGATTAAGGGATTTCCAAAATATGGCTGGAGAAATAGAATTGTGAGTTTTGATACTTTTTATTTTAAGGTAAGGGTGAGCATTGTTGCAAGTGGTATATATATATATATATATATATATATATATGTATATATATATATATATGATGAACTGCCGAGATCTTTCGGCCTTAACGACCCTTTACTACAGGCAAGACTGATCAGAATAAAGAGAAACAACCCACAGTACAGGTAAGCATATACGAACGGACATTACAGGATTAACAAAAGGTGAAATTCACTTTAAAGAAACGAAGAATCGTTTCTTTCAGGTGAATATACGAGGATATAAATGTACTTGTATATTCACATTAAACCACAGATATAGTCTATAATATCTAATTCACTATAACTCGTTTGTATCTTACATCCCCCCAAAAAAGGAAATTATTATTGATGAGCTGGGACTCGAACCAAGGTCAACTGCTCGCCGTCTCGAAGCTGAACGTATGTGACATGTTCGAATCCTGGCTGGGGCACTTATATATAGATATATATACATATGTATATTATATAGAAAAATATTTATACATAAATGTAACCACAAATGTGGTTAAAGACATAGTTTGAACATTCGTTAATATCAAGACTTAAAAATCGAAACAATGTTGAACGATATACAAAAAGGGCATAAATTTAACTCTGTCCACGTGACTGCCTTAGCAAATACAGGCCAAAATTCGCCAAAATTCACCAAAATTCGGACTCCTGATCTCTGCAGCGCCAACGCAACGATGATAATAATAGTTTAATACAGAGTTAAAATCCGAGGAGAAGTTTAATGCAGTAGTAAAAATAAAAGACGAAGGGAAAGTTTCATATAATCTTGGTAAAGGCCGGAGTTCTGACCAGCGTAACCAACGGCGTAGAGATTGCTCGAAGCTTTCAAGTTCAAGCGCAGCGAACGATTCCTGTAAACACTGGAACTGTTCGTTTCAGTCGAGAGTTGGAAAATGGTTGCGTTGATCCAGAAATCGTTAACAGAGGAGATTCTCAACATAATAAAGAGAATTAAATGTATAAATCGTCAATAGGAACAATGAAGAATCGTAGAAAACGTACATCTTAAAGGGGTTTAACGAATATATACAAATAGTATCTTAAAATCAACAATAACGCTATGAAACACCAATATTTAAAAAATATATATATAAATGAGAAATTGATAAAAGGAAATACTACAAACTGAGGAAGAAAATATTATATGCAAATAAATCTGAAAGATTTCATTTAGACTGGCACGCGTTAAAGAAAATTGTAACAATAACTCACAAACCGTCTGACCAATTTGTTTCAAATTTTCGGTGCAGATATCTTTAAAAGCCCTCAACACACGCACGAAGTTTCAAACAGATCTAAGGATAAATAAGTGACATTTAATTCCTTTTCACGGATCACGAACGCAGTGAACGGTCCCAACAAACATTGCTCAGTTAAGGAATACGAAGTCCCAGTCGGAATACTGTCTAACTACAATTGGCGCGAGGGGGGCTTCGGGTAGGATAGCTTTAGGATGTAAGGATTGCGTCCCGAGGTTCCCTTAAGGGCGTCTCCTCAAAAGGTAATCTCCATTGTTAGGATCACTGGGAGGCTGCGGGACTGTCTTGTGTGGCTTTTGTTATGATCTTACGAGTGGCAGGGTTGAGGAGTTGGGGTGGGGGTGGGGGGGGGGGGTAGGTTTGGCAAGGAAGGAAATAGGGTTGGGGAGAAAAATTGCAGGCTGGGTTCGTTCTGAGAAGATAGCGAGAGTAGGAGAGAGAGAGAGAGAGAGAATGTCAATCCATGTGTATCATTCCTTTCATAATATGCATTCGTATCGCGATGATGCCTGAACACACATCTTTTGTAGAATACTACCATTCCCCGCCCCCTTTCGAGGGTGTAATACACAGATTCAATCGTCCTGGGGGAGGGGGAGGGGGGTGGGGATGTTGTTAGGAATCCTGTGTCTATACAGCTTTGTGTTTATCTTTTGTGTATTGCATTGTGTGGGGCTCTCACCCGATCCAATACAACAGGACTTCCTCGCGTCTAAACAAAAACGTATTCGTTGCAGCAGACACTTTGATAAAAAAGGGAATGAGGTGGGGGAAGACTATAAAATGGGTGGGGGAGGGGGGGGGTAGGGGTGATAGGAGAGTGGTTGGTTTGACAGAGAGGAGATCCATGATACCTGAGGTTTAGGTACAGAGAGAGGGAGAGGGAGAGAGAATGATGCTGCTGAGAAATATCGGGGAACATTTGACTCCAGACTTCAAAGAAACATTCTCGTGGAATCCATTTTTAAGACGCGAAATGTCGACTAGCGAGGTCTCGCTCAGAGAGAGAGAGAGAGAGAGAGAGAGAGAGAAGCAAGAAGGCTCCACAAACAATTGATCGAGGTTAGTCTTGAGTGTTTCGAAAGGAGAAACGAAGGTTTATGCATCTTCACCAATGACGGATTATGCGCTAAAATTTAGGGAACTGAAATTGTAAAGTTCGTACAGATTTCTGAAAGCTGACCCATTGTTCAAGGTGGTTGATACGTTTTTGTTTTTAACTCTGTATGATTTTAACATATCTTGCGAATGTTACTATCATAAGGTATGTATGTATGTATGTATGTATATATATATGTATATATATATATATATATATATATATATATATATATATATATATATATGTATGTATGTGTGTGTGTGCGTCTGCGTCAAGAGAGAGAGAGAGAGAGAGAGAGAGAGAGAGAGAGAGAGAGAGAGAGTACAAGACGCTTATATCCATATTAATTCAAATTTCCCGGCAGGCCAACATTCAGAATATTTAATCATCTCGCTACGAGACATTGGGCAAACAAAGAGACAGAGATAAATGTCTTCGTAAATTCTTGGGAGTGTGGAATGAAATAGGCGAGTGGCAGAAGTGGATAATAAAGCAAATGAGAGAGAGAGAGAGAGAGAGAGAGAGAGAGAGAGAGAGAGAGAGAGAGAGAGAGAGAGAGAGAAACGAAATATTTACCAAAGAGAAAACAGTAATTATCTATCGAGTTATCAAATATATATTAGAGATTAACTAATATGAAAAAAGTAGATTAAAAGGCATGCCTTTAAAAGATGGATTTTTCAAAAACCAATATTGATACATAAAGAAGAAAAGTGATTAATACAGAGGATATTGAATTACGTTTCTTATTTCTCTCTCTCTCTCTCTCTCTCTCTCTCAAAACCATGTATTTAATACAGACTTCTCTTTAGTCTGGTCTAGTAAATATCTGTATCCACAAACACACATACATACATAATCACCCCCCCCCTCTCTCTCTCTCTCTCTCTCTCTCTCTCTCTCTCTCTCTCTCTCTCTATTATCACTCTATTCATTCATTCATTACTGAACTCCTTATCCGATTTAACTCTCAAATACATTTGATTATTCTCTCTCTCTCTCTCTCTTCCCGGATCGTTATACTTCTCCTGTGATCATTAGTCCAACGAGAGAGAGAGAGAGAGAGAGAGAGAGAGAGAGAGAGAGAGAGAGAGAGAGAGAGAGATTTTTCACGCTTTTTCCCCTTGTTCCCCTCCAACTTCTTTCTCTAGTCGTTCCAGGGATGCAATGGAGAGAATGCTATTGTTATGTGGGTTGTTTTTGTCAATTTCTTTGTTGTATTCGATGTTTTTTTATGTGTTTGTTAATTCCATACTTGTATTCGTCCATTTTCACTTCTTCTTCTCTCCTTTGTCAGCTGATTCTGATTTGATTATTATAACCTACTTCCTTATCTGTATTTGATGCCATGGTTTCAATATATGTTCATTTTTTTTCCAATATTCATACTTTTGTATTTACTTTCTCTAACAATATCTCACGCATTTACCTTCGTCGTTTGTTTATCATGTCGAAAATAAACTAATATACCCCGCTACTGCATCAAACTAATAAGTAAACATGGAATATTTATCTAACAGTGTATACCTGTCACAAAATACAGAACCTGGAATAAAGTTTTTACGGTGCGAAGCCTTTGCAAATGTTGATGGCCTGCGGGTATACATGCCAGGTCGTTTCCAATTACCTAAAAAGATTATTTGACCCACTGTGAATAATGTAAACAATATGTTTGTGTATTCTAGACTTAATCAAGGTTTTGTGTATTTTTCTTGATAATCAAAATTTTGGGTATTTTCTTTACACTTAATCAAGATTTTGGGTATTCTTCTTAATAATCAAAATTTTGGGTATTTTCTTTACACTTAATCAAGATTTTGTGTAGTTTTCTTTGTACTTCATCAAGATTTTGGATATTTTTTCTTTATACTTGAATAAGAATTTCTTTGCGTATTTTTCTTTCTACTTAATCAAAATCTATCTAATGTAGGCTATGGCATAACAATGTCTAGTCCAATATAATGCTTCTGTTAGGATCAGAATCCGAATACAACGTAAGATTCAGGCCAGAGGCCAAGCACGGGACCTATGAGGTCATTCAGCGTGAAAGCGAGAGAGTTAAAAGGTTTGAAACAATTGTTAGGAGAGGGTGGAAAGTAAGTTGGAAGAGAGGTAATATGGAAGGAGGTACAGTAAGAGGAATGAAAGGGGTTGCAGCTATAGGGGCCTGAGGATGGGACGCTGCAAAGACCCTTAAGTAATGCCTACAGTGCACCGCATGAGGTCCCCTACACAGCACTTAAACTATGACAGAGAAGAGATACTATCATCCTTTGAGTGGTCTTCAAAAACGGAGCCTTCTATAACAAAGCAGTACAATTTTTATTCACCGACGCCCAACGACCAACGAAACATGACGTTATTTGATTCCGGCACTAGCTGTTTATCAGTGGTGACGTCATGCACTCTCATTTTTTAAAGGAGGAGGTATGACAGCCGCAATAATAAAAAAATAAAAAAATAAAAAAAAACATGGAGGTCTGCATGTAGTAGGCAGCCCCAGCAGAGTTGGAAACATTCATTTAGACATTCAACAACTATTCTATCTGTTTATCTATATACTTCTTGTTTATTCTAGGCTAAGAGATGGAATGTGGAATATAAAAAACGTAGGCCAAAAGGCCAAGCGCTGGGACCTGTGAGGTCATTCAGGGCTACAAGGGATATCGAGAGTTAAAAAGTTCAAAACCTCGAAGCGGTTGCACTTTGAAGCAATTGTTAGGAGAGGGTGGAAAAGGTAGGTGGAACAAAAGAGAATATGACAGGAGGTACAGTAAAAAGGCAATGAAAGGGGTTGCAAAGAACCTTTAGTTATGCCTAAATGGACAGAACGAACTTGTCTCCATCTTATTTTGAACAGAAAACATGAGTAAATTATCAGAATGAAAAGGCCGCTTATACAATGTCCCTCTCACCTCTGTATTATGTAGACACCTCTGCTCTTACTGAATAGGAAGACCTCTGGCATCCCCAGACCTCCATTTCATTAAGCAAAGATTCCCCTCATCCAGTTACCAAAGATTCCTCTCATCCAGTTACCAAAGATTCCCCTCATCCAGTTACCAAAGATTCCCCTCATCCAGTTACCAAAGATTCCCCTCATCCAGTTACCAAAGATTTTGGCTACTGCAAAATTTCTGTCGCTTTTCTCACGTTACTCGTCATTCGTTACCAGTTAAGCTCAGAAACGTCTGCCTTCAGACCCTCATGTGTATTCAGCAGCCACACTACGCTTCCATGAAGGGGACTTGGCTCAACATTCCCCCTCCACGCCCCCTCATAAATCGAAACTTTCGCTCCCCAAGAGCAAATCCTTTACCGTTTCCAAAACCGTTCACAGGTGATATTTTTAAATCAAGCCCCTTCTCGTCCCCTGATAAGAGATCAATTACGTTCGTTTGCAGGTACACGACTATCACGGCCGTCATGAGAGAAATGATGAGTGCATTACAGATGAAAATGTTTTTTTTGGGAAGTATCGGGAAATCCCCACTTGTTCTAATCATCCAACGAAGAAAAAGTGGCCGGCAACAAAAGCTACACACACACACAACCAATCGGGGAAATGAATGACAGAGCGAAAGGAAAATCCCGCCAGTAATTGGCCCCCCAAAATTCAATAAACAACGAAGATCCGGATGCTGCTGCAAAAAGAGGTGGGAGAGACGTGGACCACTTCAGCGAGGGCGAATTCCGAATGGGGGAATCATTCCAGGCCATAAAGATACCTCCTACTCCTCCTGCAAGTATCAACTACAGTGGGGGAAGGAAAGCCAGAACAGAGAGTTCCACCACAGTTCCACAAACATCAGCTAGAGTGGAAAGCCAATATGATGTAGCTGCCCCTGGAGGATATACCTGCTAACAAGCAGACACTCATAAAACACACATACACAGAACCCCATCCCTACCCACTGGGATAATGGATGCAATGGCTTCAGATCTACTGTAATGGAGTGGGATGCAGTACTGGGGGGGAACTGAAAACTGCCCTCTGTGTGATGGGGTGAGCTTCTGAATGACTGTATGGGGAGGGAGAGAGAGAGAGAGAGAGAGAGAGAGAGAGAGAGAGAGAGAGAGAGAATGCAAGATATGTACAGTGATAACTAAGGGAATGCTGATAATTGGTCCCGGTCAGGGGAGAGTTGAGAGGGAGAGACTAGAGAAAATAAAAATAGTTTTTTTTCTTTTCCCGGACTTGCTAATTGGACAGAGAGAGAGAGAGAGAGAGAGAGAGAGAGGAGAGAGAGAGAGAGAGAGAGAGAGCTCTACAAAACATCCCAATTTTTCGGGAGTACATAACAACCACATATCGAAATCAAAATCGTACCCAACGCCACATAAAAAACTTTTTCATTTCTTCAACATTGACGACAGACAACGTCATATCTCCTGCATTTAATATTGCAGGAAATGCAATATATAGAAGTTACTTGTTTCAGAATCTATCTATGCTAATAAAATGCGAGCTGATCTTTCTTGTTTGTCCGGCCCGGTGGGGGGCGGGGTAGGTAGGGGATCAGATGCATAGGGAAGCATGAAGCACCTACCCTCCTCCTGCTAAACCTGTTTGTCCGCCCTGGGAGAAGGTGGAGTAGGCAGAATATCAGAGGGATGGGGGAATAAGATGCATCCACCCTCCTCCTGCAAATCTGTTTGTCCACCCAGGGTGGAGACGGGGTAGGTAGGTGAATGGATGGATAGGGGGGAATGACACATCTACCCTCCTCCTGCAAACTTGTTTGTCCACCCCAGGTGATGGCAGAGCAGGTAGGTGATTGGAAAGGTAGGGGAAATAAGATGCATCCACCCTCCTCCTACAAACCTGTTTGTCCGCCCTGGGAGGAGGTGAAGTAGGTAAGGGATCAGAAAGAGATCCAGAATGTAAGGGAGACAAGTCACATCCACCCTCCTCCTGCTAAACCTGTTTGTCAGCCCCGGTAAAAAAAAAAATTAAATAAACGTACGTTGAATTAATCTGACGAATAGAAGAGATATCCTGCATAATGTTTTGATGATAATTTAGCGATACTGAACATCCACTATGCCAAAAAAGTTCGAAAAGAACACTGTAGGAAAGCTATCATAATAAATCTTAAATATTTACGAGCTTACAAAATGTCCATAGAATTACAATTTCGTAAAGAGTAAATGCGATCGAATACGAACCGAACTTTATTTACACTTTGCGGTCACACCTGGTTGGTATGGTATTAGCGTCCCACCTCGGTGGGCGCTAGTTCGATTCTCGCCCATTCCATTGAGGAGTGAGAGATGTGTATTTCTGGCGATAGAAGTTCACTCTCGACGTGGTTCGGAAGTCACGTATAGTAAAGCCGTTGGTCCCGTTGCTGAATAACCATACTGGTTCCATATAAACAAAAACACCTGGTCTGGATTTGAGACCATTTTCGGTTATTTCACTTCCCCTTTTACACTACTACTTCTTCTTCTTCTTCTCCTTCTTCTTGGCTACATATTTCATCAGGTCAAAAGGGAACCCCCTTGACCCAGTTCACTCTCGCGTTGCAAGGTGCCACGCACGATTCCGCAGCATTATGCAAGAGGTCACACTCGGACTGTGAATATGCACCGAGAGGAATAAGAGAATGAAATCTTCCCCCGCCCAGATTCATATTTCCTGAATAATACGAGAATGAACGCCCCCCCTCCCCCGACAAAAAAATCATACGATGAATGATACGAGGATCTGAATGGGAAGTGCTGTTTTCGGGTTTCTTATTATTATTTATTATTATTATTTTATTAGTATTATTATTATTATTATTATTATTTTATTATTTATTATTATTACCTACTAAAGAAATACCAAACATAAGAGACAGTAGTAACACGAAGCCAATGAATTACGGGTCTTAAAACACAAAAAGTTTCACCAAGTTATAATTATTATTATTATTATTATTATTATCACCTATAAAAAAATACCAAAAGTAGGAGACAGTAAGTAAAAGCGAGGCCTATGAATTACGAGCCTTAAAACACAAAAAAAGTTTCCCCAAGTTTTAACTTCCACAACTCAAATCTTTATATATTACGAGTCCTTTTTGTCTTGGGAATGAGTTGCCTCGTCGAAGTTGCCAGAAGTTACGGCCTACTTCAGTCAGAAGATTCACACGATACTTTTGAGGTAGTAGACAGACCCCTCGAGTTGTAACTCAGGGGCGCTGTGAGGATGAGGAAGAGAGAGTCTTTATGAAGGGGTGTTGTGAAGGCCTCTTGCTAATATATATTTTTGGGGGGAAGGTAAGTCTGAATCTTCAGTCATATCTTAAGCATAATACACACATATGTAAGTCTCAAGTCTTAAGTCTTATTTCAATGTATAGAATACAAACACACAGACACACAAACCTCAAGACTTAAGTCTTATCCTAATGCATAAAATACACACATACAAGTCTCAAGTCTTAAATCTGATCTCAATGCATAAAAATACATACACAAGTGTCAAGACTTATAAGTCTGATCCTAATACATCAGATAAACACTCACACACACACACACACACACACACACACACACAAAACACAAGTCTCAAGTCTTGCGCTTTATCTAAATGCACAAAAAACAGTCACACATAAGTCTCAAGGCTTTTCTTACCTCACTGTATATAAAACACACACACACATAAACAGACAAAATACGAAAGAGAAACACCAGCAGCAAAAGGCGACTCGAAAACCCTCTGTTCCAAACCCCTGCTGCTGTTAAGGACATTAAAACCATTGAGCGACTCCAATCGCGAATTCCCTCCCGCACGATAACTCGACCCCTCTTTGTACGATACTGGAGGCGCGAGGGTGAATTCCGGCTCCGCTGAGCGGAACAGCGCTGTTCATTCCAGGAGAGGAGAGAATATAATCAATTACGCAGTTCAAATAATGGCGACGGCCCGTCACAAAGTTGACGCAGTAAAAGCATAAACCCATTTTCTCTTTTTTTCCCCGCTTCCATTGAATGGACGTTGAAAAGACCCTCCCCAAAACGCAGAGAGAAAGACTGAGCATTTTTAGCCCCCTGTGGAATTCTGCTCCTTCCCCCCCTCGACCTCCCCCTCCCCCAAACCCACGAAATGCGTCATCACAGCCGAAGCCAAGGCTTTCATCTTCAAAAAAAAAGGGGGGGGGAGAGGGGGCAGATTTCCTGGACGGCTTATTAAGAGTAGAGTACCACTCACCCCTACCCTTGGGGAACCCTCCTACAGAAGGATCCGACCCCCGTCCCCAGCCCCGGGGGGATCTGTAGAACACTAAAGAACGTCCAAAGGGCGAATCCTAAGGAGCGTGTAACTGCCATCATTACACGCGTAGGTCCTTCCAGCCGCTTACTGTTGGGTCCTGTTCGTTTTTTGTTGAAGAGGATTTACCCTCACTGGGGCTCTCTCGAGGGCCTCGAGGAGGGATGGAGGGAGAGAGTCTTTAGTCTCGCTTACTCGGGGAGTAAGCCTACGAACTATTTTGTTGTTGCTGTTGTTGTTGTTGAGGAATTGGAAATGTCTATGGAAGAGACTAAAAATGTCTGGAAATGTGTTTCGCGTCGAGTTAAAGATCCAGGAATCTTAATATAGGATATTTATTATTATTTATTTATGAATATGTAAAAATAATATGCATGTTAAACAAGACAGAAGAATTATCTCTAATAAAATATAGCATATTTATTTTAATTTTCGTTGGTGAAACAACGCTACTCTGCTTGACCGTAGAGTTTTTAGCACGCGCCCCGAGTGAAGCTGGAGGTCGGATCGCGCGTCGCTCCGTTAGTTTCAACTCATCACATGGAGGTGATTCTGGCATAGAGAGTAAATACATCCACGATCGTTATAACTTATTCTAATCCTGCTATCAATAAAAAAAAAACAGTAACAACACTAATAATAATAACATTGGAAAAATAAGTGAAATAAATTGGACTATTGTGTGTTTGTAATGGAATACAGAACAGGGAATTAGGAGAATTAAAAGCCTTTTTTAATTCGTCTTTTGTCATGACATTACAAAAACATGGCAGTGGATTTGGATTCTCTAACGAATAGTCACGATACGATAATGTGAAGGCTTTTTGCGCGTCAGTCCGCACTTTCTCCGTCCGCCCTCAGATCTTAAAAACCACTGAGGGTAGAGCGCTGCAAACTGGTACGTTGGTCATCCACCCTCCAGTCATCACACACACCAAATTGCAGCCCTCTAGCCACAGTGGTTTTAATTTTATCTAATGTTAAAGTTAGCCCTGATCGTACGTATGGCAACGTTATAGGGCAAGTCACAGATCTCAAAACCTCCTGAGGTTAGAGCGCTGCAAATTGGTATGTTGGTCATCCACCCTCCAGTCATCACACACACCAAATTGCAGCCCTCTAGCCATAGTGGTTTTAATGTTATCTAAGGTTAAAGTTAGCCCTGATCGTGCGTATGGCAGCGTTATAGGGCAAGTCACAGATCTCAAAACCTACTGAGGCTAGAGCGCTGCAAATTGGTACGTTGGTCATCCACCCTCCAGTCATCACACACACCAAATTGCAGCCCTCTAGCCACAGTGGTTTTCATTTCATCTCAGGTTAAAGTTAGCCATGATCGTGCTTCTGGGAGCGCTATAGGTGCCAACAACACAGGCCGTCATCGAGCCGTGGCTGAGAGTTTCATACAGCATTATACTCTTTACATTTTTCCTCGCACTTTTTTACTAATTTAGATTAATTACAACAACACACACATACTTAAATGTAACAGTAAAACTTCCCTGAATACTCACTCTACAAATGCATTCTTTCCCTAAACGATAATTCCAAGAACACAACTACAAAACAAAAATCGTATATTCAGAACGACCCAAAAGTTTTTACGACGAAAGCGAAGTGCGCGTAAGAATATACGGGCCGGTGAGTGTCTGGTTAGGGGGGCGAAGGTTGCTCAATATGATTTTATGCACGGCTTTATGACAGAAGTTCGAGAGAGGATGATGGAGGGTGTGTTGTGGGAGGGGGGGGGGGGGGGGGAGGGGGGATGGCGTCGTCAGATGGGCGATGTTGGCCGGTGATAGTGGGAAAGAGATGAAGGGACTGGTGTGAAAGAAGAAAGTTGGAAGTTTTTTTTTTTTTTTTTTTTTTTTTTGTGTAAATGTGAATGTAGTGAGTTTGTAGTGGTGAAGATATATATATATATATTATATTATATAATATATAATATAGTATATATATATAATTATATATCTATATATATATATGATATTAATATTATATATTACTATATTATATATATGTTCAACCAAAGGATGCAATTCAACTTGTATTTTAATACTTCACTAAATTTCAGTTGATTTATTATTCGTTAATTTTGTCTGTTAATAAACTCATCTCCCATTTTGTTTCTGTCATTCCCTTTACCTCCTGGTCACTTCTTTTCTTTCGAATGAACGTCGTTCATATATTTTGGAAACTTGAATTTCAAATCAGTGGCCCCTTTGTGGGCTTGTTCCCTATGAATAGGGTTCGTGTTCTGAATAACAATAATAAAAATTACACACACATACACATAAACACACACACACACACACATATATTATATATATTATATATATATATATATATATTATTTTATATAAAATTCAATCTCGCACCACAAACTCCTTCATGTACCGAAGTGCCGGAGGGTAGGAACCATTAGACATCAGATAAAAAAGACGGAAATCTATTAATGACGCCTTCATGGAGAAGAAGGAGAAGAAAAAGAAGAAGAAGAAAAAGGGGAGGAGGAGGAGGAGGAGGAGGAGGAGGAGGAGGAGTCTCCCAGAATCCTGTCGCCCAATAATAAGATATCGCTAATCGTTACAAAGGGGTCTTAACTCGCATCGACAAATGCCCGCGGGCGGCGGCTGATGAGAAAGTGAAAAGTGGCGGCGGGCAGATCCATTAGACTTTCAGACAAGGACTGCATAGTCAGGTTTCGTCGTGGGGAGCTATATTGTTTTGTCCTCTGTCTGTCTGTCTGTCTGTCTGCAAGGCCTTACGACTCTTTGTCCTTGTAAAGGACGATTAGTCGAAAGGCCTTAGAAGTAGCACTGCGTCCTTTCTCTTTGCCTTCGTGGATTTCCATATTTCCTTGAATACGTCACTTTTCCTGATCAGAAACAACTGAAGTAAAATTGACTCATGCGGTAAAAAGAACCAAATCCCATTCCTACCCCCTTCTCTCACCACCCATTCCCACCAATTCCCACTCCTACCCAAACCCCCTCCCCCCAACGCCCCAAACAAACAATAATTAAGGGTCTGTTTTCCATCGACCCAAGCACCAATCCTCCCCTCCCCTCACTTCTGGGGAGCGTTACCCTCATCTCGGGATAATCTCTCCAGGTAATATTATGCGATGCCGAATTCCTGGAAAAACAATCGTTTTCTCTGCACTCCTAAAACCCCCCTCCCCCCCCTTCTCTTTCCCTCCTCCACCCCCAACGCTCCTTTGCAATCTCATCAACATCGGTGCAACGCAATGCAATTAAATATAGATTATTGGGCATGGGGGGTTTAATTTGAAGTTCTTTTTTATTTTTTTGTCGTTCTGGTGTGATCAGGTAATTGTCTTCGCGTTTGGGGTATGAGCTGAGAGAGGGATCTCATTATGATCATTATTGATTATTGATTATGATTATTATTATATTAGGTTATTTATTATTTTATTATTATTATTGGGATTATTTTGGAAGGGACCCTCTTTCAAATAACAAGTCTTATTGAAAGACATTGCTGCATCAGCTGCATTAACTTGTATAGTCTTCTCTATTTCTTAATATTGCTTCTCTCTGCTAAAAAAAATAGAAAAAGACTATACAATAATCTTTACTCTTCTTCCCTTCCCTTAATCTTCTTCTTTATTTCTTCTTCTTCTTCTTCTTCTTCTTCTTATTATTATTATTATTATTATATTATTAGTTATTATTAGTTATTATTATTATTATTATTATTATTGTCACAGTTCTTATCAACCAAAATAAAAGCAAAACTGTCAAAAACTAACTAAGAAAAAACTATGAATCATGAATAAAATTAATAATAACAATAAGTAATAATAATAATAATAATAATAATAATAATAATCAAATAATAATAATAAGTTAATACGCTTCCCCACAACCTCTGGCTACATTTTGTCCAGAGTCGAATCAAAGACTTCGTGGTCTATTGACTTTTTTAAATTTTAAGACAAATAATAATGTGGGGGAACGGTGAATGAAATAGGAGAGAGAGAGACGAGAGCGACTTTATTCGTGGCTCATTAGATATAACCGGTAAATAGTCGAGCGAGACTTCTATAGAATATTTAGAGAGAGAGAGAGAGAGAGAGAGAGAGAGAGAGAGAGAGAGAGAGAGAGAGAGAGAGGACGTTCCCCCTAGGGAAACATATCGGGAAGAGATGCATGAATCCAGTATATTGTGATACGAGGCCATTTCTAAGATTTTTTTCAACCGTGGGTATGGATGGCTTTTCCTTTGAAAAATTTTTTTTTTTTATGTATTGATAAGTAGCTGGCTTCGTTCTGGGAGTTTATACACACACATACACACATCACACAACACACACACACAGACCACACACACACACAGTATATGTATATATATATATATATATATATATATATATTAATTACCAATTTGACTTTTATTATACATTTTTATTGTTCTTCATTATTATTATTGATTATTATTATTATTATTATTATTATTATTTATGCCACCAATGATAATTAGAGAGAACAATTAGCAATAATTATATGAAAAACGAAGGGATGATTATTTAATAAATCTTAATCATAATTACAGGAAAAATTGGCAATAATTATAGACAACAATCCTAGCAGAAATTATAGAGAAAACTTGGCAATAATTATATGAAAAATTTACTAATAATTACAAATGAAAGTGGCAATAATTCTAGTAAAAATTCAGCAATAAAGACAAAACAACTTTAGCAACGATCGTCAGAAAAACTTAACAATAATCATAAGTAAAAACTTACCAACAATTATAGGAAAAACTTAGCAGTAATTTTAGGAAAGCCTCAACAATAATTTTAAGGAAAATACTTAGCAATAATCTTAGGTGAACCTTAGTAATAATTCTATGAAAATACTTAGCAGTAATAATAGAAAAAAATGAACAATATGTATATATATGGGAAAACTTAGCAATAATTATATGAAAAAATTCTGCAACAACTATAATAAAAATTAAGAGCAATAATTATATGAAACAGCAACAACTATAAAAAAATTATGAGCAATAATTATATGAAACAGCAACAATTATAGATAAATCTGAGCAATAATTATATAGAAAACTTAGCAATATCTATATGGAAAACTTAGCAATAATTATATGAAAAAATTCAGCAACAACTATAGAAAAAATCTGAGCAATAATTATATGAAACAGCAACAATTATAGAAAGAAATCTGAGCAATAATTATATGGAAAAACAGCAACAATTATAGAATAATATCTGAGCAATGTCTAATGGAAAAACTTTAAGCAATAATTATTATGAAAAAGGAATTCAGCCAACAACTAATAAAAAATTAAAACTCTGAGCAATAATAATTTGAAACAGCAACAATTATAGAAAATATCTTAGAAATAATTATATGAAACAGCAGCAATTATAAAAAAAAACGAGCAATAACAACATGAAAAACGTAGCAACAATTATATGAAAAAATCCAGCAACAACTATAAAAAAAATTGAGTGATAATTATATGAAGCTGCAACAAATAATAGGAAAAAAATCTGAGCATTAATTATATGGGAAAAACTTAGCAACAACTGAATAAAAAAACTTAGCAATAATCATATGAAAAAATCCAGCAACCACTGTAGAAAAATTCTGAGCGAAAATTATATGAAACAGCAACAATTATAAAAGAAATCTGAGCAATAATTATATGGGAAAAACTTAGCAATATCTATATGAAAAAATTAGCGATAATTATATGAAAAACTCAGCAACAAGTATAGTACAAAACAACTCTTGGCAAACAAATGAAAGAATAAAAAAGAAAGGAAACCCATCCCACCCAACCAAAAAAATAAAAAATAAATAAATAAATAAATAAATAAATAAAAAACAAAAAAACTCGCCCTAAACAAACCCCAAAGACAATGAGAGAACAGACCAGAAAGAATAGCGAGGAAAGAGAATGAAAACGAAAACGGGAAAAACACAAAAAAAAAAAAAAAAAAAAGGACAAAAAAAAAAAAAAAAAAAAAAAAAAAAACCGCGAAGAATGAAGGAAGGAAAACGGAAGACGCCTTCGAATACAAAGGCTTCTTCTCACTCACTGTATTTCATGGCCACCCAAAATGATTCAACCCGGGCCGGAATTTGGCGGGACTGCCACTAAATATGGGGTCGTAACCTCTACCAAAAAAGAAAGAGGGGGCAGTTGGGGGCGGGGGGGTTTTGGGGGGGGGGGGGGGGGGGGAGGGGAGGTAGGGTCCAAAGAGGGAAAAAGGTTTATTGGCTGCAATAAAAAGGAGTGATAATCGCTTGGGAATGAAAATATTGCATGTGAGAGAGAGAGAGAGAGAGAGAGAGATAGAGAGATTATGTTCCATTTATAGTGGTTGTATAACTATTATACTTCTACAGTATAATAATAATGATACACACGCAAAACATAATTATACACAAATACATACATTTATATATATAAATACACACACAATATATAGTTATGTATAAATGTTTATTTGTATCAAAATCTCGGTGTAAGACGCAGTCGAAGACTATCAAAACAGAGAGAGAGAGAGAGATAGAGACGAGAAGAGAGACAGAAAAGAAACAGAGAGAGAGAGAGAGAGAGAGGAAGGTACAAAAAATCCCAGAACTATTTCGCATTCGCTCCAGTTTCCAGCTGTACGATAATTACCCCACGCCTACGTCGTCCTATATATATATATAATATATATATATATATATATATATATAATATATATATGCATATTTATGTATATATTCTAAAAATTAATATCCTGCTCCCTATGAGTAAAAATATAAAAATAAAGGTTAACAAATACAAGAAAAACAAGTAAACCACAGAATCACAAGCAAACAAGGCGTGATTCAGACCTCCAGCTTACTCGGGACGCATGCGCGCAAGATTTTTTTCCCCTCACGCATAAGTTGAAAACGTTATATTCTTGAATTTTAACGTAAATTAAAATGTGGTAAAATCTATGGTCAAACAGCGCCATTGTTTCACCAACCAACCGAAAATTAAAATGAATACGGAATATTTTGTTAGGAATAATTGTTCTACTCTGTTTAACATAAACATTATTTATTATTCTACATTTTGACTCTAATAAATAAACCATAAATCTCCTATCCTAAATTCCTGTATCTTTAACTCAATGCAAAACCACCTTTTCCAGACCCGTTTCAGGCTCTTCCATAGACCTTTCCTATCCCCCTAAAACAAGAACAATAACAAAAAAACAAAGTCGTTTGTAGGCTTACTCCCCAAGTAAGCAAAAAAACATGAAGGAATCCACTTGGCGCTGAGAAGTTCCGAGGTGCCACCAGGAATTCATGCAATGCAGTCCGCTCTCACTCCCGTCTCAGAGAAAGAATAAGGAGGGGGGGAGGGGAGGGTAAGGAAAGAAGGGGGTTGGGGGAAGAAGAAGGTTTTTTTAGGGGGGGGGGGCGAAGGTGGGGGGGGGGGGGGTCAAAGGGGAAATTCAGAAACCTTCATTAAATTAAGGGGTTTTTTCTCCGGCCGCGATGTTCCGTCGTGTGAGAGCTGCTTTGGAAGGGTGGAAAATTTGGACCTTTTTCCTAGATGAGGCAGTCACTCACTCAGTAACACACGCATAAATATGTTTATTCACGAATGACAAGACGCTAGCAGCTTTCTTTATCTATCCGTTATCTGTACCTCGGGATTATACAAGTCATTCCCGAAGTATTGTGAGTTGGATAGCGAACGATAATTTTTTGGCTTAAAACTGTTTAATTTCTAATATAATATATATATACATGAGAGAGAGAGATGAGAGAGGAGAGAGAGAGAGAGAGGAGAGATATTGGACGATATTTTCTGGCCTAATATCTGTGAATATTATAAAAAAAATTTAAATATATAATACATGAGAGAGAAGAGAAGAGAGACGATAGGACGAGAGGAGAGAGAGAGAGAAGGAGAGAGATATTAGGACAATTTTTCTGGCCTTACTATGTGAATAAAAACAAAATAAATATATATATACAGGAGAGAGAGAGAAGAGATGGGGAGATAGAGCGAAAGGAAGAGAAGATGGAGAGAGAGAGCGAGAGAGAGAAGAGATATTCGACGATATTTTTCCTGGCTTAATATGTGATAAAAAAAAACAAAATTTAATATATATGATATAGAGAAGAGAGGAGGGAGAGAGAGAGAGAAGAGAGAGAGAGAGATATTGGACGAATAATTTTTGGCCTAATATCTGTTATATATAGAATAAATGTTAAACTATATACTGAGAGAGAGAGAGAGGACTATATTTTTTGCTTATTATCTGTGAATATATAAAAATTTAAATATATATACATGAGAGAGAGAGAGAGAGAGAGAGAGAGAGAAACTCACATACTTGATTATTTGATTGACAAACAGCTGATCAAAGAACCTAGAAAATATACCAAATTTGTACTTTTTTTTCTTTTTACCATAACTGGCGCCTGGGTAAGAGATATAGGCCTACTACGTATAGACCCTGTCAGAATATGTTTTGGGTCTTATTTATTCTTCTTCTTCTTCAAACTTTTGAACCCCATCTCAGGTGACAACTAGAGCCCGTCCTAACCAATTAAAATATTTTTCATTCTCTTCAAATTCACATTCCTATCTCTCCCAAAAAAATAATTCGAACTGATATCTATCAAGAAATCTATTATAGTTTGTTGCAAGTTTAAATACCATTAAAAATAATCTAATTGCAATTCACAAGTAACGCTTTGCACGATCCCACTAATGACTAGATTGTGGTGAAACCTCTCTCTCTCTCTCTCTCATGCGGCGTCTAATTTCCCGCTCATTAATGCATATGAATGTTGCAAAATATTTTTCTTTTTTCCTGAAGGCAAATAATCATTTGCTTTGCATTGCAACATAATGATCAGGCTTTGCATCATAATACCTTCATTAGAGAGAGAGAGAGAGAGAGAGAGGAGAGAGAGAGAGAGAGAGCCAGGCTACACAAGATAGCCTGATCACCAATTACAGCTTCATAAACCGAGATTCAACGCTCATTCACAGCACGTCGAGCCCCTACCCAGAAGTGAGTGGGCTATCCACTTATATTCTGAAATATGCAGTCATGTGCTTGATGAATGTTAAGGCCCTATTTTTACAGGACCTCTTCACTCCTTCCACTCGGCATTTCCAAGGCTCTCGTGTTAAAGTTTTTCTTAAAAGGAAAATTTCTCATTGTTCTATCTCTCTTTCTCTCTCATTATTCTATCTTTCTCTCTCTCTCTTTATACTATTTCTCTCTCTCTCTCTCTTCCATTATTTATCTATCTTCTCTCTTATTGTGTGTCTTTCTCTCTCTTATTATTTTTCTATCTCTCCCTCTCTCTCTCTCATTATTCTGTCTCTCTCTCATTATTTTATCTCTCTCTCTCTCTCTCTCATTATTCTATCTCTCTATGTGTGTCTCTCTCTTTCATTATTCTCTCTCTCTCTCTCTCTTTCATTATTCTCTCTCTCTCATTATTCTATCTACCTCTCTCATTATTCTCTATCTCCCCCCCACCCTCTCTCTCTCTTCCTAAATTGGTTTCCATTTCACAAAAGGAAAATTTCTCATTGTTCTATCTCTCTTTCTCTCTCATTATTCTATCTTTCTCTCTCTCTCTCTTTATTCTATTTCTCTCTTATTTTTCTATCTCTCCCTCTCTCATTATTCTCTCTCTCTCATTATTCTATCTCTCTTTTTCTCTCTCATTATTCTATCTCTCTCTGTGTCTCTCTCTTTCATTATTCTATCTCTCTCTCATTATTTTATCTCTTTCATTATTCTATCTCTCTCTCTCCCATTATGCTATCTCTCTCTCTCTCTCTCATTATTCTATTTCTCTGTGTGTGTCTCTCTCTTTCATTATTCTCTCTCTCTCTCTCTCATAATTCTCTCTCATTATTCTATCTATCTCTCTCATTATTCTCTATCTCCTCCCCTCCTCTCTCTCTCTTCCTAAATTGGTTTCCATTTCACAAAACCCCCTGGTAGCCCCCCAACGTCCCTAACCTCATCCACGATGAATAATAATTCCCTAATGTATAAATGAAGGAGGTAAACGGACGAAGAACTCGAGTTTACTTCCATAATTCACTCTTAAGCCTAATAACCACCTCTCTCTCTCTCTCTCTCTCTCTCTCTCATAGGAGTAAAAGTTACGAAGGGCGAAGGGCGCTGAAGTACAGAATGAAAATGTATTACATATTCTTACAAGTTTTTTGACGCAGAGGCGATCGTAGCTCATTTCAGACGGTGTGTATGTGTGTGTGTGTGTAGTACGTGTGTTTGTGTATGTGTTTGTGTATGTGTATGTGCGTGTATTCACAAATACACATACCATTCTTGATATACAAGACTACTATGTTTAATAAAAAAGCAATAAATATTCTTTACATCTTTTCACAAGTTTTTGAAATAATCGGTCCCATGGATGAAAATCTCAATTAATTCGTTATTTAAAAATTAAAAATTGAAGCTCAAGATTTCAATGCATATTCTCTCCTCCGTGTATAGAGAATATGAAGAATATGTCCTTAGAGAACGCGAAAGCACATTCTCGCGAATAAACGGGTTAAATTTATGAATACATTCACGACGAAGAAACTGAGAAGGTATTCACGACAAATGAATGCAGAGTTGTATTAGTAATCTCGGGGCATCTTCCTTTGCAACGGCTCCTCTAATCCCCTGATTGTGTTTCGCCCTTGTCTGAGGGAATCCTCACCCCCTCCCCTCACCACACCCCCAGGGACAATTCACACTTGTCAGGGGAAGCAAGCCGGTTTTCCTGCTTTCACATTCGGCACAAAGGGCGTCTCTCTTCCTCCTTCCTGCTCCTCCTCCTCCTCCTCCCCCGGACGCTACAAAAGAACGCGTCTGAAGATTTCCTCTGAGGATGAAGCAGGAGCAGGAGGAGGAGCAGGAGGAGGAGTCGCCTGCCTCATACCTGCTACCTCCTGTGAGGGTGGGGGGTGGGGGTCATTCTCTCTCTCTCTCTCTCTCTCAGTGCCAGGCCTGTTAACTGTCTATCCCCCCCTTATGGTACTACCTGTCCTTTGGCGATAATCAAATCGAATGATTCGTACGTTATAGGGCAAAGATTCCTCTTATTCTCTCTCCCTCTCCCTCTCTCTCCCTCTGTGCTCCTTACAAAGGGCCAGGGCGCCAAAGACTTCCTCCCGGGATCAAAAACCCCCGTGTCCGCTTTCCCCTGGGGCGCCTTCGGAGGGAGAGAGAGAGAGAAACACACCAAAAACATCTTCCGGATCTCCGAGATCTCTAAAACTCTCTCTCTCTCTTTCTCTCCTCAACCTTTCCGCGTTACTCCACTGACCTACAATCCCAAATGAAGACGGGTGGGAGCGGGGGGGGGGAAGGGGGTAGGTATAGGTATAGGTAGATAAAGGAAGGGGAACCCGGAGAATGACGGGGGGGGTAGGGGGAGGGGGGGTGGTGTACTCGTAACCAACAGGAATCACCTTAGATCGATGTAGGAGGCATCGGGGCATGGAGCCTATAGGCCTAATTCAGAGCCTCTGTGTCGAGAGAGAAGAGGAGACAGAGAGAGGAATGGGAGAACGAGAGAGAGAGAGAGAGAGAGAGAGAGAGAGAGAGAGAGCAGGCGCCCAGCACACGAAGGATAAAACGAAGAAGAAGAAGAAGAAGAAGAAGAAGAAGAAATTCTGGCGCTCAAGAAAACGCTTAAGACTCATCAGCCCAAGTCCAATGGGGGAAGTTAGGCCCATAATCGATATATATATACTCTCCAATTTCCCTCGTTTTTTCTAAATGCTTTTTTGTCCGTGTTCCACACATCCCCTACCCCCTTACCCCTTCCCCTACCCCCGTCCTTACAATTTCTCACGAGGCACCTGAGCAGCGTTGGAAATGAGATTAAGAGGAAAAAAAGAGACAGATTTTTAATAAGATTTTAATCATAAATGTGGGGTTTACAACCGCCTTCCGATCGATGCTCCCTTCCATGTTCCCATCCTCATCCCTCCCAATCCTTCCCTCCCCCTCCCTCCCTTCTTTCGTCTTTCCCCGTTAATTGGGTTTGGAAAGCAGATTATGAAATTTTGTTTAAAGGTCCACAGTCCCCTCCTCTCTCTCTCCTTCTTCTTTCCCTCCTTTCAAAGGTCCCTACGTGAAAAAGCCCGCAAGGTCCACTTTGGAAGTACTAGGCTTACACCTCGTCTTCTTCTTCTTATTGGAAGCAGATGAATTTGTATGTCAAAGTCTCGCTCTCTCTCTCTCTCTCTCTCTTTTAGGCCTACGTGATAGCCGCAGGTCACTTTTGGAAGCATTAGGCCTACACCTTTTAGGGGCTATATTGACGCCGTTTCTCTCTCTCTTTTTTCAGCGTTCTACCTGAACACAATACAAATTGACTACAGCATTTAGGCCAAAGGCCAAGTACTGGGGGGCTATGAGGTCATTCAGCGTTGAAATGGAAACTTGACGGTGTATAAAAGGTTGGAAAGGTGTAACAGGAGGAAAGTACGATGAGAGAGAGAGAGAGAGAGAGAGAGAGAGAGAGAGAGAGACTATGAAAGGAGGTCCAGTAAAAGAAACGCAAGGAATAGCAACTAGGGACCTAAAGGACGCTGCTAAGTACCTTAAGTAATGCCTACAGTGCACCTCCAGTAAGCTAATAGAAAGCCTACGATCTCCACCAATATACCCAGAAGCCTCAATAAGATTCAGGGCAAAAATTAATGAAATCATTAATAAAAATATTAATAATTCAAGAAATAATCAATACATAGATATGGCAACTACATAGGCATCACCAGAAACCAATATGGCCTCTAGACAACTCTCTCTCTCTCTCTCCGAGAACTTCTCGGATATACCACCTGCTCGTCTGTATATACTGTACAGGTATTATTCACGTATGGCCAGACTATGGGAAAAGGACAATTCTCTCTCTCTCTCTCTCTGAAAACCTCTCAGATGCATTAGATTCTATATCGTGCTGGAATGATTTACGTTAGCGTTCCTCCTATGGAAAAGCGATAATTAATCTCTCTCTCTCTCTCTCTGTCTGTGTCACCCAGAAAGCTACGAAAAGTAATTGAAAGGTATCTGTAGGGAGGGGGGGGGGGGGTGGCGCCCAAATGCAAATCACTTCGCAATATCGGCGGGATTCGTCGACGATGTTCGGTCGCAATGCCCTTGGAAATGATGATGAAGAAAGGAGGAGGAGGAGGAGGAGGAGGAGGAGGAGGAAGGCAGGAGGAGGGAGGAAGAGACAGTCGTCTGGCTGGTTATTGGCAAACCGATTTCGACTTCGCCAAGAGGAATTTTGTATTTTTCTTTTTTTCTCTCCTTAGCCTTACGATAGGTGATATCTGCCCTTGTCTGATTATATATATATATATATATATATATATATATATATAATATATTATATATATATATATCCTACCTTTTATTATTCCATCTTTAAAATCTGCGCCCTTTTTTTGCACGAGTTTATTTTCATTTGCTCATAAAACTCCCCAACTTTTTTCCTTTAACGAGTGTGTCCCAGTCTTCACCTGAGTGATATCCACCATCTCTTTGTCAGGTGATATCACATTTATTTCAGTGATGTCACCTTGATCCTATAGATATAGCATTCTTGCCTACAAGACACCCCTACATTATCTCAGATGATATCATCACTATACTCTGGATATCACTGCCACCTCAGTGACACCCCTCATTTCTTTCTGATACCTCAGCTGATATCCCCGAGATAAATTCGATTTTCATGGTGATATACAAGTGATATTCATATCCAAGTGACATCACTCCCATTCTATAACGTCCAATCTCCAAGTGACGTCTCATGTCCGTCATCCTTGGTGATTGATGTCACAACTCACAAAGGCTGTATCGATTATATCTTCATTGTGACATCAAAGCTAGAGTGAGGTTATTTTTCATGCTGAGATTACAAATATCCATTGGAACGAGGCGTGATCCGGCCTCCAGCTTATTCGTGACACGTGCAAGGTTTTCCTCTTCGCGCATAAGTTGCCCACATTATATTCCTAACTTAACGTGAATTAAAACGTGGTCAAATCTACGGTCAAGTAGCCCATTGTTTCGCAAATGAAAATTAAAACAATTACGCTATATTTTAATAGAAATAATTATTCTGTACTGTTAAATATGCACATTAATTATTGTTTACATTTTCATTCTCATAAATAATTCATAAATATCCTATCCTAAAATTCCTGTATATTTAACTCAAAGCAAAACACCTTTTGCAGACCTTTTTAGGCTCTTTCATAGACCTTTCCTGGCCCCCACCCCAACAACAAAGTAGTCTGTAGGCTTACTCCCCTATTAAAAAAAAAATTTCACCTGAGAGAGACCTTACCTTACAGACCTTACATCTTGTTCAGGTTGCCCCAGGCCCCTCAGTGTGAGGCACCTCTAATGTCTACCAGAGAGTTGCTAGTACATCTTCCGGTATATTTTGCATCTTCCAATCTTGGATGGTCTGGGATGCAGTTTAGATATTTGTCGAGCTTATTCTTAAACACATCTACGCTCACTCCTGTTATATTCCTCAGATGAGCTGGCAACGACTTGAATAGACGCTGCATTATCGATGCTGGTGCGTAGTGGATTAATGTCCTGTGTGCTTTCCTTAGTTTTCCTGGTATAGTTTTGGGCACTACTAATCTACCTCTGCTTGCTCTTTCTGATATTTTTAGCTCCATGATGTTTTCAGCTATTCCTTCTATCTGTTTCCATGTCTGAATTATCATGTAGCGTTCTCATCTCCTTTCTTGACTATATAATTTTAAGGATTGTAGTCTTTCCCAGTAGTCAAGGTCCTTAACTTCTTCTATTCTAGCTGTAAAGGACCTTTGTACACTCTCTATTTGTGCAATATCCTTTTGATAGTGTGGGTACCATATCATATTGCAATATTCAAGTGGACTAACGAAACATATGTTTTATAAAGCATAATCATGTGTTCAGCTTTTCTTGTTTTGAAGTGCCGTAAAACAACATTCCCATTTTTGCTTACATTTTGCCAATAGAATTGCTATTTGATCGTTGCATAACATGTTCCTATTCATCATCATATCAAGGTCTTTAACTGCTTCCTTATTTGTGATTGTCTTCATTATTAGGTCCCCTATATGCATATAGCTTTCCTTCTCTGTCTCCATAATTTAATTGATTCAATTATCAAGAGTTAAATACCATCCTATTACCTCTGCCCAATCATATACTTTGTTAAGTCTCTTTGTAACGCGTTCCTATCTTCATCACAAGTAATTTCTCTACTTATTCTTGTGTCATCGGCGAAACTACTCACTACCGAGTCCTTAACATTACTGTCTATGTCTGCAATCATAATAACAAACAGTATTGCAGCTAACACCGTACCTTGTGGCACACTGAAAATTACCTTAGCTTCATCCGATTTCTCATCGTTTGCAATAACTATCTGTTTTCTGTGTGAAAATTCTTTTAACCATCTTCCTACTTTATCCACTATATTATGTTTCTCAATTTTCCTTCGCTAATATATTGGTCCTACCTTGTCAAAAGCTTTTGCAAAGTCTAGATAAACCACATCTGTTTCATTTCCGCTTTTCAAATTTTTGTATGTTTTTCACGGTGGACTAACAGTTGGGTTTGTGTTACTTTTTCCGGGTACGAACCATGTGTCCTATATTAAACAGATTATTTTTTATTAAATGTTTCATATTCATTACCCTTTCATACACTTTTCATAATATGTGATGTTAGACTCACAGGCCTATAACTACTTGCCTCTAGTCTTGATCCACTTTTGAAAGTAGGGGTAATATATGCTAATTTGTGCTCATCATAAATCGTGCTTGTATCTACACTTTGTCTTAATAATATTGCAAGTGGTTTTGCGATAGAATGAACTACTTTCTTTAACAAAATAGCAAGAACATCCATCAGGCCCTGCTCCGCAGCTCCATTTTGTAATTTCATTAATAGCCTGCCACAATATCAGCTTCATTAATATCTATGTCAGAGAGAGAGAGAGAGAGAGAGAGAGAGAGAGAGAGAGAGAGAGAGAGACATAACCATATCCTTGATATCAAGGTGAGACAGATATCAAATATAGTTATATCCTTCTCTCAAGGCTATATCTCTTAAACTGGGGATACATCTGCCTAACGGGTTATAATAGGTCAGCAGGTGATATTTCTTATACACATAAATCATCAGAATAAGTTCTTCCAGGATACAATATTACGACTTGGAAAAATGAACAAATTTGACTGAGAACTTTGCAATGAGTGCAACACATACACACATACATGAGTGGAAAAATTGTTCTGTTACAACAGAATTCCATCTACTAAAAGGAGACCATGAAAACGCCAAAATACAGACAGTAAGTAATAGTATATTTCAGAGACTTGATTAAACAAAGATAGGTAGTGAACATCTAAAATGGGCACCTAGGATTCAGACATCATAGATAAAATCTTCCTTCAACCAACGCTTCAGAAGATTACAGAGGAATTATCAGTGGGGGTGACTTAGTAAAACGGCAGTATAATAAATATATATGTGTAATATAATATATATTATATATATAATAGATATATATATAATATATATAATATATTATTAAATTATAATGAGTGTGTTTGTCAGAAAGCAATTCCTTCGGCGAGGCCACTACCCTCTCTCTACCATGGCTATGCCCCGCAACAGTCCACTGACCAACATGCCCAAAATCCTCCAACTCACAGTTCCACAGACGCAAGATGGCGTCTCCTACTTTCTGAGGCACCTGAGAGAGGGAGAGAGAGAGAGAGAGAGGGAGAGAGTATTAATTAGATATTTTGTAAGAGGTCGGATCTCTCTCTCTCTCTCTCTCTCTCTCTCTCTCTCAGCAAAGGCCACTGATCAAAGGATTGGGACTTGATTCAGCTCATCGGGTGCAAACATGGACGAGTGTACCTTCCATCAAAAAATCTACTTTGTAGGGTTAGAGAAACTTTTTTTTTTATTTCTTTTTAGAAACCGCTGGTAAACAGCCTCTGATCTTACTTAATTGGATGACGCTAAGTCCCCTGGAATGAGAGAGATAGATAAATAGGTTAGAGAGAGAGAGAGAGAGAGAGAGAGAGAGAGAGAGAGAGAGAGAGGAGAGTATACCTGCACCGAAACTAACAACTGATTAATTACTATTATTAATTAATTATTATTAGTAGTATTATCATTAAAAACACTTTAAATATATGTACGTATGCATGACTACAGATGTGTTTCCCCATTATTATTATTATTATTATTATCATCATTATTATTATTTTTATCATTATTATTATTATTACTATTCAGACTATAGGCCCTACCTTATATGTATAAGCGCACCAAAGGGGCCACAGAACAGAAATTCTTGAAGCTTCCAAAGAACATTAAGGTGGTCATTAAAAAGCAACAGAAAATAATACGAAATACAGAACGAAGAGAAGAAAAGAAAAGAAAAAACAAATAGATACATAAAAATGTAAACAAATCATCCAAACACAAGACGAACCGGCTGACTTTCACAATTCCGATCTCCAGACGCATAACCAGAAGAAGATAAGACTCGTGGGTTGTTTAACCATTTCCATTCCAATACTGTTCCAGTCTAGCTGGAATATTTACTCTCAATTACCCAGAGGATGACGTGGAATAAACGCCACCTGATTCCTGATTCGCTCCGTCGATCTCTCCTCACTTTATTCCTCAAGTTGATTACTCTGTTTCTTAGTTATCTTGGGCATTCCGTCCGCTTTTTGTTTGAATATACGATTCATATTCTAAAAGAGTGATATGTCCTGATTCATACACACACACACATATAGACATATATACAATTAAGTATATACATGTATACATATATATGAATTTATATGTAAGTTCGGTGAGAATGGCTTACAAATTCAGCTGAAACCTGTTCAAGGTTCAAACCTAGTTTTTTCGTTTCACCTCGATATACAGTGATGTATATGTGTGTATATATATATATATATATATATATATATATATATATATATATATATATATATATATATATATATATATATATATATATATATATATATATATATAAACTACACTCTATGCAATAAGACACAACGCGTTTCTATACGTTCCTGTGTGCTACAATGATAGTCTCCGTATAATGCTGTATGAGACGCGGCCCATGAAACTTAACAACGTCCCGGTGGTGGCCTGGCCTACGTCGTTGCCAGATGAACGATTATGGCTAATTTTAACCTTAAGTAAAATCAAAACTAGTGAAGCCAGGGGGCTGCAATTTGGTATGGTTGATGACTGAAGGATGGATGATCAGCATACCAATTTGCAGCCCTCTAGCCTCAGTAGTTTTTAAGATCTGAGGGAAGACAGGAAAAGTGTGGACAGACAGACATAGCCTGCAGAATAGTGTTCTTTTCATAAAAATAAAATATGCTACCTTCTGCTTGTGGCCTTAGAGTATCATTTTTTCTAAATAATTTACTACACCAACCTAACAATCTATAATACAAGGCGTGATCCGACCTCCAGCTTACTCTACCGCGCGCTTGAAATCTACGGCCAATAGCACATTTCACCAACGAAAATTAAAATATATAAGAGCATATTTTATTAGAAATAATTGTTGTGTACTGTCTAACATGTACATGAATTATTTTTGACATTTTCATTCGCATAAATAAATAAAAAATATTCTATCCTAAAATTCCTGTCTCTTCAACTCAACGCGAAACACCTTTTCTAGACCTTTTTAGTCTCTCCATAGACCTTTCCTAACCCCCCAAAAAAGAACAACAACAGCAAAGTAAGTTTGTAGGCTCACTCCCCGAGTAAGCTAGAAATAAAAATATATGAAAAATGCCTTAATAATAAACAAAAACAGGACATCTTTCCGCCCTCGGTCAAATATTGCAAGAGCTTCAATAGCAATCTGCATACAGTTTACCATTTATACTTTATCAGCTACAAACACAGAATTCGTTCCGTGTATTTCACAGATGCCGGCTTTCCCACACACCGTATGAAACCCACACGGCTTACGTT
>NC_087222.1:30108677-30141177 GCF_015104395.2 Macrobrachium nipponense
CTCCTCCTTAATTACCACCCTCCCCCATCCCAAATATGGTGGAAAAATCATTTTCAATTTCCTTTATCATCCAACTGATTTAATTTTCCTCCATTTCTATTTCCTTCGTTTAAAATTATTTTATTTATTTTTTTCTCTCGTTTTCCCGTAAGGGAGTTTTTTCCTCTCTTCCGAAACTGCTCAACTTCGTAATTTTTTTCCCATTTTTTTTGTTCTCTCTCTCTCTCTCTCTCTCTCTACATAAACCATAATGACAACAACAGGGCGTGATCCGTCCTCCAGCTTACTCGCTGCACGCGCTGAAATCTACGGTCAAATGGAGCATCGTTTCATCAACGTAAATATAAATAAATACGCTACATTTTATTGGAATAATCGTTCTGTACTATCTAACGTAAACATTATTTATGTTTTATATTTTCATTCTCATAAATAAATCATAAATATCATATCCTAAAATTCCTGTATCTTTAACTCAACGCGCAACACCTTTTTCAGACATTCTCAGGCTCTTCCCATAGACCTCTCCTACCCCCCACCCCACAACGACAAAGTAGTTTGTTGGCTTACTCCCCGAGTAAGCGATAATCCGAACACCGCAGTACTTCAGAAAGAGTATCACTTGAACACCGTCACGAAACCAAACGCGAAATCCAGCTCCTCAGACGAAAAATTGAAAATAAAAATATATAAAATAAAATAACAACTCGCGGAATACTTATACTAACGCCTTTCACGAGAGAACCACCGCCCCTTTACTTGCAAAATAAAAACGCAAATCTAAAGCATTTCTCTTCCCCCCACCCCCATAGCCCCGCAAACCCCCCCCAAAACTACTAGCTGGTTGAGCGGTTGGGAATCCTTCACTCTTTCTGACAGACGGTTGTTACATTATACATTTGCCCTGCTATATACATCAGTCCCCCTTCCATCTTCGCGAGGAAATTGGCCGTAGAAAACGGGGGGAGGGGAGGGGGTGGTTTTAGGATATCCAGGTCGACCGTTTTTTTTTTAAACATTTTCTTTTTTTATTGCGTCTTCTATTCGCGTTTTTTTTTTTTTAGATACGCGCGCGTTTACGAGATCCAAGGGGGGAAATGGAGGGACCTTTCTCACTTCCGCTCATGTACTAGCTTTTTAGCATTCTCTCTCTCTCTCTCTCTCTCTCTTTAAGAGCAAATATATTTACTATTCTCTCTCTATCTCTCAAAGTGGATACAGATCATGCATTTAATTATTATCTTACCTCTCTCTCTCTCTTGCTCTCAAAGTAGACACAGATTATATAATTGATCTCTCTCTCTCTTTCCATCTTTAGGAGTAAATATGGTTGATATCTTTACTATTATTCTCTCTCTGTCTCTCTCTATCTCTCTAAAAGTGGATATAGATCGTACATTCAATTATTATCTTATCTCTCTCTCTCTGAAAATAAAAATACATCATATAATAGTATTTATTCTCCACCCTCTCTCTCTCTCTCTCTCTCTCTCTCTCTCTCTGAAATTAGAAATTAATCGTATACTAGTTCAAATTCTCTCTCTCTCTCTCTTTATTTTCTGTAATCTAAGTCCAAAATGCTTCGGCGCAATCAAGCTTTCTGTACAGTGTACAACCAAGCCCCCCAAAAAACAGATCTATCTTTCGGTGGACTCGATATAATGCTGTATGAACCGCGTCCCATGAAACTTTAACCAGGGCACAGTGGTGGCCTTTCCTATATGGTTGCCAGATGCACGATTAATGGAGAACTTTAACTTTGAATAAAATCATAACTAGTGAGGCTAGAGGGCTGCAATTTGGTATGTGTAAGGATTGGAGATTGGATGATCAACATACCAATTTGCAGCCCTCTAGCCACAGTAGTTTTCGCTTACTCGAGGAGTAGGCCTACAAACTACTTTGTTGTAGTTCTTGTTCTTGTTGGGGGGATAGGAAAGGTCTGAAAAAGGGTCTTCGCACTGAGTTAAAGATACAGGAATTTTAGGAAAGGATATTTTTTATTTATTCATTAGAATGAAAATGTCAAAAATAAATGATGTATATGTTGAACACCACAGAAATTTATTTCTAATAAAATATAGCGTATTTATTTTAATTTTCATTGGTGAAAGAGTGCACTAGTCGACCGTAGATTTTAGCACGCGCCCGTCTAAGCTGGAGGTCGGACCATCTATATAATAGTTTTCTTTTACAGAACACTAAAAACTATATATATCTTCTTTATGTAGTCAAAAAAGAATTATTTTCAGACTCAAAACATTATAAATGATTTAAAATTAATGTATGTAATTGTGAAGGCCTGGCAAAAATGACATTATTTTCTGACAATCTACATAATTCAGAAAACAAAAAAGATTTTTATTTTAGTTTGAAAAAATGTGACTTTACAATCCGAATTGTACGAAACTTGACAATTTATGAATTTCATAAATTTATTTATTTTTCTAAAAAGCTGGACGTTGTCATTTAATTATGTAAATAATAATAATCACGTGTAAAATATTTAATAAATCTATTTACGAGACATTTTGCTTTTAAAGGATAAATCTATAATTTTAGCTGCGTGGTCTAGTGCAAAGGGGCAAAATATCCTTGTGAATTTGTAATAATAATAATAATAAATAAAAAAATCCTCATAGTAGCACGAGTCTTCAAATGTAGAAACAAATCCACAGTTATGTACATCTACAAATATTTCAGTTTAAAAACAGCAAAGATAGCTTTCGGGAATCTCTTCGGTTCCCCTTATCATTGTTTCTCCAATAATAATAATAATAATAATAATAATAATAATAATAATAATAATAATAATAATAATAATAATAATAATAACTATGGATAGATATCATTATTATTATAAAAACAGAGATGAATAATATTCACAAAAACTAACCATTATCGTACATCAATCGGAATGAAAATGCACCTGAAGGCAACCCATCCAGGTACTAACCAGACCAGATTCTCAGTGACATTTATTTATATACTCGAATATATTCCAACATTAAACTCTATAGACTCGTTTAAATAGATTGTACCATTTCCGGTATACTCGAGAGCGAGGGTGGGGGGGGGGGGCCTCCTGTTTATTACTTATTCATTATCTTTGTGTAAGTCTACACTGATGAAAAACACACACACACACCACACACACACAAAAGCACGAATTCTACTATACTTGTCAAGTCAATTATTATATACTTATAAAAAAAAGTCTAAGGTCTTTGAAACTAACTATTTAATTTTATGCAAATTAAATCCTCTATAAGGCTAGAAAGGTTAAGCGAAAACATAATATGTAAATATATTTCCGGGCTTCTGATAACGGGTGCTGCCGTCGGCCGGTATAAGAAATGGAGAGTGGTTGTCTTCAAGAATTTTATATATTATATAGATATAATAATATATATATATATATATATATATATATATATAGATATATATATAGTATATATATATATATATATATGTTGTCCATAAAGTCCCAGTACTATTCAGAGCAAGAAATACTTGTAATGGTTACCGGGACTTTATGGACACCAAGTGATAGTATATATATATATATATATATATATATATATATATATATATATATATATATATATATATATATATATATATATATATATCCTAAACAAATGAGAGAAGAAACCAGATCGAAATCATAGCAAAATAGATCATTTAACTGAAAAATAAAAACACTACATATCAAGAGCATATATAGTGCGTATCATCCATTCTAATAGAGCCATTTGGTCGAGCTTACTATATGAATGGAGTTGGCGCCACATTCTGAAAACATACACAATAATAGAGTGAACGTAAAAAGCTAGAATATTGCATTAGACCGCCATTGTGAGAGAGAGAGAGAGAGAGAGAGGTAATGGTACTAGTGAAACGAACATGAAAAGAAAAATACCCATTAGACCACGAGAGAGAGAGAGAGAGAGAGAGAGAGAGAGAGAGAGAGAGAGAGAGTTAGGGGTATTAGTGAACATTAAAACAAGAATATGCATTAGACCACCAGTGCGAGAGAGAGAGTGAGAGAGAGTTAGGGGTATTAGTGAACTGAACATGAAAACAAGAGTATCCATTAGAGAGGAGAGAGAAGAGAGAGAGAGAGAGAGAGAGAGAGAGAGAGAGAGAGAGAGAGAGATTAATGGCTTTCCATTTTGAGATGATATATGAGAAAGGGTTCCAGGGAAAAATTATCCGCTGTTCGTGGCCGGTCCATTTCCATGAGCCTAAAAAGTAAGGAAGGAGAGAGAGAGAGAGAGAGAGAGAGAGAGAGAGAGAGAGAGAGAGAGAGAGAGAGAGAGGGAGGGGGAAATGGAATAATGGATTAATATAATTATTATTATTATTACTATGATAATAATTATAATAACGTTTGGAGTGTGACAGAGGAAAAGGCATTTCGTATTTTCTCTTTAGAAAATGAGTTTCATTTGTGGTTCGGACGCCACGTCAAACGTGAGGTGCAACCGGTAATAAATTTTTTTTTTATCTGAAATTTATATTTATATATCTTCTCACATGGACAATTGTTCTTTGCAATAGCACAATTACTAAAATCATTCAAATTGGATGGTATCTATAGCGGAGGTTTTTTTATTAAAAAAAAAAAGTTACAAGACATCAATGACAACCAGTCATCATTATCAAGGTTTTCGTGTCCTTGAAAACTTACAAGTTTTGTATTAAATAACTTTGCTAGAAACCATCCAGGTGAATGAGGTACTTTTAGTAATATATACATCTATATTAAATGTTTAGAACTAAAATAACTTGCTTTTGTACGATCTTTATATATTTTTCTAAGTAACTAACTATCTTAATCCTTCCCGTTACAGGTACAGTCTGCTTTCTTGGTTCCTCGTCCCAAAAGGTCTCTATCTTTAGTAGATGATTATCAAGTAAGTCAACATTAATTCAGTTGTGAGTTAAAATCTCCAAAAACACGATATTGTTTTTAGACAAATCGACGCCTATTTGGAAATACGCCAGACCTTTCGCGTGTGTCTCTTCAAAACTAATTTCTTAAGGAAATGCTTTGCTTATCAAGCACCTGCAAGCAAAGACCGTCTTGAAACAAAAGTTACTATAGTAGATTCACAGCAACCGTGCATCTGATGTCTATGCCACCAATCCCTTACGACGCTCCTGAATGATTGTTGATAAGCCAATCACAGGGCTGGAAACTCTCACAGTCTTTCTCGAGAGAGAGTTCACATAGGCAGGATGCAGTTGTATGTTGTACCTCTCCTGAAGGACACTTTTCAAAGACGTATCCCTCTGGAAAGGTGGAACATAATACTACATCCTGCCTATGTGAACTCTCTCGAGAGAGAGACTGTGAGAGTTTTCAGCCCTGTGATTGGCTTATCAACGCCCAATCAGGAGCGTCGTAAGGGACTGGTGGCCTAGACATCAGATGCACGGTTGATGTGATTCTACTATAACACAAAAACCAACAAAGGAGAATCACAATTGATTCCTACCCAATGAATAAAGTTCCGGCTGAGGAAAGAAAGACATATATTAATTCATTAACTTATTTTTTCATTTTTTTAAATTTTTTTTAATAAGAGGGATCTCTCCTTTCTGTATTTCCCTTTACTTCCTCTTATTTCTTCCTAATGGACGCCTTAATATTCTTTGGAAGCTTCAATTTCAAGTCAGTGGCCCCTTTGGTGGGCTTGTTCCATATGAATTGGGTTCCTCTTCTCAGTATAATAATAATAATAATAATAATAATAATAATAATAATAATAATAATAATAAAATAATAATAATAGTGGTAGCAGAAGTGAATAGGTTCCATCTCGAATAATAATAATAATAATAATAATAATAATAATAATAATAATAATAATAATAATAATAATAATACTAATAGTGGTAACAAAAGCTGTGGGAACCTAGTTCGGATGAATAAACACAAACCCAGGAGTGTCTGATTCCTGTTCAGGACAGCTGAAAAAAACTTAAAAACAGGTCGAAAGCTTCCCTGTTTGTCAATTTATTTACTCACATGAACTTGTTTCTTTCCTCCAGTGGTTTTTTTCCTTGACCAGCCAACAAAAAAATAAAAAAATAAAAGGCATCATATCAACGTCTCTGAAAACGTATTCGATTACTGGCAGTCACTCGACAACAGAGGCCAATTATACTCGCCAGGACACACGCAAAATAAAACCGGAAAAAAAATAGCAAAAAATGACAATTATTTCGACCCCTTTACAAGACAGAGCACAAACAAAGCGTGCACAAACCTGACTCCTGATTGATATTCGCTGAAAAAAAAATAAAAGAACAGTATAAACAAAGAAATGAAGCGGGGAACACCGAAAAGTCAAAACCGAGTCTTTCACAGAAGTCAAAAGTTACCTGTGGGGGGGGGGGGGGGGGGGGGGGGGGTGGGGGGGGGGGGGGGGGTCATATCCCGGTGATATTTTCGTCCTGGGGACGGATGGGCTTCAATTTGGAGCGACATAAGCAAAAGGAAGAGATAACTTCTTCTTCTTCTTTTGGAAATAGGTTGCGTGTTGTAGGTTGTGGTGGTGGTGGGTATACGTACCGTATATAATAGTTGGTGATTACGCAAAGGAATATGGTTTTTTGTAAAGTATATATATTATATATATATATATAATATATATTATATATATATATATACATATATAATATATAATATATATTCCTTCACTTTCTCTCAAAGGCAGACCGTTACCACAACGCAACGAACGTTAAAATATAATACAATAAAAAGAAAAACTTTGGCGCGCGAATGTAACCGCTGGCGAGCTAAAAAAATTAATAATAAAATAAAAGTGCCAGGAAAAAAAATAATACTGCACAACGAAATCAATTTCTCCAAAGAAAATGAAAAAACAAAAACTTACGAGTAAGAATAAAACCGGTGGAAAAAAAATAAAGCGCTTAAAAAACCAGAGTACTGATAAAATAAACTTTTACAACGGAATGAACATGAGACAATAACACGAAAAAAACCAGACTTTTGAGTTTGAATAAACCCGCTAGCGAGAAAAAAAAAGAAAAAGAAAAAAAAAAGCGCTATAAACAAAACTGAGTGCCGCTGCAACCAAGTTTTACAATAAAACGAAAACCCAGATCATGATTCGGATAAAACCAACTGGCGAGAAAAAAAAAAAAACCTGGAATATAGCCCACCCCCGAAAATAAAACAGAGCGCCGATGAAATCAAGCTTATAGTTCTTCTTTCATACCTACCCTACCAACCCACACCCCCCCCTACCAACCCCAAACTGGTACAATGGGCGGTAGCGGTGTTGCCTCACCAGTGTTTTCCTTTTAGACTGGAATTCCAGGCTCTTTTGCCAGGGATGGATAAACCTCTTCTATAGGTATAGTTTTTCCTTTTTTGTTGTTAGAAAGAGAGAGAGAGAGACTATTTCTTTCTCCGTTTATCTACTTCCCTTTGTGCTCTCTCTCTCTCTCATCTGATCCCTCTCTCTCTCCTCTCTCTCCTCTCTCTCTCTCTCTCTGTCCTAACGCTCTTAAGTCTCTTTAATCGATAAAAACAGGCAAGGAAAAAAAAATAAAAAAATCACAAAAAACAAAACAATTAACTCAACCAGATTGGAAAAATTATTCCCAAAAAATCACGAGTATAATATTTTCTCAAAAAAACCTTTAATATATATATATATAAATATAGATATATATACGTATATAATATATATATATATATATCACATGGAAACTTCGTCCGTCGCTCTGTCTATTCTATCCCCCTACGCTGGCTTGGGATATCTCATCCTCCCTCGGTTTTCCCTGACTATTGTCATGACAAAGAGCGGCAGTAAGGCTATAAGCACTGGGACCTATGAGGTCATTCAGCGCTGAAACGGAAATTGACAGGTATAAAGGTTTGAGAGGTGAAACAGGAGCAAGAAAAGAAAAAACTCCGCATATGGAAGATAATATGAAACGGAGGTACAAGTAAAAGGAACGTAAATTGGGTGGGGTTTATTTTTTTGCTTTGTTTCCGCCGCTTAGTAATGACCGTTAACGGAATTAACTCACTTGGATTCCCGAGTTTAATTCTGAAGAAAAAAACTCTAATACCTACTTTAAGTTTTCATTTTGTAATCATTTATTTGATTATTTATTCATATAATTTAAACCATATGATTATCTAACAAACTATTTATTTATTTATTTAATTGTTTATTTATTTATTTACGTGTGACATTAGTAAGAAGGGAATTTAAACTGATCTCCTAGTGAATATATATATGTATACATACACTCTAGTGCATGTATATGTACGTATACATACACACGTTGCATGCGCAAGCATTCACACGGACGTGTATGAAAGTTGTATACGATCAGGATTTACTGCAACATGGTACGCTTTCAGAGCTTTGAAGTTGAGAGAGAGAGAGAGAGAGAGAGAGAGTCTCTCTCTCTCTCTCTCTCTCTCTCTCCAACAAACAGACAAATACACACACATACACATACGTACGCACAATTACCATCGCGCGAGCTCTCAATGCACACCGAAAATCGAAGATCCAAGAGCGGAATCCATTGACAAGAGAACAGAGAAACTCAGATTAGAATCGAGGTGAGTCTAGGGAGGGAGAGAGGGGGGAGGGGGGTATAGCATCACGAAAGCGTCCGGCGGGGAGAAAGGCGGTGGGGGACACCCCCCACCCCACCCCAACCATCAAAGACCCACCACCACCCCGAGTAGTACTTCCGGAATTCGAGTGCAATGCCACCCAGTCATTTCCTTAAATTCATCGGAATGTTTTTCCATTGGCAGAGATCCGGTTTTGGCCTCCGGATTGGGTGGCCCTGTTGGGCCACAGGTGGGGTGGGGGGGTGCATTAGGGGGGAAGGGGGGGGTTAAACCACTACAAGGGGCGTGGGGGAGGGGGGTGGTGGGTGGGTCCTGTATGTAAGGTTTGGAAGCGAACAATTGGGAGGAACTTCAATTTTGCTCTGTAAGTGACGTTGTCTCTCAGGTTAAGCGTATTCTAGCCTTCGATTTATTTATTTAATTATTTATTATTATTATTATTATTTTATTATATCTAAGCTTTTCATTATTATTCCCCAAAAATTTATTCAGTTATTTCCTACATCATCTGTTATTTTCTGATCCAGAATATACATTATATATATAGTATTGAGTAAAATACCTATTTTTTTATAACTTTTTTTAAAAAGTTTATTCTTAACTGCCAACATAGTCTGTTAGCTGCGTTCACTTTCGTTCACTTTCATATTAAGCTTTTTTTCCCCAGTTACTTTCATTCACCGAATTAGGACATTATTCCTTTCCAATGTAAAGGAAAAAACCCTTTGCTCACTCATCAAAATATTAATATTAATTTCAATATTAATTATATTAAAAAATATCAAGAGAAAAATTCAAGTAACGATGGACGAAACATTATGGAAACCACTCTACTCGCTCGGAAATTCACGAGTGAGTTTCCAGTTTTGAATACAATATTTAAGCGTGATTACCATACACAACAATATCATATACCGGTTTCTGAAATTATATAAAGTAAGAGAATAATGTATAATTCATAATGGCTGTCAAAAATACTCCAGGATTTTAAAAATAATTTTAGAATAATTTCCATAATCTCGCCTCTTGCTTATGAGGTCACACAACGGCTGGTGCCGACTCTCGTACTTTGCCAACGGTCGAATTTAATTTGGCTTATATAAGTAACTAAATATAAGATTAACGCATTTCGATAATCGACATTAATCGGCAACTTAATATATAAAAAAGAAGTATATATACGAATACGACGTAATAGAGACATGAGAATAAAACACATAAAATGGAAGACATGAGTTGCACCAGTCCTAGAAATTACTCTGGAAATGACGTTGCCATTAGACATAATGAGCTTCTATTGGATAATTAAACAATTTACAAACAAAATACAACACTGAGAGAGAGAGAGAGAGAGAGAGAGAGAGAGAGAGAGAGAGAGAGAGAGACCTGGCAACATGAAAGTCTATCATGTTTAACAACATACGTTTATGAACGAATCCTCGACTTCAACAATAAATAGTGACAAATGTCGATAGTCTTGGAGGTCGCATATCTTTAATTTAGTAAAATATTGCTACATTATTTGAGGAAAACGTAAAAATAAACCCGAAAAAGGCAAAATTTAATTTATTTGGAACTGGATTCATGCACTAAGAGGAATGTTGCCAGATAGTGTTTTTTTCAAACTGTTGACCGACAGACTTACGGGATTATTCTAAAATCAAATAGCGTAAATTCATAACAAAACCTTTCAACAGTAAAACATGACTGCAATTTCATTATATTTATACGTAACAACTACAAAGAACGTAAATAAACGATAAAAAAATATGAAAGAATTCGTTTACGTACCGGGTCGGTGACGTCATCAACTCCGGCAAGGGGGATGAAGGCGTGGCGGTTTCTTCTCACCATTTTCTCGGCCATTAATCGAAGCCACCTTCTTTACCAACGGTATAACGATGCGTCTGGTGGCAATAGATCCATTAATCTCCTCCGGAACAATGGCACTAATAATTAAACGCGCAAATTAAACGCAAATAAGGACCACGCGGAAACAAATTATAATGTGCTTGGAGATTAGTACTAGCAGCGCCGTCAAGCGGCCGACAATGAAACAATTATACTCGCGAATGTCATGTGAATAAGACGTTATTTCTTGCATTTTTCAGTATTAAAATGGTTTTATCATGCGTCTATCACATAGCAAAATGGTTTTTATATATATTTTGACGTCTGTCTGTGAGTTATCTGGTATTTTAGGTTGATTTTCTTTTATGTCGACGACTGAATATTGGAGCAATGCACTGACTAAAAGCTGTGCACAGCTTTATGTAAAAAATGGCAATATTTTTAGCATTTTTAAGCCTTTATATGCTTTTATACTGTACGTTACATCCCTTAATGTAAACTTAAACATTTTTACATATATTTTCATGTAACCTTGCCCCGTTTTTTAAATTGATATATGCATCTAAATGGCGTTTTAACATTTATAACTTAAACAACTACATAACTGGAGGCATTACTTAACTTATTATGCCATGTTGCTTACGTCTCAGTAGGCTGTTCATAGTCCAGAGGTCCACGCGGGCCTCTTTGACACTAAAACTTCGCTATATATAGCGTTTGAGTCTGTAGTTAAAGTTTAGAGGAATTCGTTATAAGATTATTGTAGTATAATAATTCCTTCCAATGTCTCGTAATAGCTCTCAGAAATGCAGCACTAGACTCATACCAGTAAAATAGCGCTTGGAACAACAATTTCTACTAAATTGTTCAGACATAACTTTCATTACGCCGTCCAAAAGTATTAATTATATTAACATGAGTACCTACATGCTCGAAACTGAGCTTTTTATCTCGGTATTTATTTCGTCAACAAGAATTTTTTTTTTAAACGTAAATACAACTCCATAGAAAGTGGCCTAGTCGCTGTTTGGCTTAGCCTTAAATATGAGACTAATTTTTTTTTCTTTTACATTAATTTTGTCGAGTGCCTAAGTAAAATAAGTGTTGGACCCTAGCTTCTGTTATGTCATGTTTGCTTAGTCGTGATCTCTCTCTCTCTCTCTCTCTCTCTCTCTCTCTCTCTCTCTCTCGTCTCCCTTTTTGTTTTTTTTTTTCCCTCTCCCAGTTGTCATCTAGTCAAGTTTAGTCGGCTTTTATCTCTCTCTCTCTCTCTCTCTCTCTTTCTCTTGGCAGTCTTTCTCTCAACTGTATGTAGTCTGTAGAACTACAGTTTGCCCTGATTTCAAAACTCTCTCTCTCTCTCTCTCTCTCTCTCTCTCTCTCTCTCTCTCTCTCTCTCTCTCCTGCTTACCCTAACGGATTATTGCTCTCAAGTTGTGTTTACCCTGTCAAGTTTACCTCGATTTCAACTCTCTCTCTCTCTCTCTCTCTCTCTCTCTCTCTCTCTCTCTCTCTCTCTAGAAAAAAAATTTCAAAGTGGGTTTAATGTTATATTTTTCTTTCATTTTTTCTTTTTAATCTCGTTTCATAAATATTTTTGGGGGGCAAATTTCCCCTGGGTTGGACTCCAAGTTTTTATATTTTTTTTTTCTATTTTTCGTTCGAAATATGAAATGAATTTTTTCTCACGGAATAAAATTATCAAAATTAATACATTTATTGTTTTATTTATCTCGAATTCCTGGCGTGGTTTGGACTAACGTAGAAATAGATACTTAAATAGATACTTATTGTCATTATTACTACCATAACGGTACTAGAACTATTCCTACCGGTTCTACTACTAATACTATTACAGTATTATTACTAGTTATACTATTTATATCAATGGAAAACATAAGAGTTGAAGATATAACGATTTAAAATGTCTATTTGTCTCCAAAATAGAAATCTGAAAAAAACGCAAATTAAGGGTTTATCCTTAAAGTACCATCGAGAAGTCGTTGCTAAACCTTTATAACAGAAGCTTTACAGACTAAAATCGTAAGTTTTTATATACAAAAAGGATATATCGTTATATCCGAACCATATGGATTTCTATGAAGGCTTATACGTGAAAAATGAACCAATTTCATCGAATTAGACGATTTAAAATAGGCCTACAATGTCTTTCAAAGCTTTGAAGACGAATTACACGATTTTAAATAGGCCTACAATGTCTTTCAAAGCTTTGAAGACGAATTATGCGATTTTAAATAGGCCTACGAGTGTCTTTCAAAGTTCTGAAGACGAATTATGCGATTTTAAATAGGCCTTACCACTTTGTTTTCTTTCAAAAGTTTAGGCCTACTTAAACTGTTCTTTTCAAACAGTTTTGAAGACGAATTACACGATTTAAATAGGCCTACATGTCTTTCAAAGCTTTGAAGACGAATTAGACGATTTTCAATAGGCCTACGATGTCTTTCAAAGCTTTGAAGACGAATTACACGGTTTTAAATAGGCCTACAATATCTTAAAAAGCTTTGAAGACGAACTGGACAATTTGAAATAGGCCTACGATGTCTTTAAAAGCTTTGAAGACGAATTATACCATTTTCAGTAGGCCTACATCTTTAAAAAAATTTGAAGACGAATTAGATGATTTGAAATGGGCCTACAATATCTTTAAAAGCTTTGAAGAAGAATTAGACATTTTAAATAGGCCTACGATGTCTTTCAAAGCTTTGAAGACGAATTATACCATTTTAAATAGGCCTATAATGTCTTTCATTCAAAACTTTGAAGACGAATTTTTTTTTTTTACACCGCCTTAAAATAGGGCCTATAATGTTATCTTTCAAAGCTTTGAAGACGAATTATACCATTTCAAATAGTCCTACGATGTCTTTCAAAGCCTTGAAGACGAATCATACCATTTAAAATAGGCCTATGTCTTTCATTCAAAGCTTTGAAGACGAATCAGATGTTTTAAACTAGGCCATACGTGTCTTCAAAGCCTTGAAGACGAATCATACGATTTTAAATAGGCCTACGATGACTTTAAAAAGCTGTGAAGACGAATTAGACGATTTCAAATAGGTCTACGATGTCTTTAAACTCTTTGAAGACGAATTAGACGATTTTAAATAGGCCTACGTCTTTAAAAAGCTTTGAAGACAATGATACGATTTTAAATAGGCCTACGATATCTTTAAAAGCTTTGAAGACGAATTGGACGATTTGAAATAGGCCTACGATGTCTTTAAAAGCTCTGAAGACGAATTAGACGATCTCTTTCAAAGCTTTGAAGACGAATCATACGATTTGAAATAGGCCTACGATGTCTTTGAAAAGCTTTGAAGACGAATTAGACGATTCTAAATAGGCCTACGATGTACGAATTCAAAGCTTTTATATGAAACTATGAAACGCCTTATGTTTTATCCCAAATTCTGCATAAAGATTAATCGAAGGGTTAGATCGACCGATATCGGGCTAAGGTCTAGTTGAATTTACTGTAGAGACGTAGGTCTCTCTCTATAAAATGATCAAGGCAGATGATTAGTAACACACACACACACACATATATATATATAATATATATATATATCTATATATAGATATATTAAATTATAGAAAGTTATATATATATATATATATATATATATATTATTATAATATATATATTATATATATTAAATTAATTTATAAAATGACGAAGAGGAAAATATATTCAAATGTATTTTAAGGCAGGAAATGAATTGATTAATGGAAAAAAAGGGAAAGTGGGGAATAAAATTTAAAAAATTATTAGGGGGGGAAAGTCCTTCTCTTCCCTCTCTCTCTCTCTCTTCTCTCTCTCTCCTTCGCTCCCTTTTCTTTGCTCGGCTCTTCTCTTCTCTAATAGATATTAACTGATTATTTATATCTAATATATATTGAAATAGTATATATATTATAAAAGATAGATAGAATATATATGAGATATGGTTATAAGTGTTTAGATACGATCTGCTATAAAAAAAAATTAATAGTAATAATAGAGATATATTAATATTAGATAATTTAAAAGATTATTAAGTAATAGAGATACAATATTTAATTATATTAATTTAAGATTAAATTATAGAAGAGAATTATTTATTCAAAAAGACAAATTGTAAATTTTAGAAAACTTTGACGAAGAGAAAATATAATTTCCCCAAAAAGGGAATTTTGTAACAAGGCCAAAAGGGAAAAAATTGAAAATTTGAATTTAAAATTTGAAAAACAAGAAAAGGGGAAAATTAATTTACAAAAAAGGGGGTTTTCAATAGGGGGAAGGGGAGGCTTCGCCGATCTCTCTCTCTTTCTCTCTCCTCTTAATCTTCTCTCTTATTATAGAGGAGAGGAGAGAGAGAAGGGGGAGGAGAGAGGGAGGCGAGAACGGGGAGGGTTGAAGAGAGGGGACGGGATTGGGAGGGGAGAGGGAGAAGAGAGAAGGAAGAGGAAGGAGAAGACGTTCCCCCCTAATTAATTTTCTAAATTAAATTATTCCACTTTCCTTTTTCATTATCAATTCATTTCCTGCCCTAAAATACATTTGAATATATTTCTCTTCGTCATTTATAAATTAATTTTCCACGGTCATTATTTTTATTTACCCTCTTTATTTTCAATCTCGTTTCTATTTTAATTCCGGAAACTCTATTAATGTTTCTTATTCTCTCTTTCTGCTTTCATTTTATCTGACCTGGTTTCAAGTTTTAGTTTTTATGTGGAAGAAATCTGTTTGTTCGCCCTCGGATCTTCAAAGCCGCTGAGGCTAGAGGGCTGCAAATCGGTATGTTGATCATTTACTCTCCAATCATCACACGTACCAAATTGCAGCCCTCTAGCCACGGTAGTTTCTATTGTATTTAAGGTTAAAGTTAGCCGTGATCGTGCGTCTAGCAAGGCTATAGGTGCCAAAAAAACACTGGTTACTACCGGACCGTGGCTGAGAGTTTCAAGGCCTATGGCTGAGGCCACCACCGGACCGCGGCTGAGAGTTTCAGGGGCCGTGCCACAGGCCACCACCGGACCGCAGCTGAGTTTCATGGACCGTGACTGAGAATAATCGCTCTCATCTCATTCGTCCGCCTGGCTGTCTGAATTCCAGGCTGGAATTCGTTCCGGGAATTCATTCTCATCATCATCACCATCGGCGTCCTCTCCCTCTCCTCCTATTCTCGTCGCTTCTCCTCCTCCTCCTCTTCTCTCTTCCTCCTCCATTATTCTCATCTGCTTTCTCATTCCTCTTAACACCATTTAACCTCTCTTTTCATTCTCGTCCACACACCCAAAGCGCGGCTCCGTCACTCTTCGTATTAACGTCCTCCGCCGCCGTTTGACTTCTCTCTCTCTCTCTCTCTCTCTCTCTCTTCTCTCTCTCTCTCGCCTCAAGTCACACATCCACCCCCTCCCCCGCCCCCCCTGCCCCCACCCCCCCAAAACGCTTCCCCCCTCCCCCCCCGTGCCTCGTCAAGTTGCTAATCAATATTCAAAACAAGTGACACGCTCACAAAGGCTTGACCTGACACGCGGCACGGGAAGACACCATCAGCAGAAGGGTGCCACACGGAGAGAGAGAGAGAGAGAAAGAGAGAGAGAGAGAGAGAGAGAGAAGCCGTTGGCCCAGGGGGCGCCTCTGGAGAAAGAGGTGATTCACGTCCCTAAGGGGAAGTATAGGTCCCTGGGGGTAACCCTGAAGAAGGAAGGAGGGCCTAGACATATAGGTCCCCCCCAAAACTCACCCACAGGGGCGGCTGTAAAGGAATTAGGCAGTGAAAACGGCCCCACCCCCCTGTGGGTAACGAGCCCTTACCTGAGGGATGACGAAATATATATAGTCCCTTGGAATTCGACTTTGGCCATCAGTGGGGGATTGGTTAATATATGTTCCCACAGGTGATGGAATTCAACTCTCCCATTGTACCACAGGGTGAATAAAACTGGGCATATATATATACATATATATAAATACAGTTTTTATAAATTTTTTTAATCTATAAACCTACAAAATAGAAGTTCCTGATTGCAATAACCACGAACCTCTGCAACGAACTTTACAACATACTATTGCGATTTCTCTCGTGAAATTCAATCAATGTATCTCGACTTCTATCAAAATAAAAACCAAAGTAAAAAAAGTGTCATCTGAATTTTAAAAAAATAAACCAATCTAGAAAACATCTATTGCAGGATTATTGCAACGGTGTCAAATCTCGTTTGCATTGCAAACCATTTGCAATGGATGGAAGGACCTCGCGAATATATAGTCTAAGCCAGAGATTGTTTAAATAAACACTGAAAGAGAAATGATAACAATAAAAAGTACTTAATAATAATAATAATAATAATAATAATAATAATAATAATAATAATAATAATAATTAATTTGACTCCTGCATGATTTCAGATTGTATTATTAGTTACATATTTGCTATTTACCTTTTCTTATATATTTTTGAAAAAATCAATAAATCTATTTGTCAGTGGTTGAGTATACTTGTCAGTGTCTGTCTGTGCGTATGTGTGTATGCTCGTGTTTGTGTGCGCGTATGTGTGTAGAAATCAAAGCCACAAACATTCTAACAAACAACGGATTATCGCCTCTGCAAAATTAAAAAAAAAATGAAATAAAAAATCTCTCTTAACAGGGAAAGTCTTAGACTTGCAACGCATCAGAAATTCCTTCTGCATCCGATGCTGGAATGGTTCCTTCCCCCCCCCCTCTCTCCCCACCCCCGCAATTCCCAACCCCCCCCAAATCCGCCCCCCCCCAGACAACAAACAAAACACATTGTTAATCTTATCCAACTTGGACTGCAACTCTTTACGATTATAGTTGATATTCCACCTGGTTTAGCTCAGGTGAAATTAAATACAGGTGGGAACTCTTAACTTGGAGAGAGAGAGAGAGAGAGAGAGAGAGAGAGAGAGAGAGAGAGAGAGAGAGAGAGAGAATTTCCATGAGATTGAGAATAATTAAATTGAAAATACAGTTTCGATTTCAATAAGAGTTCTCAATAAAAGTTATTTTTTTCATTTAGGAAAGAGAGAGAGAGAGAGAGAGAGAGAGAGAGAGAGAGAGAGAGAGAGAGAGAGAGAGAATATTCACGTTATGTAATCACTAATAAGATACGTAATGACAGACATATTCCTGTCAGTATATAAAAAATCATAACTTTCATTTTATAAAAAATGAAAAAAAAAAAATACCATTAAGCCAATGTTTTAAAAAACAAAAAAACACCCAATATATATTTTTTAGATAAATAAGAATAAAAAATCCACTTCAATACATCACCGAGAAAGGCCAATAAATAATAGCATAAAATTACTCTCCCCCAAACCATTAATAAGCCACTGATAATTTTTTTCCCGTAAAGAAAAAATGAATAAATATAATACAAAAATCTATACTAGATAAGCGTCTTCATCTAAATCCCTGATCACCATTTGGCAACACCGCTGAGTCCCCCCCGACACCCACCCCCCTACGGGAGATATTCGATGACGAATTTTATTATCTGTTTTAATTAATTTCAGGTAACACTGACCTCTTCAGTATCGGAATCCTACTCATTGTATTTCTGATTACACGGAATGGGCTCACTGTAGTCATTTCGCCTCGATGGTGACCTGTAGTCTCTCTCTCTCTCTCTCTCTCTCTCTCTCTGCTTCCAGAGGAAAGCGGCTCCTCTACAAAGGAGTTCCTAAGCCTTACAAAGCTAACCTTTGTAACCAATCCACACAGCAGCAGGTGTTTTCAGAGAGAGAGAGAGAGAGAGAGAGAGAGAGAGAGAGAGGGGAAAGTTAGAACAAAGAACCTTTCCTTTGGAAGGGTTGTTCCATAGTCTGGATGGGCCGACCGGTATAGGCATCCCAAAGTCTGGATGCTGGATGAAAGGTTTGGCAGAAGAGGAAGCTACACAAAGCACAATTACTAACTTTGACCTTAGATTAAATCAAAAAACAACTGAGGCTAGAGGGCTGCAATTTGGTATGTTTGGAGACTGGAGGGTGGATAATCAACATACCAATTTGCAGCCCTCTAACCTCAGCAGGTTTTGAGATCTGTGGCCTGTCCTGTAACCTTGCCAGACGCTCGATCATGGCTAACTTTTGACTTTAAATAAAATAGTAAGTACTGAGGCTAGAGGGCTGCAATTTTGTATGTATGGTGACTGGAGGGTGGATGATCGACATACCAATTTGCAGCCCTCTAGCCTCAGTGATTTTTAAGATCGGAGGGCAGACAGAAAACTAACAATGCTACTTAGAATATTATGAATTTCCAGGTTTCCTTTCTGGTTTTAGTTTAAGACTATGAGAACATTAGACTCATAATATGTATGTTTATATATATATATATATATATATAAATATATATATATATATATATATATACATATATATAGACTTAGACTCCTACTAACTTAGAATAGCTCAGAGATTCTCAAGCCTCAGGTAGAGTAGGCCTACTATATATGATTGTAGGTTAGTATAGATAATAGTTTGTCATGATCTCTCTCTCTCTCTCTCTCTCTCTCTCTCTCTCTTTACATACATAAATACATATTCATACTTATCATTAAAGGAGTATTCATTCCCACCTCAAAAAAAAAAAAAAAAAAAAAAAACCACTGGCATTTTACTTCCTCTTGAGCTACACCGATGCTTTCCACCTCATTCTAATTGTTTATCTTCTCTGCGTTGCCGCTGTTGCTTCGTTTCTGGCCGTAAAAAAATCTTTACGGTCCTTTTACGCACCTCTTCATTTGTCCCAGGATGGTTTCCTGTCGTGGATAACGCCATAACAGAGTTTTTTTACGATTTTTTTTAAAAACAATTTCTTTTCCTTCCCTTTTTTTTGCGTCAGCGAAGTCTCGATGGTTTCGGTTTTGAAACGTTGTGTGAATTGTCCGTAGAGTTTCTCTCAAACCTTGACTTCGATTATAGTATAGATTCACATCAACCGTGCATCTGATGTCTTAAGGCCACCAGTCCCTTACGACGCTCCTGATTGGCTGTTGATAAGCCAATCACAGGCATGAAAACCCTCTACAGTCTCTCTCTCGAGAGTTCACGTAGGCAGGATGTATGTTCCACATCTCATGAGAGATACGTCTTTCAGGAGAGGTGGAACATACATCCTGCCTATGTGAACTCTCTCGAGAGAGACTGAGAGTTTCCAGCCCTGCGATTGGCTTCTCAACAGCCAATCAGGAACGTCGTAAGGGACTTGTGGCCTAGACATCAGTGGCGGTCCCGTAGGGACTGGTGGCCTAGACATCAGATGCACAGTTGATGTGAATCTTCTATAGTAGAATTTAAGGCAAAGGCCAAGCGCTGGGACCTAAGAGGTCCTTCAACGCTGGGAGTTGCTGTATGAAATATCTGTTACGAGACAGTGGATAGGAAGTTGGAAGAAAGAGAATATGAAAGGAGGTACAGTAAAAACTTAATTCATGCCTACAGAGTTTGTTTGAGCTGCAATATTTTCACTAGACTCAATTTAGGAATGGCTGGAATTGTGTTCAATTTAGGAATGGCTGGAATTGTGTTTAATTTAGGAATGGCTGGAATTGTGTTTAATTTAAGAATGGCTGGAATTGTGTTTAATTTAGGAATGGCTGGAATTGTGTTTAATTTAGGGATGGCTGGAATTGTTTAATTTAGGAATGGCTGGAATTGTGTTTAATTTAAGAATGGCTGGAATTGTGTTTAATTTAGGAATGATTGGATTTGTTTAATTTTGGAACGGTTGGAATTGTGTTTAATTTAGGAATGGCTGGAATTGTTTAATTTAGGAATGGCTGGATTGTTTAATTTTATTTTGGAATGGCTGGAATTGTGTTTAATTTTGGAATGGTTGGAATTGTGATTAATTTAAGAACGGTTGGAATTGTGTTTAATTTAGGAATGGCTGGAATTGTTTAATTTAGGAATGGCAGGAATTGTTTAATTTAGGAATGGCTGGAATTGTGTTTAATTTAGGAACGGCTGGAATTGTGTTTAATTTAGGAATGGCTGGAATTGTGTTTAATTTAGGAATGGCAGGAATTGTGTTTAATTTAGGGATGGCTGGAATTGTTTAATTTAGGAATGGCTGGAATTTGTTTAATTTAAGAATGGCTGGGATTGTGTTTAATTTAGGAATGATTGGATTTGTCTAATTTTGGAACGGTTGGAATTGTGTTTAATTTAGGAATGGCTGGAATTGTTTAATTTAGGAATGGCTGGAATTGTGTTTAATTTAGGAATGGCTGGAATTGTGTTTAATTTAGGAACGGCTGGAATTGTGTTTAATTTAGGAACGGCTGGAATTGTGTTTAATTTAGGAATGGCAGGAATTGTTTAATTTAGGATCGGCTGGAATTGTGTTTAATTTAGGAATGGCAGGAATTGTGTTTAATTTAGGAATGGCTGGAATTGTTTTAATTTAGGGATGGCTGGAATAGTGTTTAATTTAAGAATGGCTGGGATTGTGTTTATTTAGGAATGATTGGAATTTATTTAATTTTGGAACGGTTGGAATTGTGTTTAATTTACGAATGGCTGGAATTGTTTAATTTAGGAATGGCTGGAATAGTGTTTTTTAATTGGAACGGTTGGAATTGTGTTTAATTTAGGAACGGCTGGAATTGTGTTTAATTTAGGAATGGCTGGAATTGTGTTTAATTTAGGAATGGCTGGAATTGTTTAATTTAGGAATGGCTGGAATTGTGTTTAATTTAAGAATGGCTGGAATTGTGTTTAATTTAGGAATGGCTGGAATTGTTTAATTTTGGAACGGTTTGGAATTGTGTTTAATTTAGGAATGGCTGGAATTGTTTAATTTAGGAATGGCAGGAATTGTGTTTAATTTAGGAATGGCTAGAATTGTGTTTAATTTAGGAATGGCTGGAATTGTGTTTAATTTAGGAATGGCTGGAATTGTGTTTAATTTAGGAATGGAAGGAATTGTGTTTAATTTAGGAATGGCTGGAATTGTTTAATTTAGGAATGGCTGGAATTGTGTTTAATTTAGGAATAGCTGGAATTGTTTAATTTAGGAATGGCTGGAATTGTGTTTAATTTAGGAATGGCAGGAATTGTGTTTAATTTAGGGATGGCTGGAATTGTTTAATTTAGGAATGGCTGGAATTGTTTAATTTAGGAATGGCTGGAATTGTGTTTAATTTAGGAATGGCTGGAACTGTTTAATTTAAGATTGGCTGGAATTGTGTTCAGTTTAGGAATGGATAGAATTGTGCTTGGTTTAGGAATGGCTGGATTTGTGTTCGGTTTAGGAATGGCTGGAATTGTGTTTGGTTCAGGAACGGTTGGAATTGTGATCTGAAGCGAGAAAAATTTGCCTTAAAGTACCATATAGTATTTTCAAGATTTTATAAATTATATATATTTTACTGAAACCCACTACAATCAACCAACTGCCAGATACACCGGCCACCAAGATAATATGGATCTGAAACCCACTACAATGCTCTTTCCCAGACTGGGATTCGAACTTGGGTCGCCACGCGTGTGCGCGAGGTGTCTAACCACTAGATCTCGACATTATCTAATACTCGATCGAATTTCTCTGATATTAGGATATTCCATACTCATATAATTACTTTTTATAATAATCTAAGTTATCTTTTCAGATAGACTGATATCTTGGAATGAGCCCGGGTTATTTTTGGTTTAAATTTGGTTAATTTTTTATCGGTATTTATGGAGTATTTCCATATTTATTATCACTTTCTTAACTTCTCTTGCTTCGGATTTAGTAGAGCAACAATCGCTAAAGGCATTATTAAGAAGCCTGCCTTCAATTCATTTTAATTTTAATTCAACTTATACAAGTACTCTTATACGATTTTAACACGATGAAATATCACGTCATATCTCTTACACAGAGACGAACTTTTTTTTTCTCGAGCGCAAACACTTACGAACAAACACGAACTTCAGGGAGACACGCGCACGAGAATTAAGACTCTGAAAGAGGGGGACATACCCCCCCCCCCGCACCCCTCTCTGCCAACAAGCCCCCAAACCATCACAAGTGACACGGATTCACCCGTCCTTAATGTTAAGAAGAAGAAGAAGAAGAAGGAGAATAAGAATAAAAAATAAATATGGCGTTTGAAGTGTGAGAGAGAGAGACTTCTCAAACTCCACTCAACTCACTGCAACGTTTGATGTTTTTTTACGGAGACTTTGAATTATTATCAATGTCGTGAGAGAAGTTGATTTTAGTTTCCTGAAAAAGAATGGTTGTTTGTATACGTCCGTCCGCCCTTTTCTATCCGCCCTCAGATCTTAAAACCTACTGCGGCTAGAGGGCTGCAAATTGGTATATTGATCATTAACCTATCAATCATGAAACCTACTAAATTCCAGCCGTCTAGCCCCTGTGGTCTTTATTTTGTTTCAGGTTAAACTTACCCTTGCTCCTGCGTCTGGCAACGGCCCTCAGATCTTAAAACCTACTGAGGCTAGAGGGCTGCAAATTGGTATGCTGATCATCCACCCATCAATTATCAAACGTACCAAATTGCAGCCCTCTAGCCTCAATGGTCATTAGTTTGTTTAAGTTTTTTCTCTATTATTCCCTTTACTAATTTATTTTTTCTTGATTTAATGAGTGGTGTCTTATTTCTGTATATCCCTTTATTTCCTCTTACTTCTTCCTAATGGACACATAAACATTCTTTGGAAGCTTCAAGAATTTCAAGAATAATAATAATAATAATAATAATAATAATAAGAATAATAATATAATAATAATAAAATATGGATTGGATTATGCTAATAATAATAATAATAATAATAATCAATAATAAATAATAATAATAATAATAATAAGAAGAAGAAGAAGAAGAAGAAGAAGAAGAAGAAGAAAAGAAGACAAGAGAAGAAGAAGAATAAGAATTAGAAGATTGGATTATAGTATACGATTATACGAGGTCTGCTTGTTCCATATGAATAGGTTTCATCTACTGAATAATCAATAATAACAGTAATGATGATTTACGCAAATGTACAAAGATTCTACTTATTTCAACCAGAGGAACTCTCGCTCTGCATTTTTTTTTCTTTTTTTGCTTAATCAATGAAGCCTGGAGCGCGTATTAGGCCTATCTAGGCCTATTCCACAGGTGCCATAACACACAGTTCGTCTTTAAAGCATCATCTGTTCTACTGGCATTATTTCAAGAATTTTTCTATCCATTTCTGCTGTCATGTTGTATATGTTAAGTAGGTTCGTCTATTTTCAGAGAGAGAGAGAGAGAGAGAGAGAGAGAGAGAGAGAGAGAGAGAGAGAGAGAGAGAGTCAAAACGTCAACATGAAATATTTGTGCAAATGATTCTGCTAGCATCATATTCCTCCACTCCAACATTTCTCCTCTTCTCCTCATCCTATCCTTATTATCCCATCTTCCTCTCCCATCGCCACCCACCGTTCCTCCCTCATCCATCCTACTTCTCTCTCCCTCTCTCTCTCTCTCTCTCCTCCTGAAGGAGGAGGAACTCATTAGGAAAATGCAAAGCACCAGGACGCCTCCCTCCCCCCCTCTCAGGATAGCGACGCTTAGCGAGAACAAAGCCATTTAGAGACGCGACAATTAAGAGCTTAAAAAAAAATAAAAATGAAAAAAAAAAAACAATAACAGATGCGCCTTGTAGCAGGTGTCTATTTACCAGAGGAGTGTAAATAGAATAGCATTTAAGAGCAGCGAGAGTGCAGTGCACACTCGAGTCAGGAATGTAATTCGGGCGTTTGAAACGACTCCATTATCTCGAGGGAGAGCGCGAGAAAATAAAGCATCTAGGATGGTTAGGTTTACGACGGCCGTGTTTGCAAAGGAAGGAAGGAAGGAAGGAGGCAAGGAATGTCTTTAGATGTTTATGTTCACCGCTCAGCTCTCGGTGCCCCGAAACAAATGAGGAGCGAATGAAGAGTGACGGTTCTTCTGTTGAAGTGATCTCGAGATGGAAAAGATAAATTATAATGGCTGTAGGTGAACGCCCGTTATACCAGAGGTGTACATAACCATCAGACCAACTCTAGAAGTGATTTTCCTATTCCAATATACACTTTAAAAAGGGAAGTATTTAGCCAAGTCGAAAAAAAAAGAGGTAACTCACTACCTGCGGTTGGCAGCGCCGGACACATTTGAAAATGAGGCCGGTTTGAAGGTGAGATACCACGAGTGGTATCATAGCTTTTATTTAAGTGGTTGTCATAGCACTCGGGCAAGATAGGCCGGCGTGTCTATGCTACAGTAAATTATGTGAAGCTCAGGGAATTCACGGAATCCCTAGGGAATATGTGAGATGACCAATTAGCTTAGGATAGCGTTTGGCCCTGCAGGGGCTATAGTAGATTCACATCAACCGTGCATCTGATGTCTAGGCCACCAGTCCCTTACGGCTCTCCTAATTGGCTGCTGATAAGCCAATCACAGGGCTGGAAACTCTCATAGCCTCTCTCGAGAGAGTTCAGAAAGACAGGATGTATATGTATTATATTCCACCTCTCAAGAGGGATATACTTTTGAAAGACGTCTCACTCAGGAGAGGTGGAACATACTACTACATCCTGCCTATGTGAACTCTCTCTCGAGAGAGACTGTGAGAGTTTCCAGCCCTGTGATTGGCTTATCAACAGCCAATCAGGAGCGCCGTAAGGGACTGGTGGCCTAGACATCAGATGCACGGTTGATGTGATTCTACTATAGTACTCAACACTCCTCAGTGAGTTTGTCATGTCACATATTGCCTAGGCCTGTTTTTTACATATTTACTGTAAAACATATATACATATATATACAGGGAACACCTAATAGCCCTACACTCAAATCGCCACAGCGCAGTAACTACACGGACACGAAAAACACGATCTCATATTCCAGTCAGAAAAAAAAACATGACAAAAGCTTTTCACTCAGACTGATAGATGGCGATACGATGAAAATAAAAAAAAATAAAAATACACGGAAAATCATGGGGGAAAGAGTTGAAACAATTCAACGCTGGTCATTTACGAATGGAAAAATAAACGGACGATGTTTTAAGCAATGTATAGGCTCAATAAAATAGAGAAAATGTGGGTAAACGTCGAATGAAATGGTATGCCACATTCAAGCAGAAATACAGACATAAAGGTTAGGTCACTTTGTAGCTACCAGGTGGCAGCACTATTCACATATATATATATATATATATATATATATATATATATATATATATATATATATATATATATATATATATATTCTGCCCAATACCCAAATCGAGATCTTACGTTCACGAGAGAGAGAGAGAGAGAGGGAGATCTTGTCAGGAAATAGAGAGTAAAATGTTTATTGGAAGAGAGAGAGAGAGCGCGCAACCATGATTTTAAACTACCACCAACAGTATAGAATGAGAGAGAGAGAGAGAAAAACCGTAATTTTAAACTATCACCCAACTATAAAATGAGAGAGAGAGAGAGAGAGAGAGAGAGAATAATTTCCATGCTAATAGACTAATAACTGAAGCATTGCTATGTCTTCCCAATCAGATCCCGAATTTTCCTCGGGGGTGATTAAATCACTATTCACTGTACCATAACTGATTTGCCTCTCTCTCTCTCTTTCATGAACAAATAATAGTGAAGATAATCATCAGTGACATCCATTCACCGTGATAGTGACGCGTCACGCCTTTCACTATCAAATGATAGTGAGAAGGGTATTCATTTTTATTTTACGATGATATGTAATGATAGTGGCGTTTGGTGGACTCGTTCAGCTATAATGATTATACCGTAGACTCTCTCTCTCTCTCTCTCTTCTCTCTCACACACACACAAATGTTTCTAATGAATTGTCCTCTCTCTCTCTCTCTCTCTCTCTCTCTCTCATCAAATGATGCATATTTGATGTGTTATCTCTCTCTCTCTCTTTCTCTCTCTCTCACACACACACTCTTAAACACATGTTTCTGAATTGTCTCTCTCTCTCTCTCTCTCTCTCTCTCTCTCTCTCTCTCTCTCTCTCACCAAATGATGCATTTTTATATGCTATCTCTATCTTTCTCTTTCTGTCTCTCTCTTATCCACATAATATAATCTTTCTCTTACTCTCTTTCTAAAGGCCTAAAACTACCCATAATCATTATTGATCAACCTCTCTCTCTCTCTCTCTCTCTCTCTCTCTCTCTCTCTCTCTCATACAGAAACACAAAGAACCGAGGAAAAGGGACCCATTATTTCTCTTTGAATTACTTCTTGTCTCTTACTCAAATGGCCCCTCAGGGAACTTTGGGTTGGGGGAGGTTCTAGCTTTCTCGGTATGCACAGGGGGTTAGTTAGCTGGCCCACCAAATTCGGCATCATCATTTCCCGTGCGGGAGAATTCACGTTCCAGTGTATGTATACGTACACACATATATGTATCAATATAAATAATAATAATAATAAGATTAATAATAATAATAAAAAACCAAAAGGATCTTATTTGCCCTCCCCCGGGAGTGAAAGTAGGGGAGAAATGACACATCCACAACCCTCCTCCCCCCACCCCTGCAAACCTGTTTGTCCGCCCTGGTTGGGGAGGCCGGGCAGGTAGTACCTAGGCGATCGGGTGGGTAGGGAAGAGTTCCAGCGCGCGTAGACCGCACACCAACGAGCTCGCAATGATGATAATGATAATGCTTCTATTTCATTTTCACTTAAAACTCAATGGGGAAAAAGTGTCATACATTAAACGCAGTCATTGAACCGGTGTCATGCCACCGCCTAATTTCGTCTAATTACGGAAATAAAACGTAATTACTTTCAATTGTCCGTTTCACAATCATCCACTTTGGGGAGAATTAGTAATTACAGCGCCATTGTGCATCTGCACTTAATTCCAAAAAATTTGCCAAGATGCAATATTCGTATTTCCAGGCGTTCGGGAATGTATACATTAGCACTGGAATACAGACTTTAGGCCAAAAAGGCCATGCGCTTGGACCTATGAGATCATTCAGCGCTGAAAGAGACAAAGAGAGAGTAAAGTTTGAAAGGAAGGTGAAAAAAACTCTCTCCTTAGATGTATAACTGTCGAGGGAACACAGACATTTGTAGAAAGTACTACAGCATAATGACATAGAGCGAGAACACCTCAAGAGAGTTGGCTAACCAAAGAGAGATGTAGGGGGCTGCAGACTCACATCTTGGCCTTTTTGAATTCATAGTTACTGAAGAAAAGGATTCTCCTTGAAGAAATGACATATTGAAAGGTGTACTATCTCTCTCTCTCTCTCTCTGTATATTTGCAATGCAATGATTCATTCTTAAATCATAATTCCTCTCTTTCCCTATCTCTCTCTCTCTCTGGGAGCTTGTCAATATTGTTGATTATTTTATTGTAAAAATTCTCTGTCTCTGCCTCTCTCTCTCTCTCCTCTCTCTCTCTCCTCTCTCTCTGTCTGGTCTGGTCCTGGTATCTTCCAAGTTCTCCGGTTTGGAGGCTGTTCTTTCTCTCTTCTTCTCTGAGAGCTTGTCAATATTGTTAATTATTTTATTGTTGTAAAAATTCTGTCTGTCTGTCTCTCTCTCTGTCTGCTCTGGTCTGTCTCTCCAGTCTCGTCTGGAGGCTCTCTCTCTCTCTCTCTCTCTCTCTCTCTCTCTCTCTCTCTCTCTCTCTCTCTCTCCTTCTTAATCCTCTCGTACTTCTTATTGCCAGGCTATCATTCACGGTTTCTGGCACTTGCCTTAATGTCTAATGCTCCTTCTCATAATCCCTGCATATTTCTTACTTCGCGAGAGCAAAAGGGGGCGGGGGGGGTTGGAGGGGTGGAAGGGGGGGGATTCCATTTTCCAGAATCGCCAAATTTATCTTAATGTTTCTCGGATTCCGGAGTCCTCGAAAGGGAATCTCCGTAAATCCGGAATGGTGCTGAGATTTTTCCATAATTTTTTCTCCATAATTTTTTCCAGGATTGGTTTATGGTCGGGTCTTACCAGGAATTCCTAAAAAGGTTTTGTTCTCAATATTTTTTTTTCAACATTTTCGAGTTTTCAGTTTTTTGTAAAAGATCTTCAAAACTCATGAGGCTAGAGGGCTGCAAATTGGTATGTTGATCATCCACCCTCCAGTCATCAAGCGTACCAAATTGCAGCCCTCTAGCCTCAGTAGTTTTGATTTTATTTAAGGTAAAAAAGAAGCCATGATCGTCTGCCTGGCAACGCAACGACACAGGCCACCACAGCCGGTTGAGTTTCATGGGCTCCAATTGAGAGTTTCATATGGCATTATACGCTGTACAGAAATCTCGATTGTTACTTGTTTCTGATTTAAAGCGCTTCAATAATACGCAATCATTTCTTCAGAAATAAAAGAAATACTCTAATGATCTTGTCTGAGAGCATTCTAATGTCATAATCTTTTCAAAAACCCTTAATGTTCTCATTATGAAACATATTTAACCATCCCACAATGCATCACTGAGGACTTTCTATTTAAAAAGAAAAAATGCTCCGTTTCCCGAAACCGCTGTACACAACCACCACTGAGCAATTATTGACAGCTGACACGGATTATCAGTTCCAATTCAACCGGAATGAGACGAGGAATTCCCGTTCCAGTCTTATCTGTCCTCAGTTCAGCTGGAATGAGACGGAAGCTTCCGTACACGTCTGTCTGTATGTCTGTCTGTTTCGATTCGCCAAGTCTGGATTGTCCTTCTATTTGTCCTTCGTGTATTGTAGGAGTTTCGTATTGGAGTCCTGCGGATCCTTGCATCTATAAACTGGAGTCCTATACCTTGTAGAGTGGTCCAGTATCTCGTCTGGCCAGGTTCGAATCCCTCTATTAACCTAAACAGGGAATCAGGTAGTACCTGAATCGAGTTTTCTCTACAGCTTATAATGCTGTATGAAACTCTCAGCTATGACCGGGTTGCGCTCAATTGCTCCCCAGGGCTAACTTTAAACTTCAACGAAATTAAAACTGCTGAGGGTAGAAGGCTGCAATTTAATATGTTTGATGATTGGAGGGTGGATGATCAACATACCAATTTGCAGCCCTCTAGCCTCAGCGGTTTGTAAGATCTCAGGGTAAACAGAAGAAATAGCCATCTAAAAAGTTTCCTTTTACAGAAAACTCAAAAAACGTGATAGTTATAATTGACGCTTGGGTTCTCTTATGATCTAGATTTAAATTCCAGTTCTTTGATGCTTTTTTCATACATATTTATAAATAATTAGTCAAAACGAGATGCACTGTTTCTTCCAATCTAAAATCTTTGTTCCTTTTCACTTTAGAACGTTTTTTTCCGTCTTGTAAGAAAGTATCTTCTCTACCAGAATAATTGTAGAATGGAGAAAATGATTATCCACTTAGCAAGAAATCCTGTCTCTATGAGTGGTGATTTTTCTGTTATGTAGGTTCTACAGAACGATTTGAGCTTACAAGTGAACTTTTTTGAAGGTAGAACATTTTGACCTTTGTGATTGGATGTTTTACCACTAACTTGCAATGCTCTAATTAATAGTTTTAATAAGTCTTTCCTTTAAAAATCTAACCTAACTTAACCTTAACCTAACCTGGCATAACCTTAACCCAAATAACATAACCTAACTTTAACCTGACCCAATCCAACCCAACTTAACTTAACCTGACCCTAACCTAACCCAACCTAATCCAAACTAACCTAACCTAACTTTAACCCAACGCAACCCAATCCAACGTAACCTGACCCAACCTAACCTAACCTCAACCTAACCCTAAATTAACCCAAACTAACCTATCCTAACTTTAACCTAACCTAACCAAACCTAACTTAACCTTAACCAAGCCCACACTAACCTAACCTAAACTTGACCTAACCCAGCCTAACAGATCCTAACCTAACAATTCAGTAATTTTTCAGTGTTCAGCTATCTCCCACACACCAGCCCTGTCGCCACTCACTGCAATATTCAGTGTGAATCCCTGAATAGTTAAAGATCTGTTCCGAGGGGAATGTAACCAGATCCATGAATATCTTGTAACACCGAAGAACCTTGTGTACTTATCTCCCATTATCAGGTTTGTTCCACAGGGAATTCTGCTGAGTTTTTAATATCTGATCTGACTGAAATGGAAATATACTTGTTGAATTTAACATTTCACCTGTACCATAGGGAATTATAATTATATTCCTGGAATACTTTGAATGGTTTATAAGGAATTAGTATAACTGAATCATAAATGCTATTGAATATATTAGTCATGATACATATATAATATAAATAGACATATATATTCACAAATACTGAGCCACAAATACAGTTTAATATTCAATCATGTACATTACAGGAATTATAGCGAATTGGATAATAAGCGATATTTTGGCTTGATAAATGTGAACATAAAAAAGTTAGAAGTTTATAAGTGACAAGGCTTAGTATACCCTAGTTTAGCCAGACCACTGAGCTGATTAACAGCTCTCCTAGGGCTGGCCCAAAGAATTAGATTTTTACTTACGTGGCTAGGAACCAATTGGTTACTTAGCAACGAGACCTACAGATCATTATGGGATCCGAACCCCATTATGTAGAGAAATGAATTAATCACCAGAAATAAATTCATAAATTCCTTTGGTTCCACATTGCGGCAGCGTCCGGGAGCGAACTCGGGCTACCCGATTGATAGGCGAGTACGCAACCCATTGTCCAATGAGGAACTGACAGAAATTTGTATATATGTGAATATATGTAAATGGTTTGAGTGCATGTGTATATATCATATATGTTTTAAATTTTATATATATATATATATATATATATATATATATATATATATATATACATGTGACTGTATGTGTATTGTACATGACATACACAATACACAAAACACATACGCATGGAACGACACAGACCACTATCATATCAGTCCCGGCTTTTGTACTCAAAGACAAACAGAGATATATCGCCCAGACAGCGTCAGCGGAATGGTAATGGGATCAGCTGAATGTAATTATCGTTCAGCGGGTCCTTTCAAATTACTAATTAATCCAATTTGCAGATAAGTTCTTTCATGGAGATATTATATGACGGAAGGTACGCACACTCACACACACACACACACACACACACGTACACAAGTTTCTCTTTTTCTTTTTACAGAGACGCGAGGCCTCGGTGGCTTTCTGCTTCAATTTTTAATTTGCCGTTGGTGGAAGGGGGAAAATTCCATGACAATATATATATATATATGTATATATATATATATATATATATATATATATATATATATATATATATATATATATATATATATATATATATATATATATATATATATATATATATAAATATGATATACTATAGATGAAACAAACAAAATCATTAAGTGAACTGTATAAATCCCCAAGACCTCTCTCTCTCTCTCTCTCACTTATACACATGTGTAAGAATACTTACACATGTATATATGCAGTGTTACATTCAGGAAGACTGATCAATTGATTGAATTGGGGCTGCTAAGACTGGCGTTGTAATATCTGTAGGTTACTGACACTGGTCTTGAAGGCTTTTCGTATTAATATCTATCTATCTATCTATCTATCTATATATATATATATATATATATATATATATATATATATATATATATATATATATATATATATATATATATATATCAAGTATACAAGGCCCACTAAAACAATGTGGTTTATTAGCTAAGTCCGTCCACCGAAATATATATAGTGGTTTAACGGGGCCTTTAATACTTGAGGCATAACCTGTTTTAACAGAAGAATTTAATTACACACACACACACACACACACACACACACATATATATATATATATATATATATATATATATATATATATATACATAGGAAAGTATATTCTCTGTACCACCCACTCACGCCCATATAATCGCACAAACACGCCCACGTACGGGGAAAAAAAATAAACTGTATTCGGAGAACACACCCAGCTCAATGACACAAATCGTAAATGGAGAATTAAAAAAAAAAATTTCC
>NC_087222.1:30146177-30156177 GCF_015104395.2 Macrobrachium nipponense
ACACATATTATATATATAAGCAAATACGCTTCTGCCTTTATTGTGCCTCGACAATGTCTCAATAAAGGCAAAAGCTCACAGTACAGATTTCTGCCTATCATTTTCCTGTGGTATTTGCTTATATGATGAAGTCACGTACATCTACTTTGATTTTGTAAACAAATATATATGTCGTGGTATCTTAGTGGTATCACTGCCAACTTCTACCACAGTGGCAACTAAGGTTAAAGATATCCTTATCATACCTTATAGATAAGGATTGTTTATTGCTGAGCATAGTTACTGAATAGTAGAGTACTCAGCTGACCACTGAGAGGAATAAGTTGTCTTAGAATGTTGGATTTAAATCTACCTAGCTGTGAACAATCACTAGCATTAGTACCCAGATCTTCAGCTATTATTTAGGCCAAGGTGAAGTTCGCAGAAGTTTCCGTATCAATCGGCAAATCAAATCAAAATTTAGAATAAAGCTACTAGAGAAATCACGGATAATTGCTACTTCGAAACCAACAAAAAAATCCCCCCCAATCCTTTTGATAGTCTGATAAGAATCCTACTCAGAGAGGATTGAGGCGGGGTTTAGTCGAGGGGATTCAGGCAATCCCCTCGTCCGCCGAGCCGCCAAAATACCTCGAAATCATTGGAACCTGTTTTCCGGAGCATTGTATCGCCCTTCCTAATGCACGAGATTTAGCAACTTTGCAGAGATAGAGAATTTAAGTGAGGGAAGCTAAGGGCTAATTGCATATATTACCCAGGGAATGGGAGGCGCCTGCCAACCCCCACCCCAGGGAGTAGATTTTAGGCTGAATTTGCAGACAAAGCATCGGATATGTTTATCTGGGAGGTTGCTAATGAATGAGGAGGAGGAGGAGGGGCGGGGTCGGTTCGGGAGGGGGGGGGGAGAGGAAAGGGTCATTCCCCTTAGATTACTGGTGTAGGGGAGAGAGAGGGAGAGAGAGAGAGAGAGGGCAAGAGAGAGAACTTACATCCAGGTGCAATATTGGGATTCAGGGATACATTCAGTGGTATTAGCCTTTGGGGTTTCTGCTGGGAAGGAAAATTGGCAAAGCTATGCCATTCTCACTCTCTCTCTCTCTCTCTTTTCTCCTTCTCCTTCTTCTACCCTTATGAAAGATACAGGACTGACGCCATGAATTAACAGTGACCTTGCAATTCCAGGTCTGTTCAATAGCTAGACAGGTGACCACAAACAAATGGTAGACGGCTTTGAGTATAAGCTGACTGCGCATTAAGATAATCCAGGTAATATCAATTTACTTATGACATTTGATCGAAAAGTCTGTCAGCGTCTTCTGCAATGAATGAAATAAATGAGGCGTGACCAGAACTCCAGCTTACTCGGATGCATGCAAGATTTTCCCCTCACGCTTGTAAACATTATATTCCTAACTTTTAATGTAAATTAAAACGTACTTAAAATCTATGGTTTTTAGCGCCTTGTTTCACTGACGAAAATTAAAACAAATATGCTGCATTTTATGAGAAATTATTTTTTTGTACTGTTTAACATGCACACAACTTATTTTCGACAATTTCATTCTAATAAATAAATCTCAAATATCCTATTCTAAAATTCCTGCATCTTTAACTCAACGCATAACACCTTTTTCAGACCTTTTTAGGTATATACTTCCATAGACCTTTCCTACCCCACCAAGGCTTACTCCTAGAGTAAGCGAAAATGAGTAAAATACAAGTTATTTATGACTAAACAGAAACAAAAACTGCATATAATATCCTGGTTTCAAAACATAAAAGAGAACAATAACAATCTATTAAGGTTTCATTGACGAGATCCATCAAAACTATGTACTTACTTCTTCGTGCAACTGAAATACTATTCCTATCAATGACCAGCGAATATTCATTCATTCTATTTGTACATTTTATGGATAAGACAAACTCATTCGCGTTTTTTAATATCGAGAGAGTTTTTTTTTTTTTTTTTGTCACGGATTCCGAATCGAGTAATAATTCATCTCTGAATATTTATTCCGATGAAGGTAAACGACTCGTCGAGATAAAAGTGGAATGCAAAGGTATTGGACCAAAAAAAAAAATCGTGTCTCCTAAACCCAATTACTTACGGTATTGATTTACAATAAAGAGATATTATTGGAAATGAGCGCATATTGCCTTTATGAATATTCAGCTCTGAGCCACGCCATCGAGACAGAGAGAGAGAGAGAGAGAGAGAGAGAGAGAGAGAGAGAGAGAGAGAGATGATCACAATTAAGAAAACAATATTATTTCTCAAAAAACTTGTTAACTAACCTTGCTGCAGGAGAGATCACTTGTATTTAGGCAACGTTGGCTGTGGTCAGTTGATGGTTGGGTGACCATCCAGGAGAGTTAGCCATCAGCATCGAATGACTGAAATGAAAATGGAAAAATACAAATATGTGCGTAAATATATATCTATATATTTACAAATATATATATATATATATATATATATATATATATATATATATATATATATATATATATATATATATATATATATAGGGTATACTCTCGCAGGCATGATAGAAAGAGTTTCGAAGCATCTATTGCTGTGAGTAATCATCGTACATCTGTCAAAAATGAAAGATCTCTTCCCAGAGAAGAATAAGTATCTATCAGTAGCTGCTCGAACGAATGCCCCTCATTTGTAATGAAATATCGTACGTTTTTCATGGAAAGTTATCGTACTTGCATCCGCGCTATTAATCTTGATCGACGAGGCTCTGTGATGGATGGCGATGCAGATAAATACGTCAAATTTATATACAGGATCTGGGACGATCTATCTTCAAGTTTTTTCAGATAAGCATTGCGAAGGTTCATTTCAGAAGATTTATTTAGCAGAGAATATATGCCACCATTTCATTAGATTCTTATCAACCTGTTTTTTCAGAAGGCTTTTAGCTATAAAGCATTGAGTGATAGCAATGCAAGAGGGTTGAGACAGAAAGTCCTGCCCCTCATGACTATACTCTGTATCGTCCTGAGGCTTGGATTATAATTATTATTATTATAATCTTTGAAAGGAAGCCAAAGGAATAACGAATCAAAAAAAGTTAAAACATAAAAACAAAAATAAATAATAAAAATTGAAAGTTCTGAACGTAGAACGGCCACGGAAAAAAAAAAAAATCCCATCCTGAAACCTGGAACACGAAGCCTGACTGGAATTCATTTATAATAATTATTTTTCCTCTTCAAGGGAGCTGCCTTCATGAAGGCTCAAATCCGATTTCAGCATCAGGGCTAATTTGCATAATGAGGATTAAATACACTGGAATGGGAGCGCAGTTTCTCGCGTAGGTTCCAGGCGGACTGGAATGGCTGGGTGGAATTGATTATATCACAGAGATAGAAAATAGAAAGCAAAGTTCGTCTGTAATTTAGTAGAATTTGATTGGAAAACCAGAGGGGGAACTGGAATTACAAAAAGATAACAAAGGGGGAATAGGAATTAACAAAATCAAAACAAAAGGTGGAACTGGAAATACAAAGCTAAAAGAGTGGAAATGGAATTACAAAACGAAAGCAAAAAGGGGGAAATGGAATTACAAAGCTAAAAGAAAAGTGGGAAATGGAATTACAAAACCAGAACAAAAGGGGGAAGTGGAATTACATAACTAAAAGAAAAGAGGGAAATGGAATTACAAAACTGAAAGAAAAGGGGGAAATGGAATTACAAAACAAAAAGAAAAGGGGGAACTGGAGTTACAAAACCAAAAGAAAAGGGGGAAATGGAATTACAAAACCAAAAGAAAAGGGGGAAATGGAATTACAAAACTGAAAGAAAAGGGGGAAATGGAATTACAAAACCAAAAGAAAAGGGGGAAATGGAATTACAAAACCAAAAGAAAAGGGGGAAATGGAATTACAAAACAAAAAGAAAAGGGGGAAATGGAATTACAAAACAAAAAGAAATGGGGGAAATGGAATTACAAAACAAAAAGAAAAGGGGGAAATGGAATTACAAAACTGAAAGAAAAGGGGGGAACTGGAATTACAAAACCAAAGCAAAAGGGGGAAATGGAATTACAAAACAAAAACAAAGGGGGAACTGGAATTACAAAACCAAACAAAAGGGGAAAATGGAATTACAAAACCAAAACAAAAGGGGAAATGGAATTACAAACCAAAACAAAAGGGGGACTGGAATTACAAAAACAAACAAAAGGGGAAAATGGAATTACAAAACCAAAACAAAAGGGGAAATGGAATTACAAAACCAAAGCAAAAGGGGGAAATGGAATTACAAAACAAAAACAGAAGGGGAATTGGAATTACAAAACCAAAGCAAAGGGGAAATGGAATTTAAAAAAAAAAAAAGGAGAAATGGAATTACAAAACCAGAGCAAAAGGGGGAAATGGAATTACAAAATGAAAACAGAAGGGAAATTGGAATTACAAAACCAAATCAAAAGGGGGAAATGGAATTACAAAACCAAAACAAAAGGGGAAATGGAATTACAAAACCAGAGCAAAAGGGGGAAATGGAATTACAAAATGAAAACAGAAGGAAATTGGAATTACAAAACCAAATCAAAAGGGGGAAATGGAATTACAAAACCAAAACAAAAGGGGAAATGGAATTACAAAACCAGAGCAAAAGGGGGAAATGGAACTACAAAACGGAAACAAAGGGGGAAATGGAACTGCAAAACCGAAATAGAGATAAGAAAGGAAAATTATTTTGTAGTTCGGTAGAAATTGCTTGGAAAACAAAAGGGGAAATGGAATTACAAAACCAAAACTGAGGGAAATGAAATTACAGAGCCAAAAAAAAGAGGAAATGGAATTACAAAACCAAAACTGAGGGAAATGAAATTACAGAGCCAAAAAAAAAGAGGAAATGGAATTACAAAACCAAAACTGAGGGAAATGAAATTACAGAGCCAAAACAAAAGGGGAAATGGAATTACAAAACCAAAACTGAGGGAAATGAAATTACAGAGCCAAAACAAAAGGGGAAATGGAATTACAAAACCAAAACTGAGGGAAATGAAATTACAGAGTCTCGTTTCACCAACAAAAATTAAAATAAATGCGCTATATTTTATCAAGAGTAATTTTTCTGTACTGTTTAACATAAACATTATTACATTTTTACATTTTCATCCTAATAAATACATCATAAATCTCCTATCCTATAATTCCTGTGTCTTTAACTCAATGCGAAACACCTTTTTCAGACCCTTTCAGCTCTTCTATAGACCTTTCCTAACCCCCCCAAACAACACCAACAACAAAGTAGTTTGTGGGCTTACTCCCCGAGTAAGTGAAAATTTGAATAAAAACATTAAATAATGTGATCAAATAATTCATTGTTTGAACTTAATGTGTGAATTCATAAAAACATGGAATACCAGAAAAGACAAGAAAATTTACAAGAAAATTATATAATAAAATGGAAAAGTGAATAAGCAAAAAAAGACAACAAATAAAAAAAAATGGGCTGGTGCCAAAACAGAGCCACAAAAATAAAAAGATTCAAAATGAATCACTGAAAACTAACATACAAAAAAATAAAAAAAATAAATAAAAATGTGGATCTCCATAAAAGATAATTTACAAATATATATACATATATATATATATATATATATATATATATATATATATATATATATATATATATATATATATATATATATTAATGGAAAAGTGAATAAGAAAAACGATGATATATACCCAATTTGGGCTTTTACAAAACAGGGCCACAAAAAACAAAAATAATAAAATGATAAAATAATAATATACTAGAACCTTCATATATGAATAAAGAAAAATAAACTACCAAGAGAACAGAAGATAATTTACTAGAAAGTGAAAATAAAGAAAATAAATGGAAAAGAGAAGAAGAAAAATGACAATAAATACCGCCCCCAAAAAAGTGGGCTATTCCCAAACAGAGCCACAAAAAAAAAAAAAAAAAAAAATGGCCACGTCCTGAACTCTTGCAGCTCTGACACTTCAAAAATGGCTGACGAGAGAATTCCAGAATTCCCATTCGCCAAGATTACCGATTCTTTGGTTGGGAATATCATTGTGCGTTCCCGCTGAAGTCTGCAAAAAAATAAAAAATAAAAAAAATAGATAAATTCGAGAGGGTGGCAGGGAGATTTTGCAGGTTTTGAGCGTGGGAGGAGAATTCAGACGTTTTATTGCCATATGATTATCTGGTTAGTCTGCATTCATACATACAGACATACATAGATACACACATATATACATACATATGTATAACTGAATCAGGAAACTTGGAACGAAGCAGAGAGAGAGAGAGAGAGAGAGAGAGAGAGAGAGAGAGAGAGAGAGAGAGAGAGAGAGAGAGAGAGAGATCCTTTGAAAATCCAAGTACAAAATATGAAGAATTTCTGTCTATTTTAGAGGACTAGGAAACACGAAATTGGGCAGATAAGTTCTCTTTAGTTTGAAGGGGCGAGGGGTATCTATTTATTAATCTATCACTATCTATCGTCATTACAACTGTTACTTTTGCTTTATTTCTCGTGTATTTGTATCTGTTTATTCCAGTCTTGCCTCTATTTGTTTCATCATCTTTATGAATATAACTGCACAATTTTATTCTTATAATCTTTCAGTGTTTATATATTATTAATATTATCATTATCTCTATGACTACCACTAAACCTAAACTCTCTTTTCCAATTAGATACTTCTGTGAACTTCTCTATACAAAAGACAAAAGAATCACAAAGACACTAAAATAAAATATCTTACAAAAGAGGAATTGTTACATCTGACCTGCATAGTAGACCTTATCCAGCTCCAATCATTCTTGCAGAACTAAGAGTTTCCTTAATCTCTCCTCTATCTCCTGTACGATATCAGTCCTTTCCCTCGGTCCACCCTTCCTCTAAATCCTTCTCCTACCTCTCCCTTCCCTTCCTACCCCTCTTCCTCCCTCCCACCACCTCCCGGGGACGCAGGAGGGGGAAAATAATTAGATAGAGCTGCTGTCAACAGCTGCTGCCTCAGATCTTAGGACTGCACGTTTTCGAAGTCATTCAGCTCGTTCTCTCCAAACTTTCCAAACATCCGTCCCTATATTATAAACAAACTCTTCATTTCGACCTCCTGATCATCACTCAATCAAAACTGAAGTCAAGGTCCTCTCATTTCTAAAAGCTATGGCTCAATTTAAATGATTCTTTGGAACTCGACTAGTTTAATACTGCTCTTCCTATGTTCCCTGAAGTCAAGATTCTCCACGGTCTTTATTGCTCCCTAAATCATTCTGAAAAAAAAAGGGGGATGTCTACTTATGAACCCTTGTTAACTTGATGTATGTACTCTACTCCACCTACTCCTAAACAACTCCTAAACAACTCTTCTCTATTCTATGGACGTTCTTGGTCTAAACCATCAGACTGCAATCTAAACAAATTGGTCTTCATCCGCTTCATCATTCATCTTGAATCTACTACTATGGCCTCTATCAAACACGTCTACTTTCAACCCTCAGTCAGATCCTTTGAGAGATGTATGGCTTCTACCTTTACCTCAACCCTCGACCTGTGCCATCCTACTCTCCCTAGCTCCCTCACCCTCGCAGAGGGGAAAATAATGAGAGAAGAACTCAACCTTCAGACCTCAATCAGATCCTCTCAGATCTATGGCTTTTACCATACCCTCAACCTTGAACCTTCGCCCCTCAATCCCCGACCTATCCCTCAACCTTGCCTCTTCCTCTTCCTCCTCCTCCTCCCCCCTCATTGCCTCTCCCTAGCTCCCTCACTCTCGCAGGGGGGAAAATAATCAGAAAGAAACTCTACCTTCAGACCTCAATCAGATCCTCTCAGATCTATAGCATCTAACTTACCTCAACCCTTAACTTATTCCTCAACCTCTTCCTCCTCCCACTTCCTAGCTCCTCCTCAAGGTAGTAGTCTCTCCCTTCCCCTCCCTCCCTCCCTAGCTGCCAACACCCTCCCACAGGGGGGGGGAAATAATTAAGAGAGAAACTCGAGCCCACAGAGTTCCCACAACATGTCAGGGGAACCTGACGGAGGGTCTTCCTGCGAGAAGGGAATATCGACTTGTAATCCTCACGAGGACAAGAAACTCCCACCCGAACTGGGGGATTGTGTGTGTGTGTGTGTGTGTGTGTGTGTGTGTGTGTGTGTGTGTCTGCTGTGTACGGACGGACGTGCGCAAATGCATACGAAAAATCTAGATACGAAACGAGACTTGTAGCAGTTTGATGTTTGTGTGTAGAAGTCCCGGTGATTTGATAAAAAATTCTCTCTCTCTATCTATCTATCTATCTATCTATCTATCTATCTATCTATCTATCTATCTATCTATCTGTCTGTCCTGTCTGTCTGTCTGTCGGTCTGTCTTCTGTCTGTCTGTTCTGTCTGTCTGTCTAATCTATCTACTACTATCTTATCTATCTATCTATATATATTATATATATATATATATATATATATATATATATATATATATATATAAACAAGACATCATCAAAATCTCCTATCAATTGTGGTATAAACCAATCAACTATTATTATTATTATTATTATTATTATTAGTTATTATTATTATTATTACATCTGCATCCCCTGCGTAAGAAACTATACCAATTAACCACTTAATTACCCGATTACAAATTAAGCACACGAATCACGCATTGCACCTTCATCGTAACGACCCTTTACCGTCATTATACCACAGCAGACGACCTCCTGGCCAAAAATTGGACCTCACCCCCTCTGGCCAATAGCTCATGCGAAATTATATCTATCAGAAGGAGGGGTGTCCTAATGGGGCTAAGCTAAAGCACGTCCACCAGGGGGGGCTCCGGCACCCCCGAAAGCAGAGGAGATAAATGTCTGTGTTTCTCTTTATTACCATTATTTGCCTAGGAGTTGGGGCGGGGGCGGGGGTCGTGGACTCTCTCTCTCTCTCACCTGGATGATATATATTATAGATATATATAATATATTATATTATATAATAATATAATATATATTATATATATATAATATATATATACATATATATTTATATGTATATATATATAATATATATATATATTTATTAATCAGTATATTGTATATGTTATATATATATAATATATATATATATATATAGTATATATATATATATATAGAGAGAGAGAGAAAGAAAGAGAGAGAGAGAGAGAGAGAGTCTACGGTAGCATCCTGCTGGCAGCAGCAAAGCCAGTGTCTTAACAAACAGGATGTTGCTATAGAGACGACGAGAGAGAGAGAGAGAGAGAGAGAGAGAGAGAGAGAGAGAGAGAGAGCAGCTTGATGCTGACACCTCTCGTCCACCATTCAATAAACCTCTCTTCTTCTTCTCTCTCTCTTCTTCTTCTTATTCCCGATTTGGAATCGCTCTGGAAAGTGGGAATCAGAACTGGAACATCTCTGCTGTCAGGAACCAGGCGAATTCTTCATCTTCTCCCAGTTTTGGAATCGCTCACGCTCAGCATGCCGGTAAAATGGGAATTGGACTGGGAATAATCTCTCTGCTGCGAGTCGGGTGGGAATCTCATCTCTGGTTCACTTTTCTAATTCCTCTCTGCTTATTATTATAGTCTTCCCTTTATCCTAGACACCTATAATTCCATCGACAAAACACTAAAGGCAATTTTAAAGACAATCTCCAGGAATTAAGGACACAAAGGACAATCTTAAAGACAATCTCTTGGAATTAAGGACAAAAACACAAAGCAGGAACCGAGATAAACAAAGATGAAATACACACCCCCAACCTTACAGGATATTCTATAGATCTATCAAAATGATGGCGTATGCAACAGACGTGCAACAAGGGAGTGTGTGTGTGTGTGTGTGTGTGTGTGTGTGTGTGGTGGGACGGTGGTGGGGGGGGGGGGGGGGATAGCTTGCAACAGACAGCAGGCAGGCAAGTTGCGGTGGTAGAATCGAGCAACTTTGTGGACTGATATATAAACATGTGAG
>NC_087222.1:30161177-30173677 GCF_015104395.2 Macrobrachium nipponense
TTAATTTCTCTGTCTTCTTCTCGTAAGATTCAGTCTCTCCCAGTCTATGGAACTTGACCGTAATTGACAATTCAGCCCTACGAGAATTATCCTGCAAGTAATCATCTACTGACTTGGAGCTGATTTTCTACTGCTCTGCACCAACCGGCATCCAATCAGCATCCATTCCGTTAACCCACCCCATTATTCCATCTCCACTTCTTTAGCAGCCTTTCACGTCCACTTCTTCGACGGGAAAATCTAACATCAGGTTTTCCCCCAAATTTTAATGGAATCGAGCGTCTTTTATGGAGGATTCTCTCTCTCTCTCTCTCCCAAAGACTCTATTGTCATCCGCCGTCTTCCCTTTTTTCCTGCTCAGGTAATGGGATGACTCAAAATGGATTTGAGGCATCAACATAGCTGGAAAAATTCGTCTGAACTGAACGAGCCTCCAAAATAATCCTGCGTTTTGACTCGACGTCGTCGTCGTCTTCTGCTTCTTGGCTTTGTCTGTGGGATTTCTGGGCAATGCTTCCTCTCTTTTCTTTTTCCCGTTTTTCGCCGCTTTTTTCATGTAGATTTTCTGTAGAAGTTGTTATACAGGGTTTATGCATGATGGTCATTACCTCATTTCCTACTTAGCATGGGAGTACTTCTCTTCATGTCTGAATTCTAATGGCGAGGCAAAATGGCAGATTTTTTTTATACCAATAAGTTTGACCCAGTTACTCGATCCATACACTTAAATGTACAGAAAGTAAAGGTTGATTTTAAAAGGGAATAAAGAGTTCCAAGTTTCATCTACAGGGAATGTATTCCAAAGTGCAACGAAATGTTTCAAGTTGCAATTAAAGAAATGTATTGCAAGTTGCATAAAAATAAAATGTAATGCAGGTTGTACTAAAAGAAAATGTATTGCAAGTTGCACTTAAGGAAATGTATTGCAAGTTGCACTTAAGGAAATGTAATCCACGCTGCACTTAAGGAAATGTATTGCAAGTTGCACTTAAGGAAATATAATCCACGCTGCACTTAAGGAAATGTTTTGCAAATTGCATCAAAATGAAATGCACTGCCAGCTGCAACAACCATCAACCGTTGAGTGTTTAAAGTTGCAACTAGCATCAGCAACCCCTTTTCACTATTCGACTCTTCTTCGTCAAAAAAGGTTCTGTTAAAAAAAAGGGGGGGAATTCCCAAAGCATTTTTCGTATCCCGTTACAAGAGGGACATAATTAGGACGAGAGACTACCGACTTCCGGGTCACTTCCGGGGTCACTTCCGGGTCATAGATACACGTGAGGATTTCCTCCAGCTTTCATGAGAGAGAGAGAGAGAGAGAGAGAGAGAGATTTTAATAGTAGTCTACCTCATTCTCAGACGAAACACTGATAGTTTTGGAAAACTACCGTCTATGAAAACTGTGTGTGAGAGAGAGAGAGAGAGAGAGAGAGAGAGAGAGAGAGAGAGAGAGACCCACTTTTATCCCTTTTACGGTTTCTTCTTTTCCTCATCGAACCTTCCTTCCACTGAAAAGGGAATTTCAGGCACAAAAAAAAAAAGTACGCCAGTAACGTGTTTTTTTTTTTTCCTTTGGAAAACTCGTCCTAATTATCTGCCATCTTTTCTTCCCCTTCTTCTTCTTCTTCTTCTTCTTCTTCTTCTTGACCTCAGCTGGAATCAGCGAAGTCAACAACGTGTGCAATGCTTCGCCCTCCCAATCTCTTTCTCTAAATCGTTAGATCGGACCCAGGAGACAGAAAAAGGCTCTCTCTCTCTCTCTCTCTCTCTCTCTCTCTCTCTCTCTCTCTCGTCTCCTCTTAGCGTTAACCCGAAGCTTTCTATTTCCAGATCTTCCAGCGGCATTGACGCCTCGGAGAGATAACAGGAAGTGGGAGAGGGGGGGGGGGGGGGTGTCCGCAGGAAATCAATTCGAGCATTGCCAAGTAACAAGGCGGAATCGTGAGCAGTACGGAATTGTTGTCCACCTGACGATCTCTGGCTGCCAAAAACGATTAGCCAGAGCGGAAGAAGTGGGGGGAAGGGCCTCTTTCAAAGTGTACTAAAAGTAGGCGGAGGGGGACATATGCAAAGAGAGAGAGAGAGAGGGAGAAAGAGAGAGATGAATGGATTAAATCAAAAACCTTTTCTTCTTCTTCCCTTCTTTCTTTTCTGCCGGCCATTTCTGAAGAGTGGCTTCCACTGCCAAAGGAGGTCGCCCTCTTAGACTTTCCTCTTATTCCTCTTCTTCTTCTTCTCCTCAGTCGGAAACCTCTCGTGAACTGAAGTCATTCAGCCGTGGGAAGAGGAAGAAAAACGGGGGCAGCTTAATGCCCACTCCTCCTCCTCCTCCTCGAGGGATAGAAAAGAGCCAGTTTCCTGGCTGATGGAAAAGTGGCATTATATATGTGTGCGGGAGGGTTACGGAATGGCAGGTTGAAGGCTTTCGCTCGGCGATGGGATTTTCCGGCCTAAAATAAAGAGCTGTACAGTAGGTAAAAAAAGTGTAGCCGTAGCTTGATTTCACGTAGTTGTCAGCCTGTGTACCTGATCTGAATCACAGATTCACAGTTTGTAATAGGTTGATATTCCAGGCTAGAATGAGCTTCCATCTGGCCTCCCCCTCGACACCGCTCTCTCTCTCTCTCTCTCTCTCTCTCTCATTGTGTGATGCTAACAGTTCTTTGCTAACAGTTGCACTATGTACGAATTGCTGCTAGAGCCTAATTTTTCACCCTTCCAGCTCTCATAGTCAACCACGTTCTTCCGTTACGCTATTCTGAAGTCCTTTACTTCTTACGAGTTGGTGGATGCCAATCTACTTTAATCTACTACTCTACTGATGGGGTTTTATCCACTTCGATGGGTTTATGAACTGTTCAGGTACACTGGCGTGTGGCTTATCGCTTAGAAACCTAATGGCAGCAGCTGTCTTGGTTAGAAATCATGTGTCTTCTGATATTTAGGGACTGACTGTATATAGATATATATCTATATATATATATATATAATATATATATATATATATATACATATATATATATATGTGTGTGTGTGTGTGTGTGTGTGTGTGTATAAATATATATGAAACAATATGCACAAATATACAAACACCCTAACACCGTCACACAGGAAAAGCACATGTACTAAACTACTTCAGTTTCATATCTAATTCTGTATGTACTGTGATCAATAGAGCTTACGAAATCTCTTTAGTTTTTAAACTCTATTCTAGACATGATTTCCTTAAAATAAATACGTTGCTAAGAACTCTCATCCTGCGTTTTTCATTTATAAAAAATCTGAAGAAAAACATTTCAAATGAGAAATTTAGCACCAAAACATGAGTACATTACTGCATATAAAAATGTCTGTTAGAAACAACAGATGACCTTACCTTGTGCATAGTAGCTCTGAGGCCTGCAGAAAGTTGCATTGTACTGTTGGCGCAGGTTTATAAAGAGCAGACATACGCTTCCTTTCAATCTTGACTTAAATGCAAGCTTCTTGTCTGACAGTTCTCCGTGTGGTCTGGGATACGCGAGGAGGCACTTCTCGCTGTTCCTGACCAAGAATATTGGAACACAGGAGTCTCTCTCTCTCTTTTAGCAGACTTTTTCCAGCAATGAGAGCACAGTTTAGCAGACACCTGTCCTTCCAGTGGCTGGGATTCGATTCCCTGTACATAAAGAAAAGGAAACAGGAGGTAAATAATGAAAAATTGTCCGGCATACAGTTATAAAATCAGCATTCGTATGATCTGTTTCTTTCAAGATAGTCAACAGGTTAGAATAATTGTACCTCGTATTTGCTGGCTTTATCAAATTTATCTACATTGTTAGGTTGTACCAAGACAATTCATTCTACTGATTTTTTATTTTTAAAAAATTTTAAAGTTTATTTCAGCCTATTTGTCCCTGCCTAGCCTTAGCCAATATAAAGAATTACAGTATATATTTTTTTTTAAATATATATTATATATATATAGTATATTATATATAATAATAAAAGGAGCCCATAAAAACACCAAAATATAGAGAGAAAAAGTACTATATTTCAGAGGACTGCTGGCTCTCTCTTCAGGTATATGAAGAGAGAGACAGCAGTCTCTGAAATATAGTACTTTTCTCTCTATATTTTGGTGTTTTTTTATAGGCTCCTTTTATTAGATGGAATTCTGTGGTAACAGAACATTTTTACCAGTCATATATATATATATATATATATATATATATATAATATATATATATAGATATATATATATATTATATATACTGCCCCACACACACACACATATATATATATATATATATATATATATATATATATATATATATATATATATATATATATGCAAATGCCAATTATCTTGTTTATATAACATCTAATTCAAATGCGAACTGACAGACTTTGGACATCATGTTACAGATCAGCAGAACTATAAAGACTCACAGATACGAACATACACAAAAACAAAGATTATATTAAACCTTCCATAACACTTCAATCAGTAAGTGTATAGAAGCTGTCCAAAGCATTAATGAATAAAGAGAATAGACAGGGAAATGGAAGAGGAAGGACAGAAGACCAAAATAAAAAAAAAGAGAATGAGGTCGGATTGAAATGATAATCAAGTTTGAGTATTATAAACCTATATCCACACGACCACCATGAACCGGCTAAAAGAATCACGTACCAAGGTATACACGTTTTTAGGGTTACTTTTTTAATCGTTCCTCACAATATGAGAATGATTGTGATTGTCCATAAAATGGGGAAAAAAAGAGGAAATCCGTCAATTTCACGATCAGACCCCGAGCTTGTATGGGCGAGTCAAGCCTGGTTCCTGACGCTGTATCCTGTGGGGATTACTGGTGTTTTTGGGTGTGCTCCCAATCGCTGATAGGGGAGAGAGAGAGAGAGAGAGAGAGAGAGAGAGAGAGAGAGAGAGAGAGAGAGAGATTCTTTTTTTTTTTGTACAGATAGAAAACAATAAAGTGGAGATTTAGTTGTTCAAGAGAGCGAAAGAGAGAATGAGAATCCTGTTTCATTTTGAGAGAGAGAGAGAGAGAGAGAGAGAGAGAGAGAGAGAGAGTGGGGGGGAGGGATTCGTCTATTTTAAGGAGATAAAAAGAGAAAGTAGAGATTAGCGTTTTTCTAAGAGAGAGAGCGAGAGAGAGAGAGAGAGAGAGAGAGAGAGAGAGAGAGAGAGAGAGAAAGAAGGATTTCTTTTATACCCTTACAATTATTAAGAAATTACAAAAATAAAAAAAAAAATAACTTTTCACTCAATAATCAGTGAGAGACCTTTTCCTCACTTTCCTCACACTCCTGGTGATATCATGAGGACACCATCCTACCTCAAGGCACCACCAGAACGCCCCCTACCCCCAAACCTAAGACGTTTTACTTCGTCGTAATGGAAAGTACATTTGTGATAAGAGTTCCTGTCTCTACACCATTTCCCTGATTCATTTTGCGCTCTCAAATGTATTTTTTGATATTTTCTTGTAAAAAGATAAATTCTGTCGTATGACTCCAATATATTACGATTTTAAGGTTTTAACAACTTACACACTCTTGTTCTATGATTTGATTTGATTTCGAAGAGATTTTGTTGGAGAGCGTTAAGTTTCCACTTACCTTAATATTGCTCTAAACTCATATATATATATATATATATATATATATAGATATATATATATAATATATATATATATATATATATATATATATATATATATATATTATATGTATAAGCGTAATCATTATACTTTTATTTATAGATATATACACACAAATATCATATGTTATTTATACATAAATACGCATAAATGGGATATATTCTTTCTCTTACAATATTCTTCGTAAATCTTCTCCCCTATTCCCACTTTCCATTCTTGATACGGTCCTATTCCCCCAACCCCTTCTTATGAAAGGGGGGGGGAGAAGACTCTCCTTTATAATATCATTCTTTATTGCTCAGGAATTCCGTGAATTCCAAATTTCCCCCAACCCCCCCTATTCCAAGGCTTATGTCCTCCACTTTATTTCACGCCTTGAAACTCCGGAATCATCTCCTCCGGGAATGACCTCTCTTGCCTCACTTCCTCCTCATTTCCTCACGGTGGGACCTCGCCTCGCTTTTTTTTTTCTACATCGACCTCGCTTTCTTTCGTCTGAAATCTTTCTCTCACATTCACCTATTGACCTCCCAGTTCTACTTGACTTTCTCTACCGCTTTCACCTCCCTTCTTTTACTGTCTTCAATTCCTACCTCCCTCCCTCGCAATCTTATCTCGCTTCTGGAGAACAGTAGAAGGTCCCCCACATCACCCAACCTCCTCTCGTCCTCCGAAGGAGAAATCCCTTCTTCTTCCTCCACCTCCTCCTCCTCCTCCTCCTCCTCCTCCTCCTCCTTCAGAGCCAAATTACCCGATACGAAACTAATCCCCGATTGGATTCCGGATCCCAAGGGATCCAATCCGGCCTCGTTACGCGGTATTAATCTAATCCAACCAATCCCCTAATCCAGTCTCTCTCTCTCTCTCTCTCTCTCTCTCATTTGCATGAGAAATGAGAAAGGACAGGAGAGGACAGACTCATACCCTGAATTATACCCCCCACAACAAGGCGTGATCCGACCTCCAGCTTAGTCGGGGGCGCGCGCTAAAATCTACGGGGAAATAGCGCGCTGTTTCGCCGGCGAAAATTAAAATGAATATACGCTGCGTTTTATTCAAATTATATTTGTTCAGTACTGTTTAACAAGCACATTATTTATTTTTGACATTCTCATTTTAATAAATAAATCATAAATATCCCATACTAAAATTCCTGCGTCTCTAACTCAACGCGAAACACCTTTCTCAGACCTATTTTAGGCTCTTCTATAGATCTTTCCCAACCCCCTCCACAGCAAGAAACAAAAACAACAGCTAGAGCAATAGCATCAAAGTAGTTTACAGGCTTACTCCCCAGTAAGCGAAATTATCATTTATATTTTCCGTCCAATAATGGAAGACTCATTAATAACGAATTTATCCTGCCACCCTGTTCTTTCTTTAACCCTTTGGAGTGGGACTGACCGCCCCGGGGGCCTTCTAATAGATTGTGCATCATTTTTAGAACTCGGGACGCAGGGTAGGGCGTCCCCCGGTTCCTAATTAAAGGGAAAAATTGGTGTTGGAGTCTATTTACTTTACCCTGAGAAATGCAAGGAGGGTGCTTTCACTTTTTGGTGAGAAATGCAATCATTTTTTTTTTAGTGTGTAGTGAGAAATGCAATCATCTTTTTTTTTAGTGTTTAGTAAGAAATGCAATCTTCTTTTTTAGGTGTTTATTGAGATATGCAATCTTTTATCTTTAGTGTTTAGTGAGAACTTCAATCTATTTTTTTTAGTGTTTAGTGAGAAATGCAATCTTTTATTTTTTAGCATTTAGTGAGAAGTACAATCCTTTTTTTTTTAGTGTTTAGAGAGAAATGCAATCTTTTTTTATTTTGTTTAGTGAGAAATGCAGTCTTTTTTTTTTTTTAGTGTTTAGCGAGAAAAGCAATCTATTTTTTTAGGGTTTAGTGAGAAATGCAATTTTTGTGTGTGTTTAGTGAGAAATGCAATCTTATTTTTTTTAGTGTTTGGTGAGAAATGCAGTCTTTTTTTTAGTGTTTAGTGAGAAATGCAATCTCTTTTTTTTGTGTTTACTGAGAAATGCAATTTTTTTTTTTTTTTTAGTGTTACAAATGAGTAAAAATGGGCCAATAATTTTTAATTTTTTTCCCTCCAGTGTCTAGTGGACGAAAATTGCCTAGAATTACTTTTTATTTTTAGTGCTGAATGAGAAATGCAATTGTTTTTCAGTGTTCAATGAGAAATGCAAATTTTTTTTTTTTAATTGCTTAATGAGAAATACAATAATTTTTTTCAGTTTTTAATGAGGAATGCATTTGTTTTGTCCAGTGTTTAATGAGAAATGCAGTCTTTTTTTTTCAATGAGCAATGAGGTGTTATATTTTTATAGTCTTTAATGACATACATTATTGTTTTTAATATTTAATGAGAAAAGCCATCTTTTTTTTTAAAGAAAAACGCAACATTTTTCAGTGTTCAATGAGAAATGCAATTTTTCTTCTTTAGTGTTTAATGGGAAATGCAATCTCATTTTAGCGACAAATAAAAAATGCAATTGTTTAGTGTTTAGTGAGAAATGCAACAGTGTTTTTTTTTTTAATGAGAAATGCAACAGTTTTTTTAGTCTTTAATGAGAAATCCAACAGGTTTTATATTAGTCTTTAATGAGAAGTCCAACAGGTTTTATATTAGTCTTTAATGAGAAATGCAATCTGTTTTCTGTGGTTGGTGAGAAATGCGCTCTCGTGTTTACACTCCACAACAAGAGGAATGTGAAATGAGATGCTATTTCTGAACATGTTTATAATTCATTCATCCTTTCTGTTTTAGTATTTATTAGGAAATGCAATGTAAACAGAGCGTCCATTTGGCAGACTGACCAGATATGACATCATTTTGCATAATTTGGGAAGACGGCATAGGGTTGAAACGGGCCCTCCTTTAAACCAACATATTTTGGGGGATTGGGGTTCTTCCCCTAATGGGGAGGATGTCAGGAATAGGTCCATATTTATAGTAGTGGGAAGTGCCAAGACTAGAGCATACAGGGTGTCCATAAAGTCCCAGCACCATTACAAATATTTATTGGTTGTAATGGACTGGGACTTTATGGAGACCCTGTATAATTGAGTTTTTTTGTTGTTGGAATTAGACAAGGAGTTACATATAAATAATATTAAACCATTCCCATCCCTCCTCCCAAAGTGACATTCCCATATCTTGAAAGAGTTATATTCCAGTCTCCCTCGAAAAATCTAGTGTGAGACCCACCTCTTGATAAAATTCGTCAAAATACACACATATAATTTTTCTGTCATCCTCAGAAATACATATAAATAACAATCCGAATTAAAATATAAAGTAAAATAGATATCTATAGGATGTGATGAGAAATGGATTCTATAGGAGCCACGGGATGTCTCAGATAAAGATTAATGTCTAGTTAATCATAAAATACAGAAACATAAATTTAAAAAATTATATCTTCATCCAGTATGGCAAGGAAAAGAGAAAGAACCTTCAATAATCGTGAACATGAAACAGAGCTGAGATAAATCTCAACTTAAGCAGAACTGAGATAAATCTCAAATTTAAGCAGAACTGAGATAAATCTCAAAATATATCTTAAGAGGACAAAGTCCACAGAAACGGTCTGTTTATTGGCGACGCAGAGAGCGACCGGAAATCTCGTTTATAAGATTTCCAGGTTTTCGAAACGAGATAAGAAAGACGGAGCACGAATCCATTCTCCTCAATAAAATATCCATTTTGAGGAGAGAGAGAGAGAGAGAGGAATATCATGAAAGTAAAAGGTATCCTCTTGTCACTCCCAGTCCAAAGTCGACCAGTTCATTCATACGTAAACAGGTAGTGTACCAGATTCTCCTGTGGTCCAGTACAAAGGGTGTAAGGCTAGCAACTTCACTCTTAAAAAGATTTTGCCGAGATAATGAAGTCTAATTTCTATTGGTACCTACAGCCCTCTTATCAGAGGCCATAATATATCATGTTTTTAAATGGTATTATCTTACTATACCATAATGGGCATTATGTCTGTCCGTATGTCTGTCATTCAATCACGGCCAAACGTCTGGTCCGATGGGCATGAAACTTGGCAGGGTAATAGTGGGTACTGCACAGATGGTTTATAATGGGCTTTCATCCTACCTCCACCACCCACACCCTCCGAAGGGGGTGGGGGTGAGAAGGGATTCGATGAAACGTGGCTGGTTATGCCCGTAGACTTAGTTACATTACGAATTTATCATACTTATATGAAACAGCAGATGAATATGATATTGGTAAGGATTGGTAAATTGCTAGTTCATATCATACCATTTAAAAACACGGTGATTCCCACTCCACACACACTACGCCACTCACCTCTATGTATCTTTGCAAGCACTCCCGTGGCTCCTGGACATGAAATCCCACCACGGCCAGGGAGCTCACAGGCGAGCTGCTAAGGGTGTAGTACCTGTCCCAGTTGGGGTATTATGAAACCAAAGTCAGGATGATATCCGAGTCAAGAACTTCCTAAAATGAAATGGTCATTTCACTGTGCCTGTGCCTGCTTGTGTAAGGAGAGAGAGAGAGAGAGAGAGAGAGAGAGAGAGAGAGAGAGAGAGAGAATTGCTGTCAAAATTAAAACTGTCTAATGAAGTGGCTGCTACTTAGCGGGTGAAATCGACCACTTTCTGAGTAGTCAGCAGTAATAACTGTAATGGCTGATCTGAGAGAGAGAGAGAGAGAGAGAGAGTCTCCGATCTCTCCACAGGACCAAGCCACCTCAAAACTAACCTGCTGAGCCATTTCATTTATTATATCCATTTTCTTTAAAATCATTTTTCACTGTCAGTAAAGTATAAGTGCCTCAAAAATCTACCTTCAAACAGGACAACTTTTAATGTTGTATATATTACTTTTCCAAACCTTTTGCAGTGGCTTTCCTGCCTGCCTGCCTCTCTCTCTCTCTCTCTTCTCTCTCTCTCTATCTCTCTCTCTCTCATAAAGGCACAATAATACCTCCCCACCCTTTATCTATCAGCAAATCTCATTTCCATCAAGTCATTTCCGCGCAGGGAGATGGAGATGGTATCTCAGAAAAGAGAGAGAGAGAGAGAGAGAGAGAGAGAGAGAGAGAGAGAGAGAGAAACGTGTGACGTCACAAGGCGAAATGAGAGACAACATCACGAGAAAACCAATTAAACAATCATTCCTTGGCACTCTCGCCTCCGCAAGTAATTAATTTCCTTCTTTCCCAAATATGAGAGAGAGAGAGAGAGAGAGAGAGAGAGAGAGAGAGAGACGATACACACCGCTTTCCTCTCCCAATCGTCAGCGTCAGCTTTGAAGCACAATAGTTGATTGACGACCATTTTCCCGGAGAGAGAGAGAGAGAGAGAGAGAGAGAGAGAGAGAGAGAGAGAGAGAGAGAGAGAGTCAAAATCCCCCTGAAATATGCCACTTAATATCCATTGGCCCATGAGAAATCTACTTTATAATAAGCCCCAAAATTCGAGTAGGCCTAATAATGCTCCAATATCATCCCATACCGACGCATCTATAAACTAACACAGGAATCATCTCCCAATATTCCCCTCAATTACGAGAATCAAAGCCCATTCCCATATATTCCAGCAGATTCCAGACAGCAGCCTCTCGCACACCGCCGTGGAATAAGGTAAACGGATTCCCTGAAGCAAGGAGCCTGGAATATCACTGGAACACCTTCATGTAAACAAACCAGGATCCCGGAATGACTCGGAAGCAGCAGCAGCAGCCATACGTTATCACCCGCCAGACAAATGGCGTCCCGGTCGAGTTTATATAGGTCTCTACTGCACCGTTATCCTTGTAAGACCTGCCTTATCGCTCACGGTATGACTCTTGTCCTCGTGTTGCCGGGCTATTCTCCTTTAACGAGGGAGATCTGTCACGCCAAGAAAGGCTCCAGGGTTAAGGCTAACTTCCACGCCCGCGCGAAAGGTCACAGGATACTTATGCCAGCCCTTCGTTCAATCTCGAAGTCGAAGTGATGTTGGATATTTGCATATTCCGCTCCGAGATGGATCCACGGAGGAATGCTGAACCTCCTTCCAGCGTCAAAACATACCAGATTAACACAAGACGATATTGCAGGTGATGATATAATCTCTGGAATGCCTCTGGCTCCACAGGTGTAAAATAAAGTTAATGGAATGGAATGACGAGATACGGCCACCATCTAAAATCCTTTGAAGGGGTGGGGGAGGTAGGATAAAACCCCATTATAAACCATCTTAGGGGTCCCCACTATAACCCTGCCAAGTTTCATGCCCATCGGGCCAGCCGTTTGCCCTTGATTGAGTGACAGACGGACGGACAGACATAACGCCCACGAACTGCAACTGAAGCCTGGAAAACGAAATGATCAGCGCCCACGTTCCACGGCCCCGCCGCCATCTATTGACTGGTAAACAAAGTAATCAACCACTTCTCCCTCTTAAAGAAACTAGCGCCATCTATTGACTAGTAAACAAGGTTATCGCTCAGACCTCCACCGACTTAAAAAGAAACCCTTATCAGCTGGAGCTGGAAAGGTATTTCCAGCAGCGACGAGCGGCCTTCCAGCGCCTGGAATCTCTATCGGGACTGCAATAGCCGGAGACGTCATGGAACCTCCTGATAAGTAGCAGTTTATAGCCCCGCTATTGGCTGGAGTTGGGGCCAGTGTTTCCAATCAGTGAGTTTCGATTTATTTGGGGAAAAAGACTGATGTATAAATCACCCATTTTTTTTTTTTTTCTTTTTCGAGACTGGCTTTGGGAGTTCGAGTGGAAGGTCTTGCGAGGAGATTGTCAATAATAATACCAATAATAATAATTCTATTACCTCTACTAGCACTAG
>NC_087222.1:30176177-30183677 GCF_015104395.2 Macrobrachium nipponense
GTACATCACAAAAACATACATGTCATCTTTGAAGCATATTTTTTTTTACTTCAACTAATCATGCTACCAGCTTTTAGTTGAAGGACAGATATCATAGATTTAATTAACATTCAAAATTGGGGTTTAATATGCTAATACATATTCTCAATGAGATACGAACAGTTCTGCAGCTATACTTTCAAAGTTATATACTTTCTAGGGATTTCTAAGTAAGTCACAAGAACTGTTCTTTATGATGATCTATTGAGGCGCATCTAACTTTTATTCAGAATAATTTTGTGTGTGGGGGGGAGGGGGGGGGTTATGTGCTGCCTAGGTAGAAAACGCCGCCCCCCACAACGGTTTTCAGCCGTTTTGTAGGACTAATATTTCGGGGGGGTCTTTAACTAAACACGCCGCAATGGTGGATACATCCTGGGTTACAAATAAAATCACCAACGGGCTTGTACTAAACACTCCTCAAAGCTAGATACATACTGGGTTAAAACAAAAAATATCCAATGGGTTTGTACTAAACATTCCTCAAAGCTAGATACATACCGGGCTAAAAAAAAAATACCAATGGGTTGTACTAAACACTCCTCAAAGCTGGATACATACCGGGTTCAAATCAAACAAAAAACCCCGAAAAGGACTTGTGCTAAACACTCCCCTCAAAGCTGGATACATACCGGGTTCAATCAAAACAAAAAACCCCGAAGGACTTGTGCTAAACACTCCTCAAAGTTGGATACATACCGGGTTCAAACAAAACAAAAATTCCCAGCAGCCTTCTACTAAACACGCCGTAAAGTGGATACATACCGGGTTATAAAAAATCCCCAACGGACTTATACTAAACACTCCTCAAAGCTGGATACATACCGGGTTAAAAACCCAAAACGAAAAGCCGTGGGGGTTCACTACCTAGGAAAGATCCACTTTTTGGTCATTAAAATCGAGCGAGTTACAGTTCCCCTTTCAGTGAAAACGCTGAAAAAAAAAAAAAAAAAAATAAACTGCAATTACTCACTACAATTACTCATCTCTCGCTGCTGAGCCTCGTTGACACAGCAATCATACACAGGTCAGTCACCTGCAAGTATATATATATAAATGCAAGCGGTGCCTCGTCCTCTGTAAGTATTTGCACGTCATTTTTAGAGCTTTGTTTGCCATCCCCCACCCCCCTCCCCAGAGATTTATGTGAATGACGCGAGATAAAATTTTATATCTTTTGATCCCGGTGTTGCAATTTAGTATTATATATTTGCTGCGTGATAAAATCAAGGAATAATTGATTTTTTTTTTTTAGAAATGGAATGAGGAAGGGGTATTTTTCTCTCTCTCTCTCTCTTCTCTCTCATCTCTCTTCTCTGCTCTCTCTCTCTCTCTCTCTCTCTTCTCTCACAGGAATTACTTTTTATGAATCTTTGGAAGGTGAAAATAATGCCATTACTGAAATATCTTAAAGAAATATAAAGTGAGAAATCTCTCTCTCTCTCTCTCTCTCTCTCTCTCTGCTCTCTCTCTCTCTCGTCTCTCTCTCTCTCTCTCTACCCCCCCCCCCCCCCCCCCCCGCCCCCCCCCCCCCCCCCCACCCCCCCCGCCCCCCCACCACCCCCTATACACCCCCCCCCGACCGACGACCCCCCCCCCCCCCCCCCACCCCCCCCCGATCTCTCTCTCCAGGAATTTTTAATGATCTTGAAGGTGGAAATAAATGCATCTGAAATATCTTAAGAAATATAAAGTGAGAACTCTCTCTCTCTCTCTCTCTCTCTCTCTCCTCTCTCTCTCTCTCTCTCTCTCTCTCCAAATACCGCCTATGAATCGAAGCAGAAGCCAAAAAATGTAACCCTAAAATCTAAAAAAAAAAGAAAAAAATAAATAAAATGACCTCATTTTCGAAAAGCATAAACAATGGCGTAACATGACCTGACCTTAGGTAACCTTAGCATCATCTATTCTGTCCCAGAGTCCCAGGGAAGCTTAATATTTCAACTCACGAATTTTCGCATTTTAAAAAGTGATGACAACGCTTCTGGTTTATCAAAAACACACACACACACAAAGAGAGAGAGAGAGAGAGAGAGAGAGGAGAGAGAGAGAGAGAGAATAAATTTAAAGAAAGAAAGAAAGAAAATTGTCTTTAGAATATATATATATATATATATATATATATATATAATATATATATATATATATATATATATATATATATCAAAGGAATAGATATCCCATTCATATTTTAAAGGGAAAGAAAAATATCATTTAATCTTTACAAAACCGAAGGAAAATATTATCAATTTACAACTGCGGGATAAAAAAAATATATATTTTGGTAGAATGTATGAAAAAAAGTCACCCATGTGTGAAAAATGACAAAAAAAAATTAATTAAAAACTAAAGATTAACCGGGTTTCATATTTCCCAAATAATGTAAGAATACATTTGGAAAATGGTATGATTCGTTTATGAAAATTTATGAAAAAAAAGTTATCACTTATTTTTGAAAGCTGAAAATAATTCCTAATCATTTATGAGGATGTGAAAAAAAAATATTCTCAATCATTTATGAGAATATGGAGACCAATATTCTTAATCACTTATGAGAATATAAAGACCATAATTCTCGATCACTTATGAGAATATAAAGACCAAAAATCTCATTCCTTTATGAGAATATGAAGACCAATATTCTCAATCATTTATGAGAATTTGAAAAGCAAAATTCCCAATCAAACTTCTCAATCATTTATGAGAATATGAAGACCAAAATTCTCTTCATTTATGATGCAGGAATATCGTAGAGCAATTTACATTCTCACACAAACATGAAAAAGAAAATGTAATTAACCCTTTTGATGAGAAACGAACATTACTATTTATTTGTAAATCCACACAGAAGGATAAACTGTCAGTATCGATACATAAATTAAACAAAAAAGATACAGCCGTTATTCATGAAAATAAAAAGCTTATCTTTTTATGCATTTCAGAAAAATTAATATTATTATTTTAACAGTAAGGAATAAAACAATATAGGATGAAGACACCAAATACAAAAATAGTCGCTGTATTTTTGTATTCAGTGTCTTTATGCTGTAGCTATAACTATAAATAGTTCTATTGCAACTATTTCTAATTAATTACGGATCTGGACAAAAAGTTACTTTTTTACATAAAAGCTGACAGAACGCAACTGCCTATTCTGTCAGTTTATAGATAAATTGGTACCTATTTCATCGAGCTCCATAATCTGTTGTAGTCATCAATACTAATTTTTTAATATACTTTACATCTTACTTTTTAGTTTTCTGTAAAGTAAAAACGATTGAGATGGCTATTTGTCTGTCCGTCAGCACTTTTCTTTCTGTCCGCCATGAGATCTTGAAACCTACTGAGGCTAGAGGGCTGCAAATTGGTATGTTGATCATCCACCCTCCAATCATCAACCATACCAAATTTCAGCCCTCTACCATCAGCAGAATTTATTTTATTTAAGGTTTTAGTTAACCATGATCGACCGTCTGGCAACGTTATAGGACAGGCTACAGATCTTGAAACCTACTAAGGCTAGAGGGCTGCAAATTGGTATGTTGATCATCCACCCTCCAATCATCAACCATACGAAATTAAAGTCCTATACCCTCAGTAGAATTTACATTATACAAGGTTAAAGTTAGCCCTACTCGTACGTCTGGCAGCGAAATAGGTACCAACAACACAAGCCACCAGAGGGCTTTGAGTGAATGTTTCATGGGCCGTGACTGAGAGTTTTCAGTGCGTTATCTGTCAAAGTGACAGAATACGTCACAAAAAAAATACAAAAAGTAAAAAGAACTTTGTCAAAAACATCAGAATTTGATATTAAAGCGAATTTTAACTTTCATTACTAAGGCAGATGACGAAATCATATTATGATTAAGTCAGACCATTTCGAAGATAACGCTAAAATCGTAATTAATATTAGGAAGGTGTTTTAAGAGTGATAAAATATCTTTTAAAAAATATATTATACGAATATGCAAGAAGCAAAAAATAAATAAATAATAATAAACGAATAATTATGAACTGAACGAGAGAATCAACCAGCAATTTGCATAAATGAGAGAGACGAATTAAACAGCAAAGACGAAGGAAGGAATTGAGAGAATGAATGAAAAGGGGGAAACGGGAAAAATAAGAGAGCTAAAACAAACTTAATTTAATTAAGAACAAACGAGGAGACGAAAAATACCATTGAAGTCTTCTCACCTCTGGAGCCGAGAATCAGATGAAAAAGGAAGCAGATAAAAAAGGAATAAAGAAAAAAAAAAAAAAAGAAAAAGAAAAAGGAAGGATGGATGTGTCTCTCGAAAGCAAAAAAAAAAGGTATCAAGATGAAGTTTAGAAAAAAAAAATAAATAAAAACATTTTCTTGCAAATTGAGGTCATTGTTGTTGATGGATGCTGACGATGGTGGTGGTGGTGATGGTGTTGGATTTGCTGGTGTTGGGGGCAGTGTTGGTGAGGAGGAAGAGAGGGAGGAAGAAGGGGGAGGGAAGAGGAGGAGGAGGAGGCTGAGGGGGCTACTGTCTTGGCCACACAGAGAGAGAGAGAGAGAGATAGACGGATCCCTTGCAACGCCAACATGGCTACCGATCTATTCCTTCCAGATTAAAGTCGGTTGATTTTTGCCAAAAAAAAAAGGGAAAAAATCTCCATCTTTCTCTATCATTCCTCAATCATTCATTATATTCCTCTTCCTTATTCGCAGAGACAGTTCTTTTACTTCTCCTTTTCCTTCTTCTTCTTCTGCTTCGTGATTCGATACATTATTTTGTCTCTAGTATCATCAACGTCCCCAGGACGGCGCGGGAGAGAGAGAGAGAGAGAGAGAGAGAGAGAGAGAGAGAGAGAGAATGTTGTCATGGTAACGCTTCGAACCACCACCGGACGCACAGACGAACACACACACACACACACACACACATACATAATTCCCACAAAGACGCGATTTGGCACAAAAAATGAGATGTTTGTGCTCACGAGAGTATAAACAAACATTACACACACACACACACTATCGATTCGATCACACCTACACATACCATGAAATACGCATTAATACACATACGAACTCCATAAACATACGCTTTATTATACACTCATATGCACCTGCTAATTCGCGTGAACAGAGTTCGTACAAACCTTACGTGTTCACAAACAGACAAGCAGCACAAGACCGCCCACAAACAGGACGCCCACATGTAGAGACTCGCCTCGCACATACGCACACGCAACAAACGCGCGCGCGGAGACACACAAACACACACACACACACACAGCCAATCGATTCCTCTTCGATCTGCTATCTCATCTGAGGGCGTTTTGTTCAAACCAATTTTCCAAAATCACTAAGGCGTGTCTTCAATTTTCCCCTCCCCCCCTCCTTAGCCCCACCCCCTGGCCAGAGAGAGAGAGAGAGAGAGAGAGAGAGAGAGAGAGAGAGAGAGGGTGGGGGTTGGGGTGGTCCTGGCTTCAAAAAATGGAAAAAGCAAATACCTTCTTTTCAGTTCAAGATACTTTCCCCCCCAAAAAAAAAGGTGATGGCTGCTGGAGGCTTTCACTTTGCGCGCTCCTTTCTCCTTTTAAAGAGACGGTTGTCTTTGGACCCTCCCATAGTAATACTTTCTCTCTGGAGACGAAGGGAAGGGTCTAACATACTTTCTTTTTTTGGGGGGGGGGGGGGGGGGGGGGGGAGAAAGACGAAGATCTGCGGTATCTTTCCTTTTTTGGGAGGGGGGGGGGGGGGGGGGACGAAAGATCTATGATACTTTCTTTTTCTTCTGATACTTTCTCTCTGGAGACGAGTGGCCTACGATACTTTCTTTTTTGGAGATGAAAGATCTATGATACTTTCTTTTTCTTCTGATACTTTCTCTCTGGAGACAAGTGGCCTACGATACTTTCTTTTTTGGAGACGAAAGATCTATGATACTTTCTTTTTCTTCTGATACTTCTCTCTGGAGACGAGTGGTCTACGATGCTTTCTTTTTTGGAGATGAAAGATCTACGATACTTTCTTCTGATACTTTCTCTCTGGAGACGAATGGTCTACGATACTTTCTTTTTTGGAGACGAAAGTTCTATGATACTTTCTTCTGATACTTTCTCTCCGGAGATGAATGGTCTACGATACTTTCTTTTTTGGAGATGAAAGATCTACGATACTTTCTTTTTTGGGATGAAGATCTACAATACTTTTTTTATGGAGAAAAGTGTCCTACGATACCATCTCCTTTCCTAAACTGTCTACGATACTACGACAATTTATCAAAACAATGACATATACCAGGTAATTTTACAATGCCCCTTGCATTCACCATTGGCGTCCCACAAACCAAGGTCACTGTACTGAAAAGCTATCTCTGTAGCTCCCTTTCAAAAGATACAGGTACAGTGAATTCAGTCCCACATATTTTGCAGATATTTCCAATAAAAGAAACCCCGAAATATCGTATGTATAAAATGTTCAGTGCGGTTTTGTCATTTCAATAGAGGTGCATCATAACCAATTACCCGACCATGGTACATTTCACGTGAAAGCAGACAGCAGAATAATAAATAATATTCAATTGGAATTATCATAAAACTATTATGTAGATACACGACGCTTCGTCACGGGCAGATAATCGTATGGGCGTCGGTTTAGTATAACAATTATCAATAATTCTATGGTTTACAGCGGTTCAGAAGTTCGACTTTGGTCTGCAATTATAGAATGTGATGTGGCCCACTGATTCTTTTAGTGTTTTTATACCTTTTTAGAAAAAAATAAAAATATTATATATTGATTTTTGAATGTACGTATGCAACACGATATTCCTTTTGAATAAATGCTGCAAATATCTTTTTAGTTTTAATATCAAATTGCTCTCCCTCCCTCCCAAACCCCACCTCTCTCTCTCTCTCTCTCTCTCTCTCTCTCTCTCTCTCTCTATCTCTCTCTCTCTCTCTCTCAGGATTTATCGATCAAAGGAAGAGTAGACGAGCGATCCTTCTCCCACAGCAATTCCATTTTGCGAAGGAGTGATTCTTCCTCCTCCTCCTCTTCCTCTTCCTCCCATCCCAATAAACCGAAGTGGGGGGGGGGGGGGTGCGGTGGGGGGGAGGAGTTATGTCCCCAGGACACGCGAGGACCCCAAAAAACCTGGGGCCATTATTCATGGGGGTGTCTTTGTGGGCCGAAATATGGGGCCGTTTAATTGCTGCACAGAAAAGGGGGCGTGTCGGTGATTGAAGAGGGTATACAGGGGAAGTGTATTGTGTATGAATAAGTATACACGTATATATATATTTATATACTGCGCACTACAGTTCAATTGTCCCCCATCCCATAAAATAGATACGGCCATAAATATTTATAGGAGAGTCTACGGGAGCGGTCTCAATATTGAGTGATTAAAATGGGCCATATTCGGTTACCGGAAACGTTCGTTGTCTGTGAATCTGTGATGTGTGTGTGTGTGTGTA
>NC_087222.1:30188677-30236177 GCF_015104395.2 Macrobrachium nipponense
CACCGATGCTCATTTTTGGGGGGGCGGGGGCCAGGGGGGCAAGGGGGGGGGGCAGGGGGGCAGGGGGGGAGGGGAGGGGGGACAAAAATTCATTTTGCGTAATCCTCTTCTGCGGCTTTGCTGAAGTCGTCCTACCTACCTAACCCCCACTTCCCCTAATTCCCCTGTGGATTCCTACCACCAATCGCCCCCTCCTCCCCTACCATCACCCCTTCTCTCTTCATCAATTATTATTATCATTATTAATAAAAATGATAATAATAATTCGTCTTTCACTTTGAATAATGTAAGGCCCCTGAGTTTTCTTCTGTTGTATCGCATCATTCTTTAGTTTTTTTCATATTTTTCCACAAACTTACTATTATTATTATTATTATTATTATTATTATTATTATTATTATTATTTATTATTATTATTATTATTATTATTATTATTCAGATGATGAAACCTATTCACGTGGAACAATCCCACCAAAAAATGTTCATTTGAAAGAGGTAACAAAAACTAACATGAAAAACCGAAAGAAGAGCTTACTTATTAGAAAGAAAAATAAACAAATAAGTGTATAAATAAACAAATACAAAAATACTTTAAGATTCTTAATTACAAAGACTCCAATAGCAAAAATTTTGAAAAGTATTTCCTCTCGATTGACAGTCAAATTCGACTTGACAATTTCATAAAATCAACAGAAATGTTTACCCATCAAGTAATGGCCACATTAACAACGCATGACCCGACCTCCAGCTTACTCGGGATGCGTGCAAGATTGTCTCCTTAAGCATTTTTGTCAACATTAGATTCCTGACTTAACGTGTATTAAAACGTGCTAAAATCTACGGTCAAATAGATCCTCGTTTCACCCACTGAAGTTAAAATAAATATGCTATATTTTGTTAAAAGTAATTGTTCTGTGTTGTTTAACATAAACATTATTTAGTTTTCACATTTTCGTTCTAATAAATACATCATAAATATCCTATCTCAAAAGTCTTGTATCTTTAACTCAAAGTGAAATACCTTCTTCAGACCTTTTTAAGCTTCGCCATAGACTTTTCTTCACTCCCAGTAAGAACAACAACAACAACAACAACAACAAAGTCGATTGTAGGTTTACTCCCCGAGTAAGTGAAAATTAAGTTCTCATAAGTACACAATTCTCAACAAAACTCATCCCTGTATATTACTATGAACACTTTTATGTCCAAAGCAAACTCTACTGCCAGATTCCTGGTGGAGAAACTTAATTACTTATGTAACATAATTACTTAGTACTTCTGTGTACTTTTCTGGATCTTTATAGTCAGTACTTCTGTGTACTTTTCTGTATCTTTGTGAATCCTCAAGTAAGAGGGATACAAATGAATCCCTTCTCACGTATAGAGAATCCTACACCTAGTAGACATGACCGTAGGCCATTCAAATCCTACAGTAAAAAAAAAAAACAGGCTTATATAGGTCTTTGATTAGGATACAGGATGAACGGTTGGGCTATGGAGTCCTACGTAGCAATTCATTTATCTTATTCTTTTTCAATAATTGGTATCACTTTTTTTCTGTATTTCCCTTCAACTTCGTCTTGCTTCTTTTTAATGAACATCTTAATATTCTTTGGAAGCTTCGATTTCAAGTCAGTGGCCCATTTGGTGGACTTGTTCCACGTCAATAGGTTTCATCATTGAATAATAATTTAATAATAACTAATAATAATAATAATAATAATAACTAATAATAATATAATAATAATAATAATACGAGAAGGGAATTTGTGGCACTAGAGCAATAATGGATGTTTAAGAGTCATTCACTGGGAAAATAATAATAATAGGGTATAATAATAATAATAATAATAATAATAATAATAATAATAATAATAATAATAACAAGAGAAGGAACCTGGAACAACTAGATGCTGAAGTAACTCCAGGACTCATGTAGAAGAGCGTGCTCCTGGAAACAGCGCTTACACTGAGGGAAAAGTGGTGGACTCTTAAGGATGCAGGATGACTAGGTGAATAATAATAATAATAATAATAATAATAATAATAATAATAAAGTATCTTTGAATCTGTTGGCAAGACCAAGTTCTTGTATGTATTAACTTTTACGTCTCAGTTACTGGAATCCAAGACACTCATCGATTCGGCCCGAGAGAGAGAGAGAGAGAGAGAGAGAGAGAGAGAGAGAGAGAGAGAGAGAGCGGAAGCCTTTGAAGGAAGGGTCGCTCGTTGTTTCCTGTAATTACCCATCCGCCTTGAAAAGGAATCGTTGGATTTATGAAAGGGATACGAGAGAGAGAGAGAGAGAGAGAGAGAGAGAGAGAGAGAGAGCACCGGAAAGGTACGAGAGGAAGACGCGACTGCGATGAATCACTCTCGGACTAAAGACCCGAACACCCGAAAAACAGGATCTGAAAGGAGCGGGTTCCATAGGACACGCAGATAAAAACGAAAATGGGCAACCGTAGATTTCAGTCTCTTTTTATGGTCTACGGACATCTACGGACATCTATGGAGATCTATTCAGTGTATCGCTACCGTAAAGAGATATAGGCGTAAACAGAGACGGGAGAAGGTTATTTTTATTATATATTTTGTGATTTTTTCTATTCCCATCTAGATATTCTTCACCAAGTAGGCGGCCCCTATCGAAAAGTGTCTCGCCATGGGGTCCAACGGTTTGGTAGTGAGATAAAACAGACTATTCGATCTTAACGATATACAAACTAGCGCTCGCGCCATGAGCATCGGTCCTCGATGGAAGGAATTCTTAGAGGAATTAGAATTGCATAGAGTACAGGATTTAGGCCATACACCAAGCGCTGGGATCTATGAAGTCATTCAGAGCTAGAAGGGATATCGACAGTGAGAAGGAAAACCTCAAAGCAGTAGAAAGTAAGTTGGAAGAAAGAGAATATGAAAGGAGGTACAGTAGGAGGCGTGAAAGGGGTTGCAGCTAGGAACCTCAAGGAATGCCTACAGTGCGCCGCATCGCACTTACGGCACCACTCACCTCCCTACCGAGATAGAGAGGAACGCGACAACATACTATACTCACTACACAGACACAACATCACAAAGGGAAAATCTCATTTCTTTTAATTAATCTACAAACTCCTCCACCAGCGGGTAGATCTATCCACCTATCTATCTGCTCTCCGCTCGAAAATGGAGCTCAAATTTAATTGTAAGTACGTGAGAATAAAAACGCGAAATGGCTCGAATTGTTGCTGCGCGTCGTATGCTAATATCTGGAAACCCGGCTACACGAAGCATTACTGTACATGCTTTTGAGTAAAATTCAATTTACGCCCCCCCCCCCCCCCCCCCCCCCCCTCTCTCTCTCTCTCTCTCTCTCCCGGGGTAAAGGGCGTTGGGGGAAGGTAGAGAGAGAGAGAGAGAGAAAGAGACTTCAAGGCAAGCGTCTAAATTATTCATTCAATATATATGAAGACGAAATGAGCTCTGGTCGGTGGAAGGATCTACGCTAGCCAACCCCGACCCTACCCGCCCGCCCTCTAGAAAAAAAAAGTTTGTAGTTTCATTTTCAACCCGTCAAACACAACTTCATTTCATCCAATTGCTCTTGTTTAATCAATACCTTCTCTTTCCTTATCATCATCCTCTCTCTCTCTCTCTCTCTCTTACGCTTCCCCCGTAATGGGGTGGCGCTGTCAGCTTTTACCTTAAGCGGCGCACTGTACGCATTATTCAAGTTTTGCGAACTAATCTTTCAACCCCCACAATTCCCGCTTGCTTTCTGCAACCTTGCTGTCCGCCTCCTCTAACTGCTAATTTTTGCTGCTCTCTCTCTCTCTCTCTCTGTCAAAGTTAGCCCCGTTCGTACGTCTGGCACCACAACACAGGCCACCATCGGGATGTGGCTGAGAGTGTCATGGGGAACAGCTGAGTGTTTCATGGCCCCTGGCTGATAGTTTCATACAGCATTATTCGCTGTACAGAAAAACGGCAATAAAAAAATAATATTCATAACGAATACGATTTTACGACAATTTATGGAAATCGTAAAAACTGAACGAATATTGACTAACGTATATATAATGAATAATGAATTTCCGATATTTCATTATATATCTTTTTTTAGAAAATTCAAACCGAAACTTAACATATGTTATACATGAAAGCACTTGCTTTCAAAATATTACATTGTAAATGAGGATAATGTATAATGAATAATGAATGTTCGATATTTCATTTTTATGCGAAAATGAAAAAAAAAAAAGAAACTTAACATAGGTTATACATTACAGAACTTGCTTTCAAGTGATTACATTGTAAATGAAGATAATGAATATGATGTATAATGAATGTTCGATATTTAATTTTTTTATAAAATGCAAAAACAGAAGTTTTACATTTCAAGAGATTACATTGTAAATGAGGATAATGAATACAATGTATAATGAATGACGGATCCTCAATTGAGAATTCCCAACAATTCTATGTTTTTTTTATTTTTTGAAAATGATGAAAAAAAAAAAACGAAACTGAACAAAAACAAAACTTTAAACTCACAAGATACGATTCCACTTCCCACAAAATCTGACTCGAATAAACTTCGCCCCCCGACCCCCCCCACCCCCCCCCCCACCCCCACACCCCCATAAACGGACATTCACAAGACACCCAAGAACAGGAAAACAAGTGGAGAATAAAGGAAAAAAAAAAGAAGAAGACAATCTAATAAAATAAACACCATTTCCCACCGACCTTCAGGAATGCGTCCAAGGGGGAACTTTTTTATTATTTTATTTTTTTATTTTATATAAAAGAACCGCCCATCACTGACGCTGTCTATTAAATGCGCGCCTCCCTGTCATTGTCGATTTTTTTTTATTTTGTTTCCCCACGCTTTTATTATTCTCGTTGGGGTGAAAGCTTTTATTGAAAGCTCTTTTTTTTTTAAAGCTTTTTTTTATTCCTTCCAAAGCCACGTTCTGTTGGCGAGTTTATTGCAGCTTCTGTTATTGCTGTTAATACTTTTGTTTTTTGTTTTTTTTTATTTGAGGGGAGATACTGGATTGAATTTGTTTGTTTAGTTTTTGTACTGTGGCTGGTATACCGTCTCTCTCTCTCTCTCTCTCTCTCTCATTACACATGTATAAACACACAAACACATACACAGACATTTATAGTCAACAAACAAGAAATCCTCCACACCACTGACGCATGCCTATTCTCGCTCTCTCTCTCTCTCTCTCTCCACGCAAAGATATGTATGTAGTTAAAGCAAATAAGCAACTATTCCCCACCCCTTGAAACACTCTCTCTCTCTCATCATCATCAGCAAAAAGCCAGTCAAAAACTCACTATAATAATAATAATAATAATAATAATAATAATAATAATAATAAAACTGATTGGGTAGCAAAAGGAAGTTCTCGCTACCAAGCACTTATTGCATTGGCGTGCTTGCAAGCACGCCACTATGCTTCTGTAGGCGTTCGTGCGTGCGTGTGTACGTGTAATCGCGTGTAATGCGGTCGTTAAGTAACTTCTAATGAAGAAGGGAGTGGGGAGAAGGAGAGTAGGAACTCCTCCTTCCAAGATGACTTTACGATGAGGACGAATTTCTTGTAGGATTGTTTCTGGGGTCTCCCTTCGTTTATCGTGACGTGGCTTTGTTTATAAATTAATGTTTGGTGGGTTTTGCCTTCAGCTGACGAACATGACCAAGGTGGTGGATATATCAATACACGAAGAGAATGTTAATGAACTGGGAATCAGAGGAAAATAACTATATTTTTGTATATATGTTAAGACAGCTTTCTTTGTAAATTAATGTTTGGTGGGTTTTGTGTCTTAAAGTGACAAACATACCAAGGTAGTGAATATATCAGTACACAAAGAGAATGTTAATGAATTGGGAATCAGAGAAAATAACAAAAAATATATATATATATATATATATATATATATATATATATATATATATATATAGATATATATATATAATATATATTATTGCTTACACGAGGCTAGGCGGAGCAGGGGCATAGGAAAGGTCTATGGAAGAGCCTAAAAAGGTCTGAAAAAGGTGTTTCGCTTCGAGATAAAGATAAAAGAATTTTAAGATAGGACATTTGTGATTTGTTTACGAGAATGAAAATGTAAAAGATAAAAAATGAGCATGTTAAACAGTTCAGAACAATAATTTCTTATAAAGTATATAGCTTATTTATTTTAATTTTCGTTTTTTGAAACCACACGTTATTTTACCATAGATTTTAGCACGCGTCGTGAGTAGGCTGGAGGTCGGATCACGCCTCGTTATTGCTAGTCTCATTATTCTTATCTAATTTCCTTACATTCCCGGCCTTTTTTTTACAATAAATGGACATTATTTCAATTAAGTATTCTATACAAAACAAATAATCATGATTAAATTAGATAAAATGAGAGACACAAGTGACAATTACGAGAGTTAATTTTGCACTTTCTCTCGTGTTACGATAACGTTTCGGATCGCACGTCAAACAGTAGGCTTTTGGCCGATCAGGATTTTCAATTTTTAGATTAAGAATAGGGGAAGGAGTGAAAACAGGATAAACACAGAAATAAGGCAGAAACATAGAAAGAAAAAAGATTTAAAAATAGAAAAATAAAATAGAAAAAGTTATTTAGAAATAGAAAAATAAAATAGAAAAAAATATTTGAAAATAGAGAAATAAAATATAAAAAACATAAAAAAATAGAGAAATAAAATAGATAACATTGAAACAGAGGAATACTATAGAAAAAATATCTAAAAATATAAAAATAAAATAGAAATGATATAAATAAGGGGGAAGAAGCAAAAACAGGATAAACACAGAAACAGAAATAATGAAATAAAAGAAGGAAGGAAATGAGTAAGGAAATGCAATTAAGAATAGAAAAAACAGAAAAGATATAATAATTTGCTTAAAAAAATAAAAAAAATAAAATAAATTGGGATGATTCAGAAAATACATAACAAAAACATGATTTTTTTGTTTGTGTGTCTGGGAATGTGTCTGTGTGTCTGCGTCTGTCTGTCTGTCTCCCTGGACAGAAAAGACTTCTTGCAGTTTCGAGCGGAAAATAATAGACCATTTAAAAAAAAAACAGAAAAAAAGAGACCATAAAACAAAGATATTGGGTCTTCCGAACCAAACCGCAGCCATGTTCGACGATTTTTTCCGGGTTTGGGAACCGTGATAAATTTGGGGGAAAGGGATATGTGTGTGTGTGTGTGTGTATGCATCATACATACACATGCAGACACGCAAGTATATATATGACCGTGGAATATACTCTTGTTAAAACAGAATTCCGTCTAATGGAAGGAGACCATAAAAAGTCTAAGATGTAGAGTATATATACTGTATTCCAGACACCAAACTGTATTTCTCATGGGCTCCTTTCATTAATACACACACACACACTCATATATATATACACACAAACATATACCTTATACACAATTTAGAGCATCAACCAAACAGCAGAATATTAATATTCTTCAATGGTTTCGTCAGAACCGTTTTTTTTTTATTTATATTTTTTTTTTTCATTTCCCATCTCATCTCGGAAATGGGTCTTCACTCCGGAAACCTCTGGTGAATTTTGTGAATAAACTGTGATGCTGCTCCGTTGTCGAGGTCCTCTTCTCTCTCCTTGGGTTTCCCAATTCTTCAAGCTAAGAGGATGGTGTGTGTGTGTGTTTGTGTGTATGTGTGTGTGAGTACATAAAAACACACATTCATTCGTTTATGCATCGACAATGCCTCCATGAAGGCGAAAGCGCTCGGTACGGATTTCTGACTAACATTTTCCTTTGGTATTCGCTCGTATAATGAAGTCGCGTGCGTCTACTTTGATTTTTTAAGCATACATAAATACATACATACATATATATACATATATATGCGTGTGTGCATGTAAGTTTGACTAACGTCTGTACGTCAACATTCTACCCCAGATTCCATCACCTCCCTGATAGCCCATCCCGCATCATCTCGACAACAGCAAATCCTCTCCAATATCAGGTGACATTTCGTACATCTCTCAACAAGAAGCCATCCAGTTACGAAATGAATGGCCTGGAGAAAGATATCCAGAAGATAGCCCACTTTATATGACATATCTTGGATAGTATCTCTCTCCAGCATTGAATAGAACCCAAATTGTTCCTCCTGACTCATGTTCTGCCAACTCCGAATGGCTGAGGCAAGGCCTCGGTGGGCCTGGAACCTTCCTGGAAGGGTTGGGTGGATCTGGAACTTTCTTGGAAGAGTTGGGTGGGTCTGGAACTTTCATGGAAGGGGGTGGTGGGTCTTGGAACTTTCTGGAAGGATGTAAGGGTGGGTCTGGAACTTTCATGGAAGGGGTGGATGGGTCTGGAACTTTCTTGGAATGGGTGGGTGGGCCTGGAACCTGCCTGGAATGGGTGGGTGGGTCTGGAACCTTCCTGTAAGGGTTTTTGTTTGGGTTGAAGGGGAAAACTTTCATGGATGGGTGGGTGGGTCTGGAACCTTCATGGAAGGGGTGGATGGGTCTGGAACCTTCCTGGAAGGAGTAGGTGGGTCTGGAAGCTTCATGGAATAGGTCGGTGGGTCTGGAACCTTCCTGTAAGTGTTGGGTGGATCTGGAACTTTCATGGAATGGGTGGGTGGGTCTGGAACCTTCCTGTAAGAGTTGGGTGGGTCTGGAACTTTCATGGAATGGGTGGGTGGGTCTGGAACCTTCCTGGAAGGGTTGGGTGGGCCTGGAACCTTCATGGAATAGGTGGGTGGGCCTGGAACCTTCCTGGAAGGAGTGGTTGAGTGGGGAACCTTCATGGAATAGGTGGGTGGGTCTGAAACCTTCATGGAAGGGGTGGGTGGGCCTGGAACCTTCCTGGAAGGGGTGGGTGGGCCTGGAACCTTCCTGGAAGGGTTGGGTGGGCCTGGAACCTTCCTGGAATGGTCGGATGTTCCTGGAAGGGCCTGGAATGAATGAAGGGATCTGACAGCCTCTAAAGTGGAACATGGTGGTGGTGGAGGCTACTGGAACATACTGGGATAATTTTCGTGCCTGGAACCAGAAACTGGAACCAGAAAGTGAAAATGTAAAAGCATAGGCTGGGGGTTTCAAACTCTCTGGAATGGGTGGAGCTCCTTCGAGAGTCTGGAATTGGTGAGGCGCAGTCAACAACCTGGAACTGATGGGGGTGTGGGTGGGGGGGCAGGCCATACAGAGTCTGAAGTGGGCGGGGCCCTTGAAACTTTCGAGGGGGTTGGAGGTCAATTAAGAGTCTCCGACTGGAAGAGGCTTGAATGCCTTGGAAGACCCCAATAGTCTGGAATTGCTGGCTGGAATTATGGGACTATAATGAGTTCTGTGAGATGGGGGCTGGATAGGTCACTGAATCTATATGAGAGAGAGAGAGAGAGAGAGAGAGAGAGAGAGAGAGAGAGAGAGAGAGCGCCACAGGTCGACGATGAAGAGCCAGTCTTGGATATCCTTTATACATCGTGGTTCATTCATGAGAGAGAGAGAGAGAGAGAGAGAGAGAGAGAGAGAGAGAGAGAGAGAGAGTTAGTCCATAACCCTCTCCTAATAAATCATGCCTTTGGAATGCAATAACGTTCCTTTGAGAAGAACATGGAAACTTGTTTTTCCTGAGAATACAGCAGCTCTCTCTCTCTCTCTCTCTCTCTCTCAAGAATCTGTGATACGAGGATTCCAATACTTTTCTTCTACGCGGACAAGGCATGCAGGCAGACAAGAAGGACATTGCTACGAGCTAAAGGTTGACAGATCAAACATAAACGGCAATTTGACTCGGCAGAGTATAATAAGAGATAATCTTTCGTAGAAATACGAGAAGGAGCATAACATTGAAAGAAAGGAACCTCTAGTGATCTATGGGAGACACGAACTTCCTATGTTAGACGCACGAAAATGATTGCTTCCAGCAACTAGGCCTAGGTCATCTTGCTGCAGTTACTAGGCCTAGGTAATCTTGCACGTAATCATGATAAGGACTTGCTCATCTATTATGACAAAAGGAGCCCATGGAAGAAAGGAAAGGCCTAGCAAAAGACAAAATAGGCTTTCTTGTGAATATATTAAACAGTCTGATTGCAAACCCGAACAAACTTTGGCTGCGCAAACAGACGAAAAAGATTGTTTTCGTCAACAGTGAAATTTGAAGCCTGGAATACGGTTCTCAGGCGAATAAAGATTTTTTATTGAATGAGAGAGGCCTGTTGGCACAAACTGCGAACGAGGGTGTTATTATATACATGGGTAAGTGTACTTGAAGCACTGTATGAAAACGATTCGCCTAGGCTTATGCCACGGATCAACATCTGTAGTACTAGCACAGAGAGCCTCGCTATCCATAAAGCCCAGACGCTAATTATCTTTCCTTGATTGTTATCTAGTCATTATATTTCTTGTGCGTCATTTATGATATCGACAGTCTTTTGTTTAAGTTTCTGCGGTCATCCACAACGGATACAGGCAGGTACAGACCTGGTTCAAACCAAACCCTTTTGGAATTCTGACTTTCGTCATCCCTGTGTATATATAATCCGCTTCGAAAACCGACTGGATTCCACCTGACAAGTGGGCACTACTGCTGTGCCAACTACAGATCTACGTTTGAGTATCTCTCTCATAGCTGCTTCTTTAACTTAACGGGTGAAAGAGAGAGAGAGAGAGAGAGAGAGAGAGAGAGAGAGAGAGAGCTCAGTTGCTGCAGGAATTAGAACTGGTATTTTTCCTTTTAAGAACACGACAAAGATGTGAACAAAGGTAGTACTAGTGAGATAGGAATTGTTTAAATTGTTTGGAGAGAGAGAGAGAGAGAGAGAAGAGAGAGAGAGAGACGAGAGGAGAGAGAGGAGAGAGAGAGAGAGTTGATAATATATTCTGAACTCATGTCTCTAATAATTCATCCTACGCGGTGGAAAGACCTTGTTGAACATAAATGCACTGTCGTTCAATACTCGTACGTACTGCACCAGTATTTAATACTCGTACGTAACACGTATTGATCTCAGCAATTATGCACGCGCGTGCGAAATGCACGCACGTACGAACGTACTATCTCGTTGCGTTGGAAATATGGCGGAATCTTGATGTATAAATCGAAAATCACACTGATATTAATTTAATTTTTTTTTTTCTAAAACTCATATTCTCAGTGTTGGAAAAGATCCGAATTCTATCTATCTCTCTCTCTCTCTCTCTCTCTCTCTCTCTCTCTCCTCTCTCTCTCTCTCTCTTCACCAACGCCCTAGAGCAAGTCACTCCTGGTGTGTGGGGGTTGGGAAGGGGTAGGGGTAGGTTGGGGGGTTGAGAAGAGGGGGAGGGGGTTTGAGAAGGGGGGAGAGGGGGGTTAGAAGGGATGTTGTAACTGGAGAGAGACGTTACTATGGCAACCGAAGGAGGCATCTCTGAATGATCGTTTGGGGTGATGTGAGAGAGAGAGAGAGAGAGAGAGAGAGAGAGTGTGTGATCGACACAGTGACTCACTCACCTACCCACCCACTGACTCACTCATATCCACTCAGTTTGATGATGAACAGTGAGCGACATTGTGAGGATATTGGAACATCACTATTCACTCACAATCTATTCACTCACTTTCTCATGATACTTAAAGGTGATACTCACGAGAGCCTGACGAAACCCTGACACAGACACCCACATGATAATGATACCTGATGATACTTGAAGATAATGATGATAATGATACAGTCCTGGTATAGTGAAGGAATGGTGATAGTGTTTATATAACATCAGCAGGAGTTGGTGAACGAATGAACCATATGGTCTGAGGATACTGACTTGTGGAGAGAGAGAGAGAGAGAGAGAGAGAGAGAGAGAGAGAGGAGAGAGAGAGAGAGAGAGAGAGAGAGAGGTCAAATGTGCTAAAACGTGCATGACCTTAGTGACAATTGATGACAGGAATCACATAACTTCTGATGATTACGACACATGACCATGACAATTGTTTGAGATTTGTAAGAAATATCCTATGATATATAGACGAGAGAGTGACTGGTTTGGCGTCAAAGTCGGTTTGAGACGAAAATGTGGTATGTTTTCAAAGGCATCACAGACGGTCAGTTTTATCAAGAAGATAAAGGAGAGAATGCGAGTTATGAGCAGAGAATAATATAAATGGGGCAACAGAGTCTGCCAAAATAAATTGGGAAGGAAAGATCCTAGTCTGTCAAAGGTGAAATCCTGAGCATATGGAAGGAATGTTGAGCCAACTCTCCTTTACGAAAGTGAAGTGTGGATGTTGGTGACTGTTCAATGGAATGTTCAGGTATTATATGAGTTAATTGTGAAGAGTTTTAAAGAGTTTTATTTTAGGATATTACAAGAATGACAGCAATAATGGAGGCTAGTTATATTATGTGTGTGAGGGGGGTTGGTTAGTCCAGAATAATGATGAATGATGCAATGCCTTTTGCATTGTATGTCTGAGCCAACCTTACATAATATATAAATATATGTGTGTGTGTGTAGAGAGAGAGTCAGAGGAGAGATGAGCGAGAGAGAACGAGACGAGAGAGAGAGAGAGAGAGAGAGAACTACAAAATTGATTTGCAGAGTTTTCATAACTTTTATCACATCACCCGAAATCACCCATTTTTGGGAGCTGAACATTTCCTTGCGAAGGGCCACTAAAACAATTTAATGTGGAGCCGTGGGAGTGATTCCATTTGCCAAATTATTTCCGGTTCGGGAGAGAGAGAGAGAGAGAGAGAGAGAGAGAGAAGAGAGAGAGAGAGAGAGAGGTCCCTAATGAGGAGCAGGCCGAGTTTGAAATTTCTGCAGCGAGGCTCAACCACTATAACAAATTGTCAATGAATCCGATTAAGAGAGAGAGAGAGAGAGAGAGAGAGAGAGAGAGAGAGAGAGAGAGAGAGAGAGGAGGGGGAGACCCCCCCCCTCCCAGGCTCTAACAGTTCAGAAATTGAATGCAAAGTTACCAAATGCCAAATGGTCTCACCACTGACAGACAATATGGTCGGTCTCAGGATCATATAGCTGTTTTACGGTCAGGTATCTCAGACAGTGAAGTTAGAGGCGGTTTCTACAGGAGGTCAGTGAACTTCAAGGAAGTTTGTGAACTGAACGGGAATCTGGGAAATATGCTACAGAAGTTAAGGGAAGAGTTGATGAGATGGTTATCAATGAGGTGAAGTTTGGAGTGAGGTTTTGTCTTTGCAGTGAAATGGGAACAAAGGAAGTTTTAGAAGGGGTCTATGAAGTGACATAAATACAAAGAAGTGAATGAAGTTTTCATATGATTGTCCTCATAGATGATTTTGCAGAAGTTCGGGGAAGTTGAAGTTAATGTACCATCAAGAATAAGTAAGCTCAAATGATTCAGTGAAGTTTGAAGGATGTTGAAGCTATTTGGGACAAATCACCGAAGTTAAAGAATGAAAGATTCATTATAAAACAGGTAAAAAATGCGCTCAAGTTTTCTGTACAGTGTATAATGCTAATTGAAACTCTCAGCCGCGGCCCGGTGGTGACCTGTGTACCTGGCGCCTATAGCGGTACTAACTTTTAACCTTGAATAAAACGCAAACTACTGAGGTTAGATGGCGGCAATTTGGTATGGTTGGTGATTGGGGGGTGGATGATCAACATACCAATTTGCAGCCCTCTAGCCTTAGTAGTTTTTAAGATCTGAGGGCGGACAATATAACATAAACAATTATTTTACAATTTTGCTTATATTGCGAATTTCTCACCTTGGTTACCTATTGATTTATCTTCTCTCTTGCTTCCTGACATTTTCAATCCAAACTTGCTTTACTTGTTGTCTTACCAAAGACAACAAATAAGTTTTAAAATTAGTTTGATATTAACTCATAATAATTCATGAGTGACTTCTGGAAAAACACTTTTGATAGCTAACTGAATGTCATTTGTTGATAGCTAATGAATTGGAAGAATTCAAAACTTACAATAAAGGCTAAGATAACTAATTGCTCGTTCGTAATTTACTGTGATTTACGACATAATAAATTACTTAATGAATGAAATATAAAACTTAGACTACAGAGCCAAGCTCTTAGGTAGCTTCAGCCATTCAGCTCTTAAGAAAGTACACAAAGTTGGAGAGGCTGAACAGCAAAGATTACAAGACGGGAAGCGGGAATGGAGGTATTTAAGTCCTAGTATTATGAATATAAGTAAGATTGATTATAAGCGACAATACATTATTTTCTCTTACTTGGGTAGTAAGCCTGCAAACTACTTGGTAGGAAACGTTTGTGGAAGAGCCAATAAAAGGGTCATGAAAAGGTGTTTCTCGTTGAGTTAAAGGTACAGGAATTTTAGGATAGGACAGTTGTGATTTATTTATCAGAATTAAAATGTAAAAAAATAAATAATGTTTATGTTAAACAGGACAGAACAATTATTTCTAATAAAATGTAGCATATTTATTTTTATTTTCGTTTGTGATACAAGGCGCTATTTGACCATAGATTTTAGTGTGTTTAATTTACATTAAAAGTTAGGAATATAATGTCTACAACTTATGTGTAAGGGGAAAACCTTGCATGCATTCCGAGTAAGCTGGAGGTCGGATCACGCCTCATTACATTATGAGACAGTTTTATACATAAGAAAAAACATATAAATACTTTTTGATGATGCTGAAACAATGATAAACAATTAATATATGAAAATATTTGTTGAAAGATACAAAGAATTTGCCTGTTTAAATGAAAAAAATTAAGCATTTGTGGTTTTGAGGCGAATGATAAATACTCACCAAAATTAATATCTAGTTGATGGAAGTGTCATGCCAATGATTAAATATCAACGCAGCACTCGGTAGCTATCATGTTATGGTAATGAGCTATGAAAAAAATGGCGTGATCTGATCTCCAGCTTACTTAGGGCACGTGCTAAAATCTACGGTCAAATAGCACATTATTTCACCAATGAAAATTGAAATAATTGCGTTATATTTGATCAGAAATATTTGTTCTGCAGTGTTTAACATGCATATTACTTATTTTTATATTTTCATTCTAATAATTCATAAATATCCTATCCTAAAATTTCTGTATCTTTAAACTCAATGCGAAACTAATTTTTCAGACCTTTTTGGGCTCCTCCATAGACCTTTCCTAACCTCCCAACAATAACAGCAACAACAGCAACAAAGTAGTTTGTAGGCTTACTCCCCGAGTAAGCGAAAAACATTATCTGGGGTATAATAGCGATTGTATGCAACTCACGGCACCCCTTTAGGATTGAATGGGTAGTACCAAGAGCAATCAGCTGATTTTGACAGCAGCCTAACACGGGGTTGAAATATGTAAACATCTCGAAACCTAATCCTGCTTTATCGTTACAAATCTCATTCGTTTCAGTAAAACAGTGACAACATAATTAAGAACAGCCTCAGACGATATAGTGGGTGCAGGTGTGTGTTTAGCCACTAAACTATATATATAATTAACCATTTATTGAGAGAATACTTAATATTGCAGACATTTGGCAAACTGGCACCTCGCGGTAGGCTACTGTCAAAATCAGCTGATTGCTGCGTGTCCCCAATTCTACTCCAAAGATGGCTACTGCTTTAGAGCCGTCATAAGGTTACGTCTAATTGCTATTCATACACCCGAGAATATATACAGTTTCGTATGCCCTGCCAATAAAAAAAATGACTGTTTTATACATAATACAATTTTATAAACTGTATCAGGCCTCATTACCTATATTAAGGTAGTTGCCACGTGTTGCGATAATACTTTATTACTGTCGGCTACTGTCAAAATCAGCTGATTGCTAAGTGACATAAAGCGAACCTCCCCATCACTTGATTATATTAATATGCATAATCAAAATGATTATATGTATAATCAAAATAAGCATCTCATTACCTGCAAGAAATCTGACTTCAGTACTTGATGTTTATTGAAGCCTCTTAAGTCTCCGGGATTTCTTGGAACAGACCTTGTTTTCAAATACTTGAATACATTGCAGAAACGTGTAAGTACATATTGGTGATCTGCTTCGGCATATATGGTGTCCCTTCTGCATGGAGAGCATGTCAGATCTTCGTGTCCACTCTCTTATAACCTCTGAGGTCTACATTGGTCTCCATCTATAAACATCTTAAAACAGTCACATGACTATCCAGATTTTTCCTTCTCATAAACCAGCCTCGATACCATTTCCCTGCACCAGCTTTTCCTTTTAATCTCTTAATACACAACCCAGCCAAGGGGGCTTATTATTCTCCCGCCTACAATCCATTCAGGAGCACTCACCGACATTACAGCTTTGTTTACAGGCGTTGCCTGACAATGGACAAGTCTGCCAGACCCTGTGAGCTCGTGTGGACGGGGTTTAAAAGTCTATTAAAAAAAATGTATGCACCCAGGGGCCGAACGTGTCATTGACCTGAGACTGAAGAGACCTAACCACAAATTTTACAGGTCAAAAGGTCATGGCTTCCACTACACAGTATCTGCAGCTCGGCAGTTGAAGCATTGTAACATTAATCTTACATGTTGTAGAGACACTGATGGGTCTGAATCAGTGTAATAATTTATAGAGTAAAAAAAATGATAGATAAATAGACTCTGATATAACACAAATTGGACAAAATCTTATTCATAAAAAAATGAAACATTAACAAAGTTACAGCCACGAAGGAAATGTGAAAGAATTGAGATATTAAATACTTATTACCATGACATGGTCACTGCAAACTAAAGATATACAGAGACAAGGGAGTTATATATAGTGGGTATAAGTCCTATGGGAATAAATTTAGGTATTCCATTAGGACTTATACCCACCATACACACACACACACACACACACACACACACACAACACACACACACACACACATATATATATATATATATATATATATATATACATATATATACTTATATAGATATATATATATATAATATATATATATATATATATATATATTATATATATACATATATATATATATATATATATATGCCCTTGTCTCTGTATATATTCAGTTGCTGTGAACATGTCTTGGTAATAGGACGAAAGTAGTTAGCCTCTTCATTTGTTTCGCTTTTCCTTCGTGGCAGTAACTTTGTTTGTATAATCATCACATTTTTGCATTTTTCGTGATTTAAAATCAAACATATATGAAACATATCTCATCGGTTCTAGCTATCAGTTTAAATAACAACGCAATATCTATTCTATACAAATTGACGCGCAGGTACTACCATATTATGGAACGCCAGGAACAATTGTTTACACCTGACATTGAGTTGTAGTTGAAGCCACAATAATCACCAGAGACAGAACTCAATTAACTCTTTATTTTCGCAAAATCGGTTGGCTCTGTAATATCCACTTCACTTCCAAAAGCATTTGGATCTGCGGGGAAAATGAATTGCCTGGCCCTGGGCTAATGATATGATTAACTTGATTAAACGGAAAATTTGCCAAATAGCTAGGTTAAAGCTTCAGTGGGTTTTTGGGGGAGCAATTACGTCGGCTGGTAAAAAAAGAATCACTGGGAAAAAAATCACAATTTTGGCTAGGAAAAAAGGTACATTAATTTGTGGTGGCTGGTAATGGTTAAGTTAAGCTAGGTTAGGTTAGCTTAGGTTAGGTTAGGTTAGGTTGGCTTAGGTTAGGTTAGGTTGACTTAGGCTAGGTTAGGTTATAGATTAGGTTGGATTGGGTTGGGTTGGGTTAGGTTAGGTTATAGATTAGGTTGGATTGGGTTGAGTTGGGTTGATGGGGTAGGGTAGGTTAGGTTAGAGGTTAGGTAAGGTTAGGTTTACACAAGTTAGGTTAGGTTATAGGTTAGACGAGGTGGGGTTAGGTTAGGTTAGATTGGGTTATAAGTTAGGTTAGGTTAGGTTAGGCTAGGTTGTGTTAGATTGGGTTATAGGTTAAGTTAGGCCAGGTTAGTTTAGGCTAGGTTGGGTAAAGTTAGTTTAGGTTGGGTTAGCTTACGTAATTGAACCTCTCTTCAAACTGGGTATGTGGACTGCAATATTTTGGATGTTAATATCGACTATATTTGCAAAACTGCAATACAGTAGTTTTTTGCAATGCAGTAACTAATCATTTGGAGAATCACTATAGTTTTGCCATATTAAATTACTGGTCAATGAATGTGTATACCTATTTCCAAGTTAAAAAAAAATTCTTACTGACTCCAGAAAACAGAAATGATTTTCATATGGCTATCCATTTATACCAAAATTATTTATTTAATCAAATTATATCTTAATATTGTCCAGAAATATCCGTTCTACCCCAAGGTGACCACATGGTAACTTAACAGTCCTTCCTTTAATGAATAACTGAACCGAACTTAGAATTTAGGCCAAAGGCCAAGGACTGGGGCCTATGAGGTCATTCAGCGCTGAAACGGAAACTGACATTAAATTGTTCAGAAAGTTTAACACTATGAAACTATTGCTAGGAGAGAGTTGAGGAAAGTAATATGGAAGAAAGAGAATATGAAAGGAGGTACAGTAAAAGGGACGAGAGGGGTTGCAGCTAAAACCGAAGGTCCGCTGCAAAGTACCTTAATTAATGCCTACGGTGCACCGCAAGAGGTGCATTGAGGCACTAACCCTCTACGGGATTGAAACTGGTGTATCATCATATTCTGAAACAAAAGTATCATAAGTGCACTTAACAATATCCAGGACGATGAGTTCAGTGGGAGTAAGAACTGTAATTAGGGCGACGTTAATTCAATGGAACATCTCATCCCAAACCTCCAGTTCAGTGCATCGAGTTCCAGCTGAAACCAACTGGATTTGCATAAGATAACAGCATCGTTCTTTTGTTATTCTGGAACTTCAGAGTCGTCTCCTCCTGGATGAGAAATTCCTGATGATTCTCGATTCCAATTCCCATTCCTGGTTTTGGAATTGAATGTGATTCTGTTTGATAATTGGAGGTTATTTCCAGTGGGATTATGCTACGAACAACGGGAAATATCGTTCGCCTTTTGATTGTCAGGAATGTTTGCTCAAATGAGAAGTTTGCGTATCCGTGTATCTGCTATTCCTGTGTGTAACAGTGATAACACATTGCTAATAAACTCTGTGTAAGGCCTACCTGAGTGATATAAATTATATTCAAGTCGAGAGAGAGAGAGAGAGAGGTGAGTTGGTGTTGAAGGAGGCTTCAGATTTCTAGAAAATAAAAAAATCCTGGAGCAGATCTCTGATGAAATTACTGTTGTAATTTCATATTTCTGTTATTTCTATTTAGAATATGTTGTACCATATCCTTCTGCTTTATAATGAACGATTATAACACTACAACCAGAATAGTAAGTTTCATTTAAAATGGTGATTTAGAAAATTATCCAGGATTGATGTAATATCTTGGCCATTTTGTCAATCATGAAAGCTGATTTTGAACTATTTTCCAGTCAAAATACCATAATGAGCAAAACTGCACATATCACTCAATCACTAGAAGAGCTGCTTCTGAACTGACTGAGTCTTGTTTCAGTAGCTTTGTTGCTGAAGAAGTTAAATCTGAAATCCAGGTCAACCCCCTGAAAGGGATACAACATGAAATCCTCAAGTTCATTCGATACGGAGAGCTTTTCCCAGCATTTCAAGAACACGACTATTTGTTCCTTGTGCTCTAAGCACTGCTCCCAGCTCGTTTTTCGCTTATTCAAATTCTTGAAAGGAAAACAATCCCATTATTAAAATCTCGTTCTGACCGGTTTTTCTTGAGCCTCAATCGCCTCGGGCGACCACCTGATGCATCGTCAAGGGCTTCCCGAAAGCATCTACCCGAGATGTAGCCGAGTACAGGGACCGTTCCCCTGAAAAAGGTGGGACGCCCATAATATCTCGTTTCTGACCGGTTTTTCTTGAACAATCGCTCACCACTACCGAGTACAGGGACCTTCCTCTGAAGACGGTGGGACGCCATAATATCTCGAAAACTAACCATAGGATTTTCTTGAAAATTATCTCATCGAGGTTCTTACACCCAAGTGACAATGGAGATTAGAATCGAATCTTAGATTCACTCTTTTGTGCGTAACAATAATAGTGTACAGGATAATTAACTGCACATTTAAACATCACACAACTTTCACCAACAAAATGCAAAGACATCATATCTCCCTGATCATTATACAAAACACGATTTGTTTTAATTGCAAGCAATCATTAGAGTATTGCTGTCATTCGTACATAGACACAGGTCAAACAGGTGAATCTGACAGCAGAGCCCTCAGGTGGGCTAGGTCAAAGGAACCCCCCCCCCCCGACCCCTCCCCAAAGACCCCACTTTCCAAGAGGTATTTAGTACCTGGAGACGCCTCCGGGACCCAAGAAAGTGGAATTCCTCCCCGGGGGGGCGGGGGGGGGGGCGGGTGGAGAGGCCCTGTGTCTCTCCTCCTGACGGTCTGTGAGATCTGGAAACAGATTCGTCAGGAATGAAATCAGGCATGGAAGGAGATTCGGGGTCTCCTCCTGGAAAGGTCTGGAAAAGTCGATTGGGAGAGTCTGAAAAGATTCCAGTGTGGTTTAATTATAGGTCTGGAAGTTGGAGGTTCGCGATGCTTCGGATGCAGAGCAACGCTGCCCCAATACATCATTGTTTACATATTTATTCATTTATCAGTTTGCTAATTTATCTGTATTTTTCTCTTAACTAATCTCATCTTTCTGTATTTCCCATTTACTTCTGTTACTTCTTCCTCTTGCTTCTTCCTGATGGACACCTTAATATTCTTTGTAAGCTTCAAGAATTTCCAGTCGTGGCCCTTTTCGTGGGCTGCTTGTTCCATATGAATAGGGTTTATCTACTGAATAATAATAATAATAATAATAATAATAATAATAATAATAATATAATAATAATAATAATAATAATAATAATGACAGAGTAATTGAGATATCAGAGTCTTTGGGAATATTGCAGAGTACTGAGGAAGCTGGTATGACGTTATTTTTAGTGACAAATGTATTTTGCTTTGTCAACTATCCTATTTGTGCATTTTTTCTCCTTCATTCTTTGTTCTCTATTCCTTACAGACACAAACATATTTATATATGTGTGTGTATACCTATAGTGGGTATCGGTGTAGGAGATAGCTCAATAGATTCAAATCCAGACTATCATTCCCGAATCCACCCGAAATGTAAACAGGAGTCATTCCCCACCCCACCCCAAAAAAAAAAACTCCCTCCCCCCAACCCCACCTTTAAGAAAGAGACGAAAAACTTCACCAGTAAACCCGGTACAGAACTCTGTTAATGAATAATAAAAGCAGTTGTGGTTACATTGGCGAATGTGTGTGTGTATGTTTCCCTGGGCTGAGTTTTTTTTTTTTTGGCCAACTTTTCACGTCAATTTCATTACGGGTTTGGGGTCCCGGATGTGGGCTTCAAAGGCAGACTTGTCTCTCTCTCTCTCTCACTCTCTCACTTCTTCCTACTTTATCTCTCTCTTTTCTCCTACTCTCTCTGTCTCACACACACATACATCACGCACGCTCTCTCTCTCTCATATACAGACGGCCGCTCTCTCTCTCTCACTTCTCTCCTACTTTCTCTCATACACACGGACGCTCTCTCTCTCTCTGTCTCTCTCTCTTCTCCTACTCTCTCTGGTCTCTCACACACACATGCACGCTCTCTGTCTCTCTCTCTCTCTCTCACACACACGCTCTCTCTCTCTCTATCTTTCTCCTACCCTCTCTCTCTATCTTTCTCTCTTTTCTCCTACTCTCTCTCACACACATTCACCCACGCGCGCTCTCTCTCTCTCTTTTCTCACACTCTCTCTCTCTCTATCTTCCTCACTTTTCTCCTACTCTCTCTCACACATACACCCACGCTCTCTCTCTCTTTCTCTCACGCCCCACGCCCTTCTCTATCTAGCCTGCTATTTGTACATATCAGATCCGGTGGGGTTTATTGCCGTCAGTGCACCTCATGCGGTGCACTGTAGGCATAACTCAAGGTTCTTCTCAGCGTTCCTTTTTTAGGGCCCTAGCTACAACTTTTTTAAAATTTATTTTATCGTACCTCCGTTTATATTCTCGTTCTTCCACCTTACTTTCCTCATAGGTCCCAGCGCGGCGGATATCTCACCGTACATAGATCTTGGCCCGTAACCTGTGGCGTTATGGCGCCAGGTATTTTAGCATATAAACCAAGACGTTGTCTATATGTGTCCCGTTTTCTAAACAGATATGATAGTATTGCACCCTTTTTAACAAACTTCATTTAACATAAGCTACCAGCACCTCTCACTTCTCCTCCTGGAACTTCAGGATGAGATATTTCTCACGATTCCCAATTCCAACTCCCAATCCAGGTTTTGGAATTGGTTGTCACTTTCGGAGGATACGTGGATACGTGCGCATCATTGTATATACCTTTCGTTTGTTTATGAAAGCGTTTCTTCTAACCATATCTTAGCCGTCTTCTTTTGTTTTAACTGTCAGGACAAAGCGCCTTGGTTATCCTGAGAACGAAGGTCAAACCATCTTTCGTGGCTAACGTGAGACTAATTGAAACACACCCCCCCCCCCCCCCAGCGGTTACCAGGCCCCAGGGGTAATCTTGGCCCAAACCGAACTTGACAATTCAATTCACATTCCCGAGAATCTGGGAGAAGTAGATGACTCCAGTTCTGCCTAATGCGTCGGAAAATGAAGGAATTAAGGATGTTCGGGTCCCTTCTTTCTGTATCTCCCTTTACCTTCTCTTGCCTCTTCTTAGTGGACGCCTTGATATTCCTTGGAAGTTTCAATTTCGAGTCATGGCCCCTTTGGTGGTGGGCTTGTTCCATACGAATAGGGTTCCTCTTCTCAGTTTTATAATAATAATAATAATAATAATAATAATAATAATAATAATAATAATAATAATAATAATAAATAATAAGAAACAACCAGCCTACCTTGCAGTAATAACAAATGGTACGAACAACCAACCTGAAGGAGTGATAGAAAACGATCAGGCAAAGATTCCTCTGAGACTATGGCATCAGAACGGATAGGGTGATACGTGCAAATAGACCAGACGTAACGTTGATTGACAAAGTCAAGAAGAAAGTATCACTCATTGATGTCGCAATACCATGGGACACCAGAGTTGAAGAGAAAGAAAGGGAAAAATGGATAAGTATGAAGACCTGAAAATAGAAATAAGAAGGATATGGGATATACCAGTGGAAATCGTACCCATAATCATAGGAACACTAGGCACGATCCAAAGATCCCTGAAAAGGAATCTGAAAAAAACAAAGGCTGAAGTAGCTCCAGGACTCATGCAGAGAGTGTGATCCTAGAAACGGCGCACATAGTAAGAAGAGTGATGGACTCCTAAGGATGCAGGATGCCAACCCGGAACCCCACACTATAAATACCACCCAGTCGAATTGGAGGACTGTGATAGAGCCAGAAAAAAAAAGAAAAAAAAAAAAAATTTAAATAAGTTGAGAAGGAGGCCCCTCCTCTAATGGGCCAAGTAGTCTTCTCTATTCTTCTTAATATCAGAAGATATTAAGAAGAACAAAGAAAACTCCAAATAACTGAATGCCGCAGACACAGCCATTATTTTCAATAATAATAATAATATAATAATAATAATAATAATAATAATAATAATAATAATAATAATGTCAGGTGGTTGGACTTCCAAATGGTTGTGTTACTCATGGTGGCTCGTTCAGCCCCGGCAGGAACAAAAGACAGACGATGATTGCGAGATAAACAAAGACTGGAACGACTCCCTCCATCTCGACTTGCAGTGAGGACAAAATATGGCGGAGATCAGGTGCAACTTTGGAGTTTGGAACGAGTGAACGAAGTTCCAGGAAGCTGGAATGAGATTGTGTGACGGAGTTTATGATAAGGTGGCAACCAAATCCAGGAATAGATTCCCAGAATGGAATGGCCTTAATCCATAATAAGTTTAGGACACTGGAATGTTCTGGAAGAGAAAAAAAAAGGAATGAATAACCTCAGTCCAGAATTTGTTACGGATGCTGGCAAGGGCTAATGGCAGAACTGAGCAGATGATAAGGCTATGATCCAAATGAATTCATGGAAACCTGGAATGGGCTGGAAACAGTATGAATTAGGATACAAGAAAAGGGTACGGATGCTGGAATAGCTGGAGGAGGAAATTACAAGAATACAAAATATCTACGAAAACTGGAATGGGCTGGAAAAAGCAAATGAACAGAAACGACTTCATTCCAGAATATGTTATGGGAACTGGAAAGGCCCTCAGGCAAAAATAGATGAACAGAGAGGGCCTGAATCCAGGATAATTTATGGCAGCTGGAATGAAGCTAGAAGAAGTATATGAGCACAAGGATGAGATCCTGGAAAACGTTTGGAAACTGGAACAGTTGAAGGAAGAAATGAACGAACTTGAAAACCTGGAAAGTGAGATCATAGGAAAGGAATGGAAGATGAAAAAAGGGTACAATGAAGACCAAGAAGAGGAATAACAGAGGGCAGAATTATAAAGAAGAAACAAGGCGTGATCCGACCTCCAGCTTACTCGGGGCGCATGCTAAAATCTACGGGCAAATGGCACGTCGTTGTTTCACCAAAGAAAATTAAAATAAAAACGCTATATTTTATTGGAAGTAGTTGTTCTGTGGAGTTTAACATGCACATTATTTATTTTTGACATTTTCAATCTAATAAATAAATCATAAACACCCTATCCTAAAATTCCTATATCTTTAACTAAATGAAAAACACCTTTTTCAGACCTTTTTAGGCTTTTCCACAGACCTTTCCTGACCCCCTAAACAACAACAACGGCAGCAACAACAAAATAGTTTGTAAGCTTACTCCTCCAGTAAGCAAAAAAAAAAAACGAACTATTCAAAGAATTCTAACCTGGAAGCATTGCAGTGTTGAATAAGACCGAAAGTAACGGGAGTTCGACTGACCTGACATGACCTCTCCTGACCCGTCCTTCCCAAAGCATCTCAATAAGGTTTAGTCTGACCTCTCAGACGGGGACAAACTCGTGCGAGCATCGAGTGGCTACAATTAGATGTGAGACTTGAGGAACTGCACCTACTAACCACTCCAGTAATTGGCCAAGAGGAATCCGCCTCCCCCCCACCCCCCGAGACGTATGAATAGACCTCCCCCTTCGGTATCACATCATTTCCATCTGATTTGAGGGTCACCCATTCCTTGAGGACCACCTCTATATAGGCGAAGACCTGCTGTGCGATTGATCTTCGACAGAGTGGCTCTCGAAGACCTCTCTTTCTTTCCTCGCGTCTTTCTAACTCCATCGACTGACACTTGAAGTCTTCTCTTTACTTAAGTATTCCCCTGCCCCTTAGGGGGACCTTCCCCTCCCCTAAAGACCCCCCACCCCCCTCTCCCGTCATTCTAGTGTCTTGAGGGACGTGTTTCATCGTGGTGGGTGGCGCCCTTTCTCTCTCTCTTCTTTCTCCCTCCAGGTGGAAGAGGGAAGGTGGGTCTTTGAGGCACTTCGAAGTTTCCTCCTGTATGCTGTTATTCCCCTCTGTTCCTCCCCAACCCCTCGTCCTCAACCCCGTCTCCCTCCTCCTCCTCCTTCCTCCTCCTCCCACTGATACGTCCCTTGCCGAAGGACTTGAGAGAGAGAGAGAGAAAGCGATTAGTCACGAACCTGAGGACTATAAATAGAGGCGTCCTGAGGGGGTGGTGTGGTTGCCTAAGTGTCATGGGCTTTATTTAGCACCGAAATGTCCCCGTCAGCTTTTCTGAAAGGAGAAGAACCTCTTTTGCTTTCTCTGCTCATTCTGTCTTACCTAACCTCAGGACTTCACAGGTTGAATGAACAGTGGAACAAAGAGAGAAAGAGAATGTGTATATGTGTGTGTGTGTGTGTATGAAGGTATGTAGTTGCATGCACGTTCCTTATACATACATAAATATTAACTTATCACGTACACAACAGGTCTGCGCAAGTGTACAGTGATTAAAACGACCTCAATCAAACTGTCTGGTATCTAGCGGAGTTATTTATCCAAACAAGTTACAAGATTTCAGCAACAATCAGTCCCATCATTATCAAATATATAATATATATATATATATATATATATATATATATATATATATATATATATATATATATATATATATGAGTAAAGAATAAGAGAAAATTTACAATGCATAAACAGATAAGGTCAATATCAAAGCAGGGTGTATTGGCCAGAGACCAAATAGGCTATGGACGTTGCAATCTCATGTTAGCTTTTCAATGTTCTTTTATATTCTCAATTCTCTGTTATTATGATATTATTATTATTATTATTATTATTATTTATTATTATTCAGAAGATGAACCCTATTCACATGAAACAATCCCACCACCAAAGGGGCCACTGACTTGAAATTCTTGAAGCTTCCAAAGACTATTAAGGTGTCCATTAGGAAGAAGCAAAAGGAAGAAATAACAGAAGTAAATGGGAAATACAGAAAGATGAGATTAGTTAAGAGAAAAATATAACAGATAAATTAGCAAACATGATATATGAATAAATATGTATGTATTGTGTTGCTCTGCATCCAAAGCATCGCGAACCTCCAACTTCCAGACCTATAATTAAACCACACTGGAATCTTTTCAGACTCTCCCAATCGACTTTTCCAGACCTTTCCAGACCTTTCCAGGAGACCCCGAATCTCCTTCCATGCCTGATTTCACTCCTGACGAATCTGTTTCCAGATCTCACAGACCGTCAGGAGGGGCAGCCGAGAGACACAGGGCCTCCCCCCTCCCCCCTCCCCCCCTGGGGAGGAATTCCACTTCTTGGGTCCCGGAGGCGTCTCCAGGTACTACTACCTCTTGGCAAGTGGGGTCTTTGGGGAGGGGTCGGGGGGTGGGGGGGGGGGGTTTTCCTTGACCTAGCCCACCTGAGGGCTCTGCTGTCAGATTCACCTGTTTTACCTGTGCCTATGTACGAATGACAGCAATACTGTAATGATTATGCAATTAAATCGTGTTTGTATAATGACAGGGATATGATGTGTCTTTGCATTTTGTTGGTGAAAGTTGTGTGATGTTTAAATGTGTAGTTAATTATCCTGTAGGTAGTTATTATTTAGTTACGCACAAAAGAGTGAATATAAGATTCGATTCTCAACCTCCGTCGTCACTTGGGTGTAAACCTAATGAGATAATTTTCAAGAAAATCCTATGGTTAGTTTTCGAGATATTATGGCGTCCCACCCTCTTCAGGGGAAGGTCCCTGTACTCGGCTACATCTCGGGTAGTTGCTTTCGGGGAAGCCCTTGACGATGCATCAGGTGGTCGCCCGAGGCGATTGAGGCTCAAGAAAACCGGTCAGAACGAGATTTTAATAATGGCATTGTTTTCCTTTCAAGAATTTGAATAAGCGAAAAACGAGCTGGGAGCAGTGCTTAGAGCACAAGGAACAAATAGTCGTGTTCTTGAAATGCTGGGAAAAGCTCTCCGTATCGAATGAACTTGAGGATTTCATGTTGTATCCCTTTCAGGGGGTTGACCTGGATTTCAGATTTAACTTCTTCAGCAACAAAGCTACTGAAACAAGACTCAGTCAGTTAAGAAGCAGCTCTTCTTGTGATTGAGTGATATGTGCAGTTTTGCCCAGTATGGTATTTTGACTGGAAAATAGTTCAAAATCAGCTTTCATGATTGACAAAATGGCCAAGATATTACATCAATCCTGGACAATTTTCTAAATCACCATTTTAAATGAAACTTACTATTCTTGGTTATTTTAGTGGGTTATAATCGTTCATTATAAAGCAGAAGGATATGGTACAACATATTCTAAATAGAAATAACAGAAATAAGAAATTACAACAGCAATTTCATCAGAGTTCTGCTCCAGGATTTTTTTATTTTCTAGGAATCTGAAGCCTCCTTCAACACCAACCCACCCCCCCCCCCCTCTCTCTCTCTCTCTCTCTCTCTCTCTCTCTCTCTCTCTCTCTCTCTCTCTCGACTTGAATATAATTTATATCACTCAGGTAGGCCTTACACTGAGTTTATTAGCAGTATGTTATCACTGTTACACACAGGAATAACAGATACACGGATACGCAAACTTCTCATTTGAGCAAACATTCCTGACAATCAAAAGGCGAACGATATTTCCCGTTGTTCGTAGCATAATCCCACTGGAAATAACCTCCAATTATCAAACAGAATCACATTCAATTCCAAAACTAGGAATGGGAATTGGAATCGAGAATCATCAGGAATTTCTCATCCAGGAGACGACTCTGAAGTTCCAGAATAACAAAAGAACGATGCTGTTTATCTTATGCAAATCCAGTAGGTTACAGCTGGAACCTCGATGCACTGAACTGGTTTAGGATTTGGGATGAGATGTTCCATTGAATTAACGTCGTCCTAATTACAGTTCTTACTCCCACGGAACTCATCGTCCTGGATATTGTTAAGTGCACTTATAATACTTTTGTGTCAGAAGATGATGATACACCAGTTTCAACCCTGTAGGCGGCAGGGGGTTAGTGCCTCAATGCACCTCATGCGGTGCACTGTAGGCATTAATTATGGTTCTTTGCAGGCGTACATTCAGCCCATAGTTGCAGCCACTTTTATTTCTTTTACTGTACCTCCTTTCATAGTCTGTCCACCATGTTACTTTCCACCCTCTCTAACAATTGTTTCATGTTGCAACTGCTTTGAAGTTCTCCTCCTGTTACACCTCTCAAACCTTTCACTGTCAATTTCCGTTTCAACACTGAATGACTTCATAGACCCCAGTAATTGCCCTGTAGTCTAAACTCTATATTATATTCTCCATTATACTTATTTGATATCAGTAAATAGTAGACTTTATTGATCCTTTTCGTGGTCAGGCGGATAACGTTGATCGCGTTCTGATTATACCCAGGTTGCGGGTTCGAATCCATCTTGTGACGTCAGAATTTCTTCATTTGATTCTTAGATTTGGATTTCGTGGCTTCGAAGTGTGAGAATTTGGAGAAATTAAGAGGGAGTTGTGGTTATAGAAAACTGCATTCTTATTTCCTTACAAATTGAAAAGTAGATTCTGTGTGTATATATATTTATATATATTATATATGTACTGTATAGATATATATATATATATATATTTATATATATTATATATATATATATATATACATACACACAGACATCATACTCAAAAGTAGAATCCCTCATACATATTAATAGACCTCCCCCTTCGGTATCACACCATTTCCATCTGATTTGAGGGTCACCCATTCCTTGAGGACCACCTCTATATAGGCGAAGACCTACTGTGCGATTGATCTTCGACAGAGTGGCTCTCGAAGACCTCTCTTTCTTTCCTCGCGTCTTTCTAACTCCATCGACTGACACTGAAGTCTTCTCTTTACTTAAGTATTCCCTGCCCTTCTTAGGGGGACCTTACCTCTCCCCTAAAGGGACCCCCCCAACACCCCCCTTCTCCCGTCATTCTAGTGTCTTGAGGGACGTGTTTCATCGTGGTGGGTGGCGCCCTTTCTCTCTCTCTCTTCTTTCTCCCTCCAGGTGGAAGAGGGAAGGTGGGTCTTTGAGGCACTTCGAAGTTTCCTCTTGTAGGCTGTTATTCCCCTCTGTTCCTCCCCCTCCTCCCTCTCTCTCCCCCGTCTCCCTCCTCCTCCTCCTCCTCCCACGGAAGACGTCCCTTGCCGAGGGACTTGAGAGAGAGAGAGAGAAAGCGATTAGTCACGAACCTGAGGACTATAAATAGAGGCGTCCTGAGGGGGTGGTGTGGTTGCCCAAGTGTCATGGGCTTTATTTAGCACCGAAATGTCCCCGTCAGCTTTTCTGTAAGTTTCACTTTGCAAACTTCCCTTCTTTCAGAAATTGGCTAATTCCTCCTCCAAGCGCGAAAAGGTTAGAAAATAATACCGGAGGGGAATTATAAATGAAGTGGTTCGTCACCTGGCAGATTCGAACCACAGCCAGCAACAACCTACGACTTCAGTCACTCTTATAGGCTGTCAAGAAACGAACAGGTGATGAACCAATTGGCAATAATACATTATTCCCATTCAGTGATATTTCCGAGGTAGGGCGAATTAGACATCAAACAACCATTGTGGCTTAATGCTCCTGGGTAAACATGTGAAGAAACCTGTAAATATAATATATACACAAACATTAAGCCGCAAATGTCGTTTAATATCCAATCCGCTCTACTTCGGGGAATATTAATGAATGGGAATTATAAATGATAAATAATTTGGTACCTAACACAGCCAGATGGTCTAGATTCTGGAACATCGACAGGAAGTCGTTGGTGGGTACTGTCGGGTGTTCGAGTTAACTCGGGTACCATATCGTCCATCGTTTATAATTCTCCTCCGGCGATATTCCCAAAGTAGGGAGAATTGGATATTAAAAGACATTCGTAGCTTCTCGTGTTTGTATGTTAAATGTCACGGTGATGTTATTAAAATTCATAATGCTAGCAAACATATATATATAGAAATTCGTAAAGTAACTAAGTCTACGGGCAGAACCAGCTCCGTTTCAGGGGATCCCTTCTCACCCACACCCCCTTCGGAGGCAAGGAGGTAGGATGAAACCCCATTATAAACCATCTTAAGGGTCTCCTCAATAACCCTGCCAAGTTTCATGCCCATCGGACCGATCGTTAGGCCGTGATTGAATGACAGACGGACGGACAGACATAACGCCCATTATAGTACGATGTAATGTATCCTTAAATCCACAGTAGAAAGGTAAGTGAATCATGGACTTGGAACAAGAAGTTGAAAGACCTATTTGTGCATAAAGGCCTGTCAACTTCTTTTATATCCAGTGTGAAGCTGAAAATGGTGAATATACTACGAAAGTACTCGTTCCAAGTCCTTGTTTCACTTACCTTCCTACTTTGGATTTAAGGATATTCTCAAGTACGTGTTCCTTCGTGCTACATTGGATATATATATATATATATATATATATATATATATATATATATATAATATAATAATATATATATATATAATATATATGTATATATATAACTACATAGATATATAAGAATATATAATAATATTTATATATATTAATATAATATACCTCTTAATATTATTAAAATAATTATATATATGATTATTATGATATATATAAGTTGATATATTGTAGTATATAATGTATATATATATATATATATATATACTATATATATATATATATATATATATATATACAGACATATCTTTGTGTGTATATGTGTATATTTGTGTAAATGTTATTCGTACCAACACAACCATTCACAATACTGAACCTTTCCGGACGATATGATACATCCAAAAAGAATACACAATGAAGGGAATAAATACTGAAATACCAAAATAAAAAAAAAGGCAAAAAAGAGGCAAAGACTATCCACAGAATCTCAGGGAATTCCGATGAAAGTGGCTTTTTGCAGCTGTCAAATAAATTTCGTGTAAGTCAGGCGAATATCTTTCCCCATTTTTTTTTCTTTTTTTTTCAGTTCCGGCCGGAAAAACGTGGTCCCTCTATCAACAAAACTTAAAATATTTTAAGGCGAAAGATATAATTTCGGAATCTGGGAGTGACGACGACGTACAGCCAGGAGCAGAGTAACGCTGGAAATATTTCTCTTGAGAAACAGATAAATTGACTCTTGTTCGGAAAAAAGGTTTCTCTCAAAAATTCTGCCTGGAAGTTGACTTTGCATATTGGTGCTTTCGGGTGATTGAGCGCGAGCAGCTTAAAAGCACTGAATTTTCGGGAAAAAACCTCTATTCACCTCTTTTTGATGTATGATAATGATAACCAACTCTTATTTTAGATACTGCAAACCTACCATTAGGTTGCCACACGTTACTTCACAATTCTAGAAAAGGTTTATACCAAAGAGTTCAAGAGCAAATGACCTAGGTACCTAGGAATCTACAGTAATATCAGTATGCCTTAAATATATTATTATATTATTATATTATTATATATATTATCTATTATATATATATACAATATAATTATATATATAATATATATACATATAATATATATAAAATATATATATATATATATATATAGAGAATATATATATATATATGATATAATATATATGAAATCATTAAAACGAAATTTACTCTCCCTGTTTCAAAATATAATTTTGTAACTTCTTATAATATGAATCAAGGCATTCAATAAATTATCTGAATGAGCATACCTCCTTTAAAATCTTCATAGTCTTCACCAGCCTGTCTTGGCGAAGCTTTCTTCTTCATCATAATGGATTTGAAAATGAACACACAGGATCCATCAAGGCTTATGTACCATTGAGATGGTCTTGGAGCCAAGGATGGTCGATAACAAAGGTATAATAGGCAGGTCGAAGATAAAGGTATAATAGGTAGGTCGAAGATATCTACTATTTAGGTTTCAGCAGGACCTCAGGGGGACGTCCTTGCCTTAACCTTGTCCTACTCCCATCCTACGAGCCATAAATCCAACTTGACTAACTACTATCACCCTCCGAGCTTCACTTCGCCCAATTGAGCTCAAACTGATCAAGGTGAGTTCTCTGAAGGCTTCCACAGGTTCCGCTGGCTCATTCCACAATTCACAGCCTTCTTTAACTCAGTTCCTCACTGCTGAGTACTCTTAACATTCATTCTTCATGACCTTTCTGGATCATGCCCAATTTGACCTTTGACCAGTTGACCTTACTGTATTTCCTTGAGCTTTCCTCTTTGCCTCACAAACACCTACCAAACAACTCTGCCTTTGCGTCAGTACTTCTGTTAATTCTTCGCTCCACGAAACCACCGCCTCCTCCGTAACTTCACCAGCGGCTCATTGCTCCGTCGTCGTCACACCCTCTCCTAATTTGGCAAGCGTCTCCGCAAACTTCGCAGGCACAATTTAACTTCACGAGGCCTGCCTAACTTCCCCCATGGCCCCTTTAACTTCCCAAACTTTCCCTGACTTCACCGGGTCAGCTCAAATGACACTGGATTCCGGTCCCGTGCCTGTATGAGTGTCCTTTGTTTACCTCGGGCTACTTCTTCCTCCTCCTCCTCTTCTTCTTCTTCTTCTTCATTTCCTGAACTGGAAGTTGAGACTTACTCTCCGCTGGCGTTCGTATCTCAACTTTGCATCCTTCTGCTGATTTGCATTCGCTGGGAATGCAGTTATTGAGCTAGGTCTCTCTTCATCTCTCTCCATGTCCATCACAATATATATAATATATATATATATATATATATAGTATTATATATATATATATTCTATATATATATATATATTATATATCACCTACACTTCTCCCCTTGGAGTGGCAGGTTCCAGAGGGTGGTAACCTGTCAGTCTTGGGATGAAATCGCTAGCCCACATCCCCGTCTCCACCACGATTGCAACCCGGCCCAGCCAACTAGCCACCAGCCACGTAATCCACTGATCTGCCTCGGGCTGGAGTCGAACATGAGGACTTTCTGTGAGAGAAAAAAGGTTCAATTCGCCGTCGAGGATGGAAGAATGTGGGTGTTTTCAACAAAAGCACTGTGCTGTTGTTTACTTGATAATAAAGCGAGACATGGCGTAGGAGTGAGGCTGTTAGCCCTACACTCTATTTCCTGGCGTCATCTGAAGCAGATTTACATCCACAGTTTGGTCAGCTCAAGCTGTTGACCAAGACTGAATTAGGGACATTATGTATGCGATCTCAGTGTTTTGTCACGGGGGTACGGTTGCCACACACACACACAGACATACACAAGGTGTACATACATACACACAGACAAAACCTACAATACACAAACATAGGTAGTACACACAGAAAAAAGCTACACATATACACAAACACACATAAAAACACAAGCTACACATACACACAAGCACAAGCTACACAAACACACACAAACTCAAGCCACATATACACTCACAAGTTACAAACACACGAAAACAAGCTACGAACACACACAAAACACGCACACACACGAATACACAAAAGGCAACGCAAACACACGAAACAAGCTACACACATACACACACTCACACACAAACACAAACAAAAGCTGCACAGACACGCGCACAAACACCCACACAAACGCAGAATGACGCCAATGAAGGCTGTCCCAAAAAAAGAAAAAAAAAAAAAAAATAGAGGAAATAACACGGCGTCGAAATCGTCTTCGTAAATCTTCAGTAGGAAGGAGCGACGGATGAAGGGAGGGGAGGGGGAGAGAGGGAGAGGAGGGGGAGGGGGAGGGGGAGATGGGTGTACGAAGGAGACGTGGGAAGGGAAATGGGAGAGAAATAAAGAGGAAAGGTGAGGAGATAAAGGAAGAAAAGGGAGGAAGGAAGTCATAGGGTCGCTTCGCAATGAGCGATCGCCAGTCTCGAAGAGAGAATAAGAAGAGAGAGAGAGAGAGAGAGAGAGGTCCTGGCCTTGAACCACATGAGAGAGAGAGGTCCAAGCATTGAAATATATGAGAGAGAGAGAGAGAGAGAAGAAGAATGGAGAGAGAGAGAGAGAGGTCCTGGCCTTGAACCACATGAGAGAGAGAGGTCCAAGCATTGAAATATACGAGAGAGAGAGAGAGAGAGAGAGAGAGAGAGAGAGTAATAGGCCACAGCAGAACAGCAAAATAAGAAAAAGAAATAGCGAGAATTCGCAGCAAATAAGATGCCACATTTTGAGATAAGCGCAAAAGAATCATGGCTCGAAATACAGAAAGATACTTGGAACCAATACCAAAGGCTTTTGGAGAAGAAGAAGAAGAAGAAGAAGAAGAAGAAGAAGAAAGATAAGAAACTGGTAAAAGGTCACGAAGCGAGAGACGAGACAAAAAATGAAAACTACAGCAGCAGCAGCAGCAAAAGGGGATAATGATCTCGCCATGAGAGATAAAAAAGAGAGAGAGAGAGAGAGAGATTTAAAAGGCGAAGGGGAAAAAAGCAACCGAGATTTAGTGGGAAATGAAAAGCTATTCCAGGTCCTGATTGCAAAACTGAGTAGTGAAAAAGGACATCGCCCTGGAATGATACGGCTGAGTTTGGAAGTTCGCGCCAGAAGATCTGCAGAGAATTCAAACAAAAATACTTATCTGGGCGTTTTAAAACTTTGGTCTTGGGGCGGGGGGGGGGGGGGGGGGGGGGGGGGGGGGGTAAAGGAGGGGCTTGATTCGTTATCTAGATATCACCATCTATTTTCTCCTTTAAACTAGATACACACAAGGCGTGATCCGACCTCCAGCTTAATCGGGAGGCGTGCAAGATGTTCCCCTCATGCATAAGTTGCAAACATAATAATCCCAACTTAACGTAAGTTAAAACGTGCTAAAATCTACGGTCAAATAGAACCTTGTTTCACGAACGAAAATTAAAATAGATACGCTATATTGTATTAGAAATATTTATTCTGTACTGTTTAACAAGCATATTATTTAGTTTTGACATTTTCATTCTAATAAATAGATCATAAATATCCTATCCCTAAATTCCTGTATCTTTAACAAAGTAGTTTGTAGTCGTTTTCTTTGGACTACACAAAATGACACATTCTCTCTCTATATTCAGACCATTTGAATGAGTGTATAATCTCCAAAATATTGTATATTTATTTCAGACATTTTACCAACCTCATAATCCCCTTCTCAGTTCTTAAAATCCAAGAAGGTCAAAAGAGTAATTAAATTTAAAATAGATAACCAGTGAAGTCAGTTCTGGTGTTGCAATATTGAATGAATGACAGTCAACTTTAAACTGCTAATTATTTCCAACTCACCTTTGCCCCAGTCCTGCCAGTCAATTATACAGTTATTCAATAAACTGTTATCGCCCACTCGTGGAGTAAGCCCACAAACTACTTTGTTGTTGGGGTTGCTGTTGTTGGGGGGTTAGGAAAGGTCTATGGAAGAGTCTAAATAGGTCTTTAACAAAGTATTTGTAGTCGTTTTCTTTGGACTACACAAAATGACACATTCTCTCTCTATATTCAGAAACCCATTTGAATGAGTGATAATCTCCAAAAAAGATTGTATATTTTACAGACATTTTACCAACCTATAATCCCCTTCTCAGTTCTAATCCAAGAATGTCAAAAGAGTAATTAAATTTTTAAAATAGATAACCAGTGAAAATCATTTTCTGGTATTGCATTTTAGAATGATTTGCAGTCAACTTTAAACGCATTATTTCCAACTCACCTTTGCCCCCAAGTCCTGCCAGTCAGTAGTCATACAGTTTATCAATAAACTGTTACGCCCCACTCGTGGAGTAAGCCACAAACACTAATTTGTTGTGGGGTTGCTGTTGTTGGGGGGTTAGGAAAGGTCTATGAGAGTCTAAATAGGTCTTTAACAAAGAGTTTGTGTCGTTTTTCTTTGGACTACACAAAATACACATCTCTCTATATTCAGAGTCATTTGAATGATGATAATCTCAAAATATTGTATTTATTTCAGACATTTTACCCAACCTCAATATCCCCCTTCTCAGTTTCTTAAAATCCAAGAATGTCAAAGAGTTTTAATTTAAAATAGATAACATGAATCAGTTCTGGAATTGCAATATTGAATGATGACGTCAACTTTAAACTGCTAATTATTTCCAACTCACCTTTGCCCCAGTCCTGCCAGTCAATTATACAGTTATTCAATAAACTGTTATCGCCCACTCGTGGAGTAAGCCCACAAACTACTTTGTTGTTGGGGTTGCTGTTGTTGGGGGGTTAGGAAAGGTCTATGGAAGAGTCTAAATAGGTCTGAAAAAGATTTTTCGCGTCGTGTTAAAGATACAGGAATTATAGGATTGGATATTTATGATTTATTTATAAAATGAAAATGTAAAAAATATATAAAGTGCGTATCTATTTTAATTTTCGTTGGTGGAACAACACTCGATTTGACCATAGATTTTAGCACGCATCCCGAGTAAGCTGGAGGTCGGATCACGCCTTGTTGCATTAGAATGACAGAATTCTAAACATTTTACTGAAAAAAAACTTATAGTGGTTTATGTTGTTAGAAAGGAACAGAAGTCATGAAAACTGTGAAAAGTTTCAGAACTCAAAGAATGACTTATAAACCAGAACATTGACTGACTTCGAGAAGAGGAGAAAGAAAAAGATGAAACGACGAAAAATATGAGATGCAGAAGAAATCAAAGTAATCGGGAAGAGGGGAAGAAAAAACAGGCGAGAGAGTGATATCGTATAAGAGGTGATTTTCGGATGCTGTAACTCGCAGGGAGATAATATCTAAAGTCGAAAAGATGAAATAAACCCCATGAAAAGGAGGTCGGTTGATGGTAGGAAGTCCTAATACGAGAAAATAAGAAATACAAAAGAAATTTAAAAGAAATGCGAAGAACGAGAGAATGGAGAGGAGGAAAACATATTAGAGATAACACTGGTGAAGGGAGAGACAGGTATATTTCTGCTCGAAAGCCCAGAGAAAAGGCAATGGATAGCTAGAGTGAAAGCTATAGATGCAAGAAGAAGAAGAAGAAGAAAACTGAGATGAATATGGATGAGGGGAATAATGGAATGTTTGGATAAAGTGAGATAGAGGAGAGGGGAAAGAAATAGGAAAGGGGACGCAAGAGAAGTAGGAGGAGGAGGAGGAGGAGGAGGAGGAGGAACAGACGCGAAAACAAAATGTTTTATAAGCAGCTTTTAGAAACAGATTCAAATGAGATTGACCAGGAAGCGCAACAATATATAAACGTAGCAAAAGAGAGAAAACTGTGATGGAGGTAAGGCTGAGCTTTGATGAGAGGGGAAGGTTGGAAACGCTGACAAAATACATTATTTTTCAGGGAACGTAAAGGAAAAACAAATGATCAAGGTATACATCCGTACGGTTGTCTTTTCGTCTGCCTGCTTCTCGTAGCAGTCTTGTGGGTCTTGGATGATATATTCTGTTAAGGCAAGGACTTTATATCGCGATGAAATCGATTGATGCATCCAATGGGAGATGTACTTAGATTTCCCAGTCACAAAGAGAAAATTAAGGTTACACTAACACCATAAAATGAAACTTCTCGAACACCTCAAATGCTCCATCACCCCGAAACATATAACAACCGACCGTCGACCCAGTATACACACTAACTCAGCCAGGATTTAAAACCTTTAAAAAATCTCATTCTCTAAAAGTAGGCGACATAATTTTGGGGAATTAATACTCGTTCTAAGTCGAACTTATTCGCCTCTTCATCTGGGAAACAGCCCAGCATCATTTACCCCGCCCCCATGAAGGGGGGGCTGCCGGATACGAAATAGCTCTCTGCTGACAGATCCCCCGGAACTGGTCTCACTGAGTAATGCCCTAACCACTTAGGACCCATTGCCATCTCTTTTTGGCAAAGTTACAATGCCGTTTTGTCATCTGAAAATATTGTCATTGCCTCTGGGGTATATATACTATATACTTTCTCCGTTGGGGGCGCAGACAAATAACGTAGTTTCCTGAGAGAAATGGAAAAAGGAACTTTAGGTTAAAAAAATAATAATGTTTACTGTATATGTAATATATATATATATATATATATATATATATATATTATATATATATATATATATATATATATATATACATATATAGAATGCACTTGTCACTGCAAAGACTTAGATCCAAAAGGAGAACCAGATGAGGAAATTCCGACATCCACAGCAGGATTCGAACCTGCCTGCGTTCGGTATATCAGAACGAAGTCGCGCGCGTTACCTACTTGGCCACGAAGAAGGATCGAGGTATCAATCCACATATATTCTATAATATTATATAAATTTACATATTCATATATGTCTTTACCTATGGAACCATATCATTTAAAGCTTCAGGAAAGTCATGAAATGAATTATTACAATAATACTAATCTAGTAAAGAGAAAATATGTAATAAGTTTCAAAAACATAATAAAAAAATATATACATAAATAAAGATATGTCAAATAAACCCATAAGAAAGATAACATAAAAAAAGGAGAGACGCAGAAATTCAAACCCAAAAGATAGCTAGATAAAAAAAAAACCTGGAAAAAAGGAAATAGCCGATCAAATAAATAAAACTCAGACGAGCATCGAGACTTAAGCTTCCAAAGATCCCTTAAAAAGTTTGGGCTCAAGTCTGACCTCTCTCTCTCTCTCTCTCTCTCTCTCTCTCTCTCTCTCTCTCTCTCTCTCTCTCTCTCTCGAGCGTCCTGGCCAAAAGAATCAGGGACCGTGGAGGGGGTCCTATTTCTTCTTATTCTTCTTCTTTCAGTTCTTTTCCGTTTCTTTATCCCTCTTCCATTTGCATATTTTGATTGAGAGAGAGAGAGAGAGAGAGAGAGAGAGAGAGAGAGAGAGAGAGAGGGGGGGGGGGGAGAGGGGATTTAGTACTAGCCACTCTTTGGTATAAAGTCCAGTTGGTCGAAATTGGTGTTGAAAGATTTTTGTAATGTCTCTCATTTTTATTCTGATTTTTTTTCGATTCTTTACGATTATTCCCTCTTCTTGTTCTTGTTCTTGTTCTTCTTCTTCTTCTTCTCCGTGATCTGTGACATATATCACATTTATCCATTACTTGCCATATCATTACTCCATATTACTCCATCTCTCATTCACACTGGCCTATTTCTTCTCAATATCCTTACTTCTAATCTTCTCTTTGGTTTCTTCCTTTTTTCAAATCTGGGTAACATCAAGGGGGGCCGGGTTTCTAGTCTAAATCACAGCCTCAGCTTCAGAAGACTCCAGTTTTCAAAAAAAAATAAAAATAAATAAATAAAAATAAAAAATTTTTTTTTAAAAAAAATCATGAAATCATCTTTATCCAACCGCTCACGCCATCTATTGGCGCCAGTTTGAAACACGGATTTGACACTTGGAATATTCTCATGATAATCGAAGTAAGATATATTTCATTTCTGCCCAAAATACCCAAGGTCATTGGGTATGTTGGGCTAATGCCATCACACATACTCCCATAGTAATTTTTAAGGTGACTGGTATTCTCTATAGTTGAAAAAAATCCCCTTTTATAGAAAGCTATAGTCTGTACAGTTGATAGTTAAATTCAATTTCAAAGAATATTTTCAATTGTATTTTATTTTATATTATTTTATTCAGTAATATTAAAATTCATCTACAGATCTACAAAACTCAATTATTTAGTGAAGCTAAAGAATGCAATTAATAATAATAATAATAATAATAATAATAATAATAATAATAATAAGTAATTAATTATTATTATTATTATTATTATTATTGGTTATATTATGATTATTATTATTATTATTATAACAATGATTAATAATTATTATTATTATTATTAAAATTAATAATAATATAATTACCAATAATTAATTTGCTTTGAATATTACAAAGAATCATTATTTCATTTTGTTTACTGTAATTTCCTAACTTTTTAATAATAATAATAATAAAATAATAATAATAATAATAATAATAATAATAATAATAATAATAATAATAATAATAAAACATACCCCATTTTCACAGCAGACAAACGCCAATTTAAAAAAAAGGCGAATTGATTCCGTGTAGATATCGCCGAAAAGGCAATCGACAGAAAAACTCATTTATTATGCAAACGCGAAAATAAAAACCCCGCTAAAAATTCGGGTTCCTCTCGAAAATATGCAAAAGAGTCAGTCACAGCCGATGAATATTATGATGGAAGTAATTGCTTTGATGGCCTGTGTCCCCTGTCCGTCTGTCTGTCTGTGTAGGAGGTTTTTTCATACTGTGGGATTTTATGAAGGAATATTTTAATAATATATAAATTAGACAGAGAATTGTGTAAACCTCATGAGACTCGTGGGAGGTGTCTATTGGTATCCAATGTTGTTTTCAAAATATTTCTGTAGCTTAATTTAAACTTAAGTAAATTTTATACGTTTAAACTTCATTGTCATTCACTTTTAAATGTATTTTCTTTCAGTAAATTTTATACATTTAAGCTTCATTGTTATTCATTTTAAAATCCATTTTCTTTTAAGTAAATTTTTATACATTTAAGCTTTATTGTTATTCATTTTTAAATGCATTTTCTTCCAGTAAATTTGATACATTTAAGCTTCAATGTTATTCATTTTTAAATACATTTTCTTTTAAAAATGTTTGAGAAATATTCAAGAAACTGGATAAAGTGCAATTACATAAAAGTCTCACTTTCTTGACGGTGCCATTTCAAGCCTCACATTCATCCCACCAGCATTTAGACGAAAGCTAACCCTCTAAAAAAGCGTCAAACTCATCCCCCGTCTATTTCTCTCCTTCCAGAGTCTGGTAGACGGCCGCGTGTCGCATATCTCCCGCAGCCATAGCAGCTGTAGTGTAGACACTTGTAGACACGATCCTCCTACTGTCTACACCCAGCTTTCCTACTTAGACTCCCCGAGATCGACATCCTCGAACGGATTCACACACCGGAGAAAAGGTGAGTCGTTTTCTGCCTACACAGAGAACCTCTGAGACGAGAGAGAGAGAGAGAGAGAGAGAGAGAGAGAGAGAGAGAGAGAGAGAGAGAGAGAGAGAGAGAGGCCAGCACTTGTCGTGAGTGATTTAATTTTCAGGGACTTGGCCCAGGGTACAACTTCATTCCTTCCTTCCTTGGTGAGTGGTGTGATGCGTTTATATATATACGTATCTATATATAATATATATATATATATATATATATATATATATATATAATATATATATATATATATATATATACATGACTCTCTCCTATTCACAAATATCAAGCCACAGGTATCACTGAATATCCAATTCACCAACCATGGGCACAACCTACACCCAAAGGGAATTTCTAGTCAGCGAGTAACTTTTACACGACCCAGGATTCGAACCGTGACCTATGCTTTATGAACAACGGTAGCCAGTGACTTGAACCGCTCGGTGATGACCTGGCTGCCGAAGAAGCATTGATCAAGTGAAATTATCCTTTGGTGTAAGTTAATGATATTTGTGGCTTAGTGTATCTATCTATCTATCTATATATCTATATATATATATATATATATATATATATATATATATATATAATATATTTATATATATATGTGTGTGTGTGTATATATTGTATAAACATGTATACGTATGTATATATACATATACTTATCACTTACACAGTTGCCCAGTGCATTAATGACAGGACCTCATTTAAACGGAATGGTATCTAGCACGGCTATTTGATTCGGAAAAACGTTACAAGCTATCCAGGGCTCTATATATGTATAAATAGTATACATATATCTTTATTACACACAGTTGTGGACCTCCTAGCCGGCGGACCCAGTCCGCAAAGTTAATTGCTGCAGACCTACATGTTTAACGACCATTTCAAATGTCGGGGCGAGCAGGCATCAGCAGCACCAGCAGCCAAGCCATTAGGTCAGGCGCGGCCATTAAAACCATTAACTTATGGCGCGGATGACTTCCTAAAGAGACGAACCAATTGGAACGGGACCGTCAGTCATCTGGGACCTCTGGGATGAGCGGCCATATAGATTTGGGAGATCTTTTAGTTCATGACAGTTCTGGACAGGGGAGGGGTGGGGGGGAGGGAGGAGGGCAAGGAGGGGGCTGGGTTTTCCTGGCTCTGTTTGGAGATGGGTGAAAGTGAGGTTTGTTATAGTAAATTCACATCAACCGTGCATTGAAGTCTAGGCCTGTACCTTATGACGCTCCTTATTGGCTGTTGATAAGCCAATCACAGGGCTGGAAACTCTCAGTCTCTCTCGAGGTTTACATGTGTGGGATGTATGTTCCACCTCTCCTGAGGGATACATCTTTCAAAAGTACCCCTCAGGAGAGGTGGAACATACATCCTGCCTATGTGAACTCTCAAGAGAGACTGAGAGTTTCCAGCCCTGTAATTGGCTTCTCAACAGTCAATCAGGAGCATCGTAATGGACTGGTGGCCTAGACATCAAATGCGCAGTTGATGTGAATCTACTATAGGTGTGGGTGTAGGGGGTTATCGTAACAATATATAAGTATATATATATATGTCATGCAAAATTTATGCACACACACACACACACACACACACACACACACACATATATATTATATATATATAATATATATATATATATATATATATAATATATAATTTATATATATATTTATATATATATATATATATATATATATATATATATATATATATATATATATATATGGTGATTACGAATTCAAGAATCAACCGCACGAATTCACTCCTCCCCTTGTGAATGTATTCAATACGCTTTCCATCCACCTTTCTATATAGAGGATTTTCGACTCTCCAGGTCATGGTTGGAGATTGGGACCTCTAGATTCAACCAGCTTTATCACTTAACTACCATGAATCCTTTCATTGTCTGCAATTGTGTCTGTCCAGCAAGGAGAATTTCTTGAATTCATGAAGATGAAAAATTATGATGAAGAGACTATAATATCATACATCACATCTTCAGAGCAAATGGAATTTTTAAAAATTTATCGAAATAAAAAATGATATTCAAAGGACTGTCATATCTAACATTACATCTTTAGGAAATAATCTCGTGTCCTTCTCCAGGCTAACCCACCTCATTTCCTGCCCATTCCGTCGGCCTACCGCGAGAAACGGGAATAAGAACGACTTTCCCTCTCCTTCTCCTCTCTCTGTCTCTCTCTCTGTCTCTCTCTCACACACATTTCCAGCTGACCGTTTCCGGTGCTGATTTCATATTGCTGACGCCGAGGCCATAAAAATGATGAGACTGACAACGCGGGAGATGGTTTTTATTGACTGTTCTGGGCTTTCCTCTTCTTCTTCTTCCTCCTCCTCCTCCTCTTTCGTTGCTTCATTCTTTATCAGGCGCCTCTTTCTTTCCTGTCTTTCTTTTGTACATATCTTTGTGTACATATCTTTCTTGTTGGACGTCTTACGGTGATGGTATTGTTACTTAAGTATCACTTAATAGCGATTTCATTCATGCTATGCACACTGTTATCTTCTCATCTTGTATTCCCTTCTTTATCAGGCGTTTCTTGGTCTCCTTTCCTCGTTTGTGGGTATTTGAAATATCGCATTTAGGTCTACGTAGTATGGTGAACGGTGTTTTGTCGCTTATAGTGTCTTTATTCACTTTATAAACACCATATCTTCTCCTTTCCTTGTGTTATATAGATATTTAATATATTGTTTCTGATAATTCACGCTTTCTAATCCCTTTACGAAATTTGGTGAAGCTTTTGGAGCTGATAATAATATAATCAAGTTGTAATGTTTTCTTGGTGATTTAAAAGATATTTCTTCATCTTCAAAAATAAATAAATAAATAAACAGGCCTTGTTTGTCCTACATTCACAAAATCCTTTCTGATAATTCATACAAGTTTCACTTTTAGAAATATGGCGAGGCTGTTGTAGCTTATACTTTCCAATCTTGTATCTTTCCTTATTGTTTTTAGATCCTGTACAAAAAAAAACGATAAATAAAGAAAAAGACACCAGCCATGTTCGTCCTTAATCCAGAGAATTTATATTTCTGATTTTTCAAAACACGTTCCTCTTCATTCACGAAATATTGTGAGGTTGTTGTAGCTTATACTTCCTAGTTATGATTCGTTCCATATCGTTTATAGTTATTCTTGTGGAAAAAAAACCGAAAAGACACCAGGGCCAAGCCAGGGCCATCTCAACACCAACCCGAGATCTTGCAAGAAACTAGTAGTGGAGTCTCTCTCTCTCTCTCTCTCTGTGAGTCTATTTGTATTCTGGAGACTCGCCTCCCTCCTGATGTAGTTCCCGGTCGCTTTTTTGGGGGGTGGAGGGGAGGTGCCAGGACCTTGCCAACTGCCACACCCACCCCTACCCCCGCCTCTTTCACCAGCGACCGGAAGTAGGGTAGTCGGGCATATAAAGCGAGCGTATAACATTGGGGATATATTATGTCCTGACAGAGACTAAGTCCATGATACCCCGCACGATGCCTATTCGCGTCGCCCCTGGAATGGTTCTGAGATTAGGAATGTTTGGGGAAGTAGGCATGCTGTACGTAAATCTGAGAAATGGAATACGTTGGAATGTGGGAATATGTGGGATTTTTTTTTTTACATTGTGAGAGAGAGAGAGAGAGAGAGAGAGAGAGAGAGAGTCCATAAATATTTCAATGTTACATAATACGTATACATAAAGAGATTCGGTCATATTTATTGAAGACAACAAGGCATGATCCGACCTCCACCTTACTCGGGGTGCGTGCTAAAATCTACGGCCAGATAGCGTGTAGTTTTGCCAACGAAAATTAAAATTTATATACGCTGTATTTTATTAGAAATAATAGTTCTGTACTGTTTAACATGCACGTAATTTCCCTTTTACATTTTCATTCTAATAAATAAATCATAAATATCCTATCCTATAATTCCTGTATCTTTAACTCAACGCAAAACACATTTTTCAGACCTTTTTTTAGGCTTTTCCATCGACCTTTCCTAACCCGGCCTCCCCGCCCCCGCCGCCCCCAACAACGACAACAGCAAAGTAGGCTTACTCCTAGAGTAAGCAAAAATGAAAGCAGTCATATAAAGCCAAGTCAGCTTTAGAGTTGGAACTTACTAAGGAAGTGGTCCACAGGAAGATCTCTCTCTCTCTCTCTCTCTCTCTCTCTCTCTCTCTCTCTCTCTCTCTGGAATATAAGTTAGCTCTGGTTGAAGTTTCGGATACACATTAGTACAGTCTCTCTCTCTCTCCTCTCTCTCTCTCTCTCTCTCTTGAGTAGACATTGATACAGTTTACTTCCAGAAGTTTTGACACACATTGGTACAGTACTCTCTCTCTCTCTCTCTCTCTCTCTCTCTCTCTCTCTCTCTCTCTCTCTCTCTCTCTCTCTCTCTTTAAAAAAAGCCTGTGTAACCCACTGAGGAGATTAATGCTATAAGAAATATATAGAAAAATCAACTAAAACGTAAAATGACACTGAGCTGCTGATATATAAGACTAAACTCTAAACTCGGCAATGCCTCGAGTACCGAAATAGATCCCAATGCCCCCTGGGTGTGATTCACCCGATCAACCAATGACGCTATCATTAATCTCCAAAGGGTGAATCACCCAAGGGAGATGTTAGGGAGTTTATTCATGGCGAGCGCTTGTGTCCCTGAAGCCTTCGCCATTATTCAGGAGGAGGAGGAGGAGGTCGTCTCAGCAAATCGGGTCGTGCAACCTGCCAGTGTTCTTGGGACACGTGTTAAACGAACGACACCCTTGTCAGGTAGAGGACAGATGACTCTTTTCCAGTGGATGGAACAGCAGGTCTCTACAGGTAGAGAAACGCAATTGAATAAGCTGCAGAGATGGACTGCAAAATTGAATCCCTTACAGGTATATGAGAACAGCATGAATAGCTGCAGGAATGAACAGCAGGTGGATCTCCCTACAGGTAGATGAAACAGCAATTGAATAGCCCTGCAGGTAGATGAAACAGCAGTGGATCTCCCTACAGGTAGACGAAACAACAATTGAATAGCCCTGCAGGTAGATGAAACAGCAGATGGATCTCCCTACAGGTAGATGAAACAGCAATTGAATAGCCCTGCAGGTAGATGAAACAGCAGATGGATCTCCCTACAGGTAGATGAAACAGCAATTGAATAGCCCTGCAGGTAGATGAAACAGCAGGTGGATCTCCCTACAGGTCAGTATGACAGGCTATTGAATAGGCCCTGCAGGGTAGATGAAACAGCAGGTGGATCTCCCTACAGGTAGACGAAACAACAATTGAATAGCCCTGCAGGTAGATGAAACAGCAGATGGATCTCCCTACAGGTAGACGAAACAGCAATTGAATAGCCCTGCAGGTAGATGAAACAGCAGATGGATCTCCCTACAGGTAGATGAAACAGCAATTGAATAGCCCTGCAGGTAGATGAAACAGCAGATGGATCTCCCTACAGGTAGATGAAACAACAATTGAGTATCGCCACAGGTAGATGAAACAGCAGCTGGATCTCCTTCCAAATCTCCTTCCAGGTGAATAAAACAGCAGTTGAAACTCCTTCTAGAATCCAGATGTCTTAATCATCCTTTCTTATTGGTACTACTTGAAGGAAGTGAATCCAGAGATATAAAAAGAAAGTTAGCTTCCAAAATACAGATAGCCAGGAGGACCAATCAAAGATCAGGAGAGAGCAGAAAGCACTGAAGAATAGTATTTCACGATAAAAGAACCTCGTAGTTTCCCAAACGACACTGCATTGGATACATTGCCACAACAATGTCGAGGAATGTACAGCACCATCAGACGTCACTGAATGACCTTATAACAGCTCTCAAGTAGACTAACACATCAGGACCCAAAATTGCCTTCACCGAGCCTTGATTCAAGTGGTGTACAATCTTCAGCACTGATTCTGTTTCTCCAGGAAAGGCATTGAATCATTTAGAGACAGTCCCTTACGAATCAATGCACTATGCTTGATTACATGGACACGAGAACATCAAC
>NC_087222.1:30241177-30268677 GCF_015104395.2 Macrobrachium nipponense
TAATGTTAGCCAGTAAAGAAAGGGAACATATCTTCACACATGGCAACACTGCTGCCTCACTGGATTTAGCCGGCAAGGTCGGCAGGCAGTCACGGCTCACCCTTTCACCCACATGCTTGTGCGTGTCACTGGCGTCAGCTGACCCCGCAAGCTGGTCGAATCCTTTCAAGGTCATTTTCTTTCTTCATTTTTACTGTCCCTTCCAAACCTTGTCTGCCTCTGAGTTCTGTTTAACCTGTGAACTTTGATTATAGATCTTGACCTTTGCAATTCTCTCCCATTTTTCTTTTCTGTGCCCAGCTAACCTGTAGTGTCCTGCAGGCCTCTAAAACTTCTCTATTGCCTGATGCCCAACTGCGTTTCAGGCCATACCCTTTGTCACTATTTGTCCAGCTTTAAGAATTCATGGTTTAGAACTGATTACACTGACAACGAAAACAATTGTAAGTGATTGCAAATAGATATTTAATATAATCTAGTCAGTGAACTCTAATCGAAATAGCTGTTATATGTTTGGGGGTTACTTTTGAGCTATGGGAAATGATAGTTATTTTTATATAAAATATTCGGTACATGGAGTCTCCTGTGTTAGTGAAAATAGGCGTCCTTAGGTCGTCTTACTTTGTGAGTCAAAGATTCTCTTATTGTCGCCATAATTCGTATAATCATGTTAATTTACAGTGTAATATCTTTATGTTGTATTATTACTATTGGTCCAATTTCAAAAGTATCATGGCGAAAGGAAATATATTTCAGTTGCGTTTTCCGAAAGCAATTCAGAACAGAAGAGGAATCCTGGGGGAGAAATCCGTCCATCAGTGACCGTCAGACGAAGAAATACAAGCATGAAAGGCAAATAAAAAGACGAGGCACAAACTACCACAAACTTGGGGTCACTCTTCGAGAATGACGAAAAAATAATTCGCGTCGCGAGAACACAAACAGAACAAAAGACTTTTATAGATCAAACTTGACGAGCGAGAAACCGCTCTCTTTTTTTTCTTTCTTTCTTTTTTTCTACCCTGGGGTGTATATACCTGAATCAGCGCAAACGAAAATGCATCCCTGTTTGCCAAGATCAACAAACAATCTTTGTGGTTTGTTTGTCGCGCGAGGAAAGGAAAATAAGAGGACGGGAAACTTAAAAAAAAAATAAAAAATAAAAATAAAAAAACAGTGTGTGTCAATGGCCCGGCTCTTGAAAGCGAGCGTTACTCAAAAAAGTCTATTGAAACAAGACATTACCTTTTGAAGCTTTGGGAGTCTCTCTCTCTCTCTCTCTCTCTCTCTCTCTCTCTTTACAATGAGATACAATAAGGACTACAATGACCGCCATATACATTACGCGCTACAATGCTGTCTTTATAATGACGCACTACGTAAGAGGAACTGATTCAATAATGCATCGTACAGTAGGCGCTACAATGACATAATATTACGTCGATATGATGAAGGATCATTGTGAATATAATGAACTGAATATGAATTCATATTATGAATCCAAAAACAGTTGCATATAGATACAGACTCGGCTGTATCCCTGGAGAAACAACTTTGGGAAGGTTAAAGGAAACTATCCTTGGCGAAACAACATTGACAAGAAACAAATAAACTATCCTTAGAGAAACAACATTGAGAAAGTAAGAGGAACCTATCCTTGGAGAAACAACTTTGAAACAGTAAAAGTTAAGGATCCTTGGAGAAACAACTTTAAGAATGTAAAAGGAATCAATACTTGGAGAAACAACACTGAGAAGATAAAAGGAATCAATCCTTGGAAAAATAACATTGAGAATATAAAGGAAACAATCTTTGGAGAAACAACGTTGAGAACGCAAAAGGTAAAAATACTTGGATAAACAACTTTAAAAATATAAAAAGATCCAATCCTTGGAGAAACAACACTGAGAAGGTAAAAGGAAACAATCATTGGAGAAACAACTTTCAGAAGGCAAAAGTAAACAAACACTCCTTGGATAAAACAACTTTGAGGAGGTTAAAGGAAACAATCCTTGGAGAAACAACATTGAGAAGGTAACAAAAAACAATCCTTGGAAAAACATCATTGAGAAGGTAATAGAAAACAATCATTGGAAAAACAACATTGAGAAGGTAATAGAAAACAATCCTTGGAAAACAACATTGAGAAGGTAAATAGAAAACAATCCTTGGAGAAACAACATTGAGAAGGTAATAGAAAAGAATCCTTGGATAAACAACATTGAGAAGGTAATAGAAAACAATCATTGGAAAAACAACATTGAAGTTATTGAAAGGAAAAAACAATCCTTTGGAAAAACAACATTTGAAAGGTAATAGAAACAAATCTTGAATAAAAACACATTTAGAAAAAAGGTAATAAGAAAAACAAACTGAATAACAACATTGAGAAGGTAATAGAAAACAATCAAAAGTTGGAAACAACATTGAAGGTAATAGCAATCCTTTGGAAACAACATTAGAAGGTAATAGAAAACAATCTTGGAAAACCAGAAGGTAAATAGAAAAAACCTTGGAGAAAACAACTTGAGAAGGTAAATAGAAAACAATCCTTGGAGAAACAACATTGAGAAGGTAATTGGAAAAACAACAAATGAAAAACAATCCTGAAAAAAGGTAATAGAAAACAATCCTTGGAAAAACAACATTGAGAAGGAAATAGAAAACAATCCTTGGATAAACAACATTGAGAAGGTAATTAGAAAAACACCTTGGAATAAAACAACATTGGAAGGAAGGTAATAGAAAACAATCATTGGAAAAACAACATGAAAAGGTAATTAGAAACAATCCTTGGAAAAAAAACAACATTGAGAAGGTAAATAGAAACCAATCAATAAAAACAACATTGGAAAAGGTAATAGAAAAACAATCCTTGGGGAAAAACAACATTGAGAAGTAAATAGAAAACAATCCTTGGTAATAAAAAACAACATTGAGAACGGTAATAGAAAACAAGTCCTTGGATAAACAACATTGAGCAAGGTAATAAGGAAAACAATCAATTGGGAAAAAACAAACATTTGGAAAAGGTAATAGGAAAACATTCCTTGGAAAAAACAACATTTGAGAAGGTGAAATAGAAAACAAAAAACAATCCAATGGAAGAAAAACAACATTGAGAAGGTTAAGGTAAATAAAAAACAATCATTGGAAAAACAACATTTGAAAAGGTAATGAAAACAATCCTTGGAAAAACAACATTGAGAAGGTAAATAGAAAACAATCCTTGGAGAAACAACATTGAGAAGGTAATAGAAAATAGTCCTTGGAAAAACAACATTGAGAAGGTAATAGAAAATAGTCCTTGGAAAAACAACATTGAGAAGGTATAAGGAAACCATCCTTGGAGAAAAACAAAAACTTGAGAAGGTAATTAGGAAAAACAATTCATTGACATTGAGAAGTAAATAAGGAAACAATCATTGGAAAAACAATCATTGAGAAGGTTTAATTAGAAAACAATCTTGGAGAACATTGAGAAGGTAAATAAAAACAATCCTGAAAACAAAACAATTGAGAAGGTAATTGAATCCTTGGAAAAACAACATTGAGAAGGTATAAGGAAACCATCCTTGGAGAAACAACATTGAGAAGGTATAAGGAAACCATCCTTGGAGAAACAACATTGAGAAGGTAACAGAAAATAATCCTTGGCAAAACAACATTGGGAAGGTAATAGAAAATAATCTTTGGAAAAACAACATTAAGAAGGTAAAAGGAATCAATCCTTGGAGAAACAACATTGCAAAGGTAAAAGCTGAACATTCTCCTTCAACAGATGACGTCCCACAATTCAACACCCACGTATTATTATTGGCTCCCACGAAGGCGGTTCTACCAGGAATGATTCCCGAACGATTCCCTTCGAATCTTTCGCCAAGAACCTAGGAATCGATTACCCTGCATCTATTTCGCCTTCTTTGATTTACGCCCGATAGAGTCGAGTTGTTTATGGTCGTGATTTACAGCCAGTTTTTAGTACTTCCTGTCTGCCTGCGCGGAGGGACGCTCTCTCTCTCTCTCTCTCTCTCTCTCTCTCTCTCTCTCTCTCTCTCTCTCCTCTCTCTCTCATTATTTCTGAAATGGCTTCTCAGCAGACAGAACCTCCCTGTCATAAGATGTCTTGTTTATTTATTTATTTATTTATCTATTCATTTTGTAAACAATTTTCCCACCCTAATAACGTCCGCTTGTATTCTCAATGGGTAGTTCGCGGTAAACTCATTTGTAGGTATTACATTATAGATAGATTCATAATGTATGTATGTATGTATGTATGTATGTATGTATGTAAATATGTATGTATGTATATATATATATATATATATATATATATATATATGTATATAATATATATATATATATATATATATATGAATGAATAAACATGTAAATTTCGCATAAAGATAAAATAAATTATAAAACAGAAATATATTCAAGTAAGTATACCTTGCAGCTTTCATTGCTATAATAATAATAATAATAATAATAATAATAATAATAATAATAATAATAATATCAATTAATAAAATAATCTGAGGCAGATACGATTACCATTATGCAGTTCTAGTGTTTAATAATAATCTTTAATTATACTTCTTTTTTATAAATAAATAATCTTGCGAGGAGGAGAGAGAGTTCTCTCTCTCTCTCTCTCTCTTAGGCCTTCCGTTTATCTCTCACTGCATCTCTCTCGATCAAAAAAACTGTATGTACCTGGCAATCAGGTCACTGTAGAGGGACGCACTTACACAGAAATTAAGTGTATAGATACTTACTTATTCACATACACACATACCCACGTACATACATTGGGTTTGTGTGTGTTTATCAGTATGTTTGTATGTGTGTGTGGGAGTATTTGGAGAAGAACAAAACGGCTTTTCTTGTGCGGTCAGCAACGGAAGACGAGAGAAGAGAGAGAGAGAGCGAGAAGAAAGGAAAGAGAGAGAGAGAGAGTGAGAGAGGAGAGAGGTAACCAAATGAAGACAAATTCCATTATGGAAATATCTCGTCCGTTAAATTACCGCTGGCAATTACGTTATCCGTTGGTGGGGGGGGGAGGGGGGGGGGGGGTTGTGGGGGGGGGGGGGGGGGGGGTTGGACACAATCGCGCAGGAGACGCGACATTGATTGCGACGCATTTTTTGTGAAGGGGGGGGGGGGGGGGGCGCTCTCAAAGGCTTCCGCTCGCTATTAAGTGGTTTCGTCTCTCTGTCGGTAGTTGCCTGGGGATCAGGAACTCACAGGACATCAGTTGCAGTAATTACTGACTTTTTACTGGTAAATTTCAGTCAACAGTAATTACTGACTTTTTTCACAGTGAATTTCAGTTACTGTAATTACTAAATATTTTTTTCAATGAATTTCAGTTATGGTAATTACTGACTTATTTTACAATAGAATTTCAGCCCTTGCTTACCGATATCTACAGATGGAAAGCAGATCTCTATATCAAGTTTAAGGTCAAAGGTCAAATAGGATTTTGCCATCTTAGGGGTCACCGTATTTGACAAGAACACTTCTAAAATCAACTGTGTAATTCCAAGTGATTTTTCAATGTAACAATAAATTTCACATCTCTGCTAAACAATAGACAAGTCAGGCTAGCCACATTATGAATAGCCTCTTGAAACACAGAAGAAGGAAGGAAAGTTCTGGATTCCAGAATCTAACGAAGACCAAAAAAAGTCTGACCAGTCTATGAATAGCCTCTGGAAACACGGAAGAAGGAAGGAAAAATCTGGAATCCAGAATTCCACGAAATACCAACTAGGAATTAATCGTATCCCCTTATTCAATCGTGCATAATAATGAATAATTATCCACTCATAACCTATCAACAATTTTCCATATTTATTCACTAAAAAAATATAGATGTTTCCCATTCAAATTCAATAGGTGACACACACTATAATCTTATTCTCACCTACCCATTAAGATCTGGAAGACGCAAAATGCATTTTTATTTCACGCGACTGGAAAAACCTCTTTGCTGGAAAATGCCTTTTGACTTTTTCCAGTCTCATTAAATCCATCATGGCGTCCCAGAACACATCTCGCTCCTTTTTAGCCGAGAGGGAAAACCAGTGAATTTAATTCCGACATCGTTTGTCTCAAACGTCGAAGGAGAAAGAAGAATTCTAAGAAGTTTTTTTTATGTTTTTATTTTCATGGATAATGGGATTTGTCAGACTTCAATACACCTAGAAAAAGACGCACCCATTAAAATTGTAAGGCCGAGATATGAAACCATTATTTCAAAATAAGCGAAGATGTTGTAGATAAACTGATTTTTTTTTATTTTCATATCGGTTTAATTTACGAAAGCAAGATTGCAAAGTATTTCCAGTATTGCATTGCAATGTTGAAGCGTTTGTATTCTGGTTAAGGTTAAAATGCTTGATTATACAGTGGCCAAAACACACCCCACAACACACACACACACACACACACACACACACACATATATATATATATATATATATTATATATATATATATATTATATATATATATATATATATATATACAATAACCTGAACGCAAAATAAAACACTCAGACAATACAATACTATAATAGATTCACAACAACCGTGCATCCGATGTCTAGGCCAGTCCCTTACGACGCTCCTGATTGGCTGTTGATAAGCCAGTCACAGTGATGGAAACTCTCACAGTCTCTCTCGAGAGAGTTCACATGGGCAGGATGTATGTTTCACTTCTCCTGAGGGATTGAGGCCTGAAAAAGCTGATTATTATTCTTAAAAAATACAGAAAAATTATTCTTAAAAGTCCTTATTTCCTTCGGCTATTAAGAATGGAACAGAATATAGGTTTTAGGCCACAGGACAAGCGCTGGGACCTATGAGGTCATTCAGCGCTGGAAAGGAAATCGAGAGTAGGTACGTCTGAAAGTAACATGGAAGAAAGAGAATATGGAAAGGAGGTACAGTAAAAGGAACGAAAGGGGTTGCAGCTAGAGGCCTAAGGAAGGCGCACGCTGCAAAGAACCTTTAGTAATGCCTACAGTGCATCCCATGAGGCGCACTGATGACACTACCCCGTCCCCTACGGGGTAATTAGATTCTCAGCTCTGGCGATGACAAAATCGACGAAGCTGCGTTCTGGATTTAATGAAACAGGACTGGAAATTTGTTAGCTTACTCGGGGAGTAAGCCTACAGACTACTTTCTTGTTGTTTTTCTAGCTGTTGTTGTTCTTGTTGTGGGGTAGGAAAGGCCTATGTCAAAGCCTATAAAGATACAGGAATTTCACGATGGGATACTTATGATATAAACGCTAGAATGAAAATGTAAAAAATAAATAATGTTCATGCTAATCAGTACAGAACAATTATTTCTAATAGAATATAGCATATTTATTTTAATTTTCGTCAGTGAAACAACGCTCTATTTGACCCTAGATTTTACCACATGCCCCAAGTAAGCTGGAGGTAAGATCACGCCTTGTTTTTTTAGTGGGAAAAAGTAATTCAGCGTCTTACAAACTGTAACGGAGAGGCAAAGATAAATCTATTATATTAGCAATCGGATTGAAATAAGAAAAATTAATTTATTTTCTGAATGAGTAAGAGAGATTCATTATTATGCAAGAGTTTTGACAGAGCGTCAATTATTCCAGTGAATAAGGAATACGAACAATTCCAGCTTGCTATTTCAGTGCATTCTAGAATTTGACGAGGTGTGATCCGCCCTCCAGCTTACTCAGGGCGCATGCTAAAATCTATGGTTAAAAAGCGTATTTTTCAACAATGAAAATCAAAATAAATATGGTACATTTCATTAGAAATAATTGTTCTGTAATGTTTAGCATAGACGTTACTTATTTTTCTATATTTTCATTCTAACAAATAAATCCTAAACATCCTATCATAAAATTAGATTATAAGCTTACTCCCCGAGTAAGCAAAAAGTGGACAGATGCCAGATATTATAAAACACCTTTTTACATTTACCGGTAGTTTTAAGGCTGAATAAAAAAAGTAGGTATATCTTAGTTTAACCAGCCCACTGAGCTGATTAACAGCTCTCCTAGGGCTGGCCCGAAGGATTAGACACTTTTACGTGGCTAGGAACCAATTGGGTCTCTAGCAACGGGACCTACAGCTTATTGTGGGATCCGAACCACGTCATATCGAGAAATGAATTTTCAATAAAAAAAAAACTATATTAGCTCTTATCACAAACCCACAAATTAACCAACTTTGATCTACGGGAAAATCGCTCAGAATGAACATTTACAAAACGAATGGGGTATCAATACCTTCCAAAGTGATCTTAGGTCATCTTTCCCTATCAACAATGTTTGTTTAACTTCAGAAAACTGCTTTAACAAAGTCAGAAGGGATTATGAGTCTCACGGTCAACAATTCACTTTCTTGCCACGTAAATCCCGGAGCGCCCCAACTTTGTTGTATCAAATCCCGCAGCAGCAGAGATTACGAAAGGAAAAGTTGTTTCACCTCTCGTCATTAATCGAAGGTGTGTGTGCTCTCTCTCTCTCTCTCTCTCTCTCTTTTTACTGTGATTAACCTGTGCGTTACCCCCTGGGAGGGAGGATTTCGTGGGGGCTGGGGTCTGCCTACCTAGCTTCTAATTCGGGAAGGTTTGTCTGAATCAGGTAATATTTAAGTGATTTTTTGGACTTTCATCTCTCTCTCTCTCTCTCTCTCTTTATATATATATATATATAATATATATATATATATATAGTTATATATATTATATATATATATATATATATATTAAAGAGAAAATTATAATCTTATGAAAAGTCATCTTGCGTTACGGCAGTACTGGTCATGTCTCTCTCTCTCTCTCTCTCTCTCTCTCTCTCTCTCTCTCTCTCTCTCTCTCTCTCTCTCTCCATAACCGTAAGTTTAAATTCTATTTATACCTTATAAACTATTTATCGTAATAACTTACCTGTATTAACATTAATGAAATTCATAAAATTCCTTTCTTGCAAACCACTGGACCAAGTAAAGACAAATAACCATAAAAAAATAATTATACTAACCTCCTCAGTAATGACTGGACCAAAAATACCCATATTGACCTCTCCTGACCCTATCCATCCCCATAAAAGAAATATTTTAATGATCATAAAGAAATTCCTATTTTCGAAAATGACTGGAACGAGTGTAACTAAATTCCTTTCTTTCTTTCTCCCCTCAGCCGTCGGCGGAGAACTCGGCACGAGACACTGGTGGCTCGTGGGACTCGTCTTTCTAGTGGCAGTCACCGCAGGAGTCGGGGTGGGGGTGCCCCTGGCCCTGAGGGGCGATCCTAAGCAGTCCCTGGACAAGAGATTGGAGATAGCGAGGAAGATCTTGTCTGAGTATCCCCTCATAGACGGGTGAGTAGGACTCCGGTTCCCGTTTTCTTTGAGGATTCCACTTTCTATATTATTTCAGAAAATTTATATCTTTATTTATTTTGCTGTTGTTGTTTTAGGCTTTTATTCTTTTTTTTTTTTTTTTTTACTGGGTTCGAATCCCATCTCGGATTCCAGGCTTCCAGAGAACGTCGAAATGAGAAATATTGGTCAATGGAGAATTTATCAGGTAGTGATGGTCATTCTGTTGTATAATATTGATGACTGGGACACAAATATATATATATATATTATTATTATATAATATATATATATATATATATAGAGTATATATATATATATATATATAATATATATATATATTATATATATAGGTCCAGAAGATTACTTTCCAGTTTGACTACAAAATAATACAATTCACTTACTGCTTCTTAATTCAACATAGGTAGGAAATATGCATCGTATCATTTTAAGTCACAATAAATATCTTTCTTAATATCCTCTGGATTTTCATAGCGGTTCCATTGCATAGAACCACAAATGCTTAGTTGCAAATATCGCCTGTGCACAGACAATCACAAATATGTTATCTCGACTTTTCCAAAAAAGAAAAAAAAAAAAAAAAAAAAAAAAAAAAAAAAAAGGGAAATGGTTTTACTTAAACCCTACAATCCACTGAAGTATTAAAATAGTTCTGAACTACCCACTCACTCGTAAAGAAGATCAAAAACACTCCTGCATCCATTAGATATCTCAGGAACGGCAAAGATCACACAGGAACTGCTTCAAAATCACATTCATGTCGTATAATTCTTTGACAAAGCCGGATCGTGTCCCACCCACTGCAGAATTCAGTAGCTATGAATTTAACATAGGTAAGACGTAAGCTTCGAATGTTCTTGAATTTATAATAAAAAGAAGGGCGTGATCCGACCTCCAGCTTACTCAGGAAGCGTGCTAGAATCTGCAGGCAAATGGAGCGTCGTTTCACCAACGAAAATTGAAAGAGATACCCTTTATTTTATTTAGAAATAAATTTCTGTACTGTTTAACGTAAACATGATTTATTTTTCACGTTTTCATCCTAATAAATACATCATAAATATCCTATCCTAAAATTCCTGCATCTTTAACTCGACGCGAAACACCTTTTTTTAGACCTTTTTAAGGCTCTTACATAGACCTTTCCTAACCGGCCCCGCCCCCAAAACAACAGAGTAGTTTGCAGGCTTATACTCTCCGAGTAAGCGAAAGATGATTAATGTTTTTGTTGGCCTGCATCTTTTTGTCATTGAGTCGAAATCGTCTTTCGTGCCTAAACAAGGAAGAAGTTGCTACTAATTAATATGCGAAACTCCTTTGTCATGAAAACAGATCCAGGACACAGGTTCGTTCGTATGGGACTTCCAGAATCCAGCCTCCTCCCTCCCTCCATCCAGAAATAAACCTCCAGAACTAAAGAAGTGGGCTGGAAGTGGCTTAGGATCAAAACGCCCATCACATCAGAGTCTTCGAAGACGAAGCCACCACACTTCGTTCCTTCCACCACCCACTACAGAAACCCGCAGGCGGCTTTGGAGTGCGTCATTATTAGCGTCATAAGCGTCATGGCGCGTCATTACAGAGGATGGGGAATGTGATGGTCGACGGAAGAAGAAATAGAAGAAGAAGAAGAAGAAATAAGAGAAGAAGAGGCAGGAGAGAGAAGAGAAGGCAGCCTGAAACGACGGATGAAAAGCCAATTATGAATTTTTAATTAGCGTTCGTTGCATCCTCAAATGACTTCCACAGAGTCCATGGGGATTAGGGGGACGGTTGGGGTAGGATGAGGGATGTGGTTTAAGAGTGGATGAGACTGAGTGCCAGGCTGTCGTGTGGGCCTTAGGCCTATATTATAGGGTTATGTAGTCCATGCCGGACTAGACCTATAGCTAGAACCAGTCGATATTATCGCTAGATTTTGGTGTCTAGTTTCTGTGCATCGCTATTTTATCCATTCTATTTCATACCCCCATCTCCCTCATTCCTTCCCCCCTCTCTTTCTCCCTCTCCCTACCCTCCCTATCAGCCTACAGAGAAGGAAAAAATGAGATAAGAAAAAATGTCTCTCTCAGGCTTTGGTGTCCGAGTGGCTTGCTAATGATAAAGACCTTAAATTCAACCATTAGCTAGGATGCTGAGTACGCTAATACCATCCCCCACTAATGGTCCCATGATACTCCCATTAAATAAGCCGGTGATAATGATGATGATACCGTATTTCACCAGTTTTCCAAGTAGTCTCAGTGGATCCCTGAACTGGATTGAAGGGATATTTTGTTAATTGCTTTTCAGAGTGTAGAACTGGCTACAATCTCTATGATTGAGACTAGATGTCAATTCGCAAGAGAACATTTACATTGATATTTTAATGTTACTATATTAATTTACATAAAAAAAACCATTATATTATGGCCTGCTTCAGAAGTTACGTCTCTGTAACATCATTGTAGCCAGCTTTTAACACTCTGAAAGCAATTAACAAAATATCTCTTCAACCACGTTCATGGATCCACTGAGACCACTTCGTAACAGTGGTGAAATATGGCATCGTCATCATTATCACCGGCTAATTTAATGGGAGTATCATGGGACCATTAGTGGGGGATGGTATTAGCGTACTCAGCATCCTAGCTAATGGTTGAATTTAAGGTCTTTATCATTAGCAAGCCACTCGGGACACCAAAGCCTGAGAGAGACATTTTTTCTTATCTCATTTTTTCCTTCTCTGTAGGCTGATAGGGAGGGTAGGGAGAGGGAGAAAGAGAGGGGGAAGGAATGAGGGAGATGGGGATATGAAAATGAATGGATAGAATAGTGGTGCACAGAAACTAGACACTAGAATCTAGCGATAATATCAACCGGTTCCAGCTATAGGTCTAGTCCACCATGGACAAAGTCTCATCCACTCTTAAACCACAGCCCCACACTCCGCTTCATCCCCCCCCCCCCACAAAAACCCGCCCCTTCCTACCCCAACCGTCCCCCTAATCCCCATGGACTCTGTGGAAGCCATTTGAGGATGCAACGAACGCTAATTAAAAGTCATAATTGGCTTTTCATCCGTCGTTTCAGGCCGCCTTCTCTTCTCTCTCGTGCTTCTCCTGTTTCTTCTCCTTCTTCCTCTGTCGACCATAAAGCGTCATATTGTCCAACTGCTGTAATGACGCACCATGACGCTTATGACGCTAATAATGACGCTCTCCAAAGCCGCCTGCCTTCCCCCCCTTCGTCGAGAGAGATCGATTCCAAAGCTGATAGAAGAATCGTTTACGGTTATTTATGGAGGAGGAAAAACCCCCTACACTCGGGTTTCTGTAGTGGGGGATGGAAGGAACGAGGTGTAGTGGCTTCGTCTTCGAAGACTCTGTCATGGGCGTTTTGATCCTGAGCCACTTCCAGCCCACTTCTTTAGTTCTGGAGGTTTATTCTGGATGGACGAAGGGAGGAGGCTGGATTCTGGAACGCCCCTACGAACGAATCTGTGTCCTGGAACTGTTTTTATGGCAATGGCGTCTCTAATTTTAATTAGTTACTACTTTGCTTTTTGGGAAATATGAAATTCACGTCATCATCTTCCTTGTTTGGGTACGAAAGACGATTTCTACTGAACAAAAACAATAAAACTATTTTTTTTTATTGTAAATCAAATTAAGATGTAAACCGTTTTTCTCATCTGCGTTGAATTCAGAGGCAAAAAATTGAAATATATCTGAAGTTACAACTTCAAATCTTAACAGCAAGACCTTGACAAATATTGAATCAATATCTAATCAATTGCTAAATTTAATCAGCAAAGAGAGACAAAAAGGACCTTGACGAATATTTAATCAATATCTAATTAATTGCTAAATCTAATAAGCAACGAGAGATAAAACTACAGTACAATTCACGTCAGTCAAATAGACACATCACAAAAAGTATACGATTTAAGCAAATTCTCCCTCACTTCTTCGGCACCAAAGCACCATCACACATAAAAAGCTTTCAAATACCCCCCCATCCCACCACTAAACCAACCCACACACACACACACCCACCCCATTAACCCACCCTTACCCCCCAAAAGAAATTCAAGCGAGATGAATCCATCAAGTTCTCTGAAAGCAATGATGGCGGTTCAGTGTTTGCCCAGTTCAACCCCAAAATGGAAATCTGGTTGGGATTTCGCCTCTATGATGATCTGCATTGAGGAGGTCAAGTCTGTGGGTGGGTGACCACTTCACCTTCGTCCCGATGGCTCGAGAGCGAGCGGAAATTTTGGGTTGAAAAGGCGGCCTCATTTTGGTCCACTGAATTGGCTAAGGAGGACGGAGGTGGTGGTGGTGGTGCTCGACAAAGCATACAAAGAAAGGCATACACAGAAAGTGACAAAGTACACACACTGAGAGAGAGAGAGAGAGAGAATGGCAAAGTGAGTTGGTCTACGTGGATGCTTTGTACAAATGCATGGCAGCACGTAAATACATCCATACACAATTCATTGTCAATTTTAATCGTCAGCTGCCAACTCTTAAAGCAAGGAACGTGAACGAGATACGTAACATGCCTATAGACAAACGATGAAACAATTAAAACCAACAAAAAACAATTAAACCAACAAAAAATATATATTAAAAACCACCTCCCGAATCAAGCTGGGCCTGAGTCCTCTATATAACACGAGTAAACGTTTATCTCTATAGACCTTCCCTGTATGAGCGTTCCTCCTGTATAGACCTTCCCTGTTACCCACAAGAGTCTATGACCTCCCTAATTCCTTAGTTGTGATTCTTGAATTATGGATTCTTGTCGATTCTTTGCCACAGATAATATCACCCATCGAACCTTAATATCCCAAGCTTTGGGGGATTTTAATCCTTAACATTCGAATCCTTGGGGATTTTAAACCTTAACATTCCAATCCTTTGGGGATTGTAAACCTTAACATTCCTAATCCTTGGGGGATTTAAAACCTTATCATTCCAATCCTTGGGGATTTTAAACCTTAACATTCCAATCCTTGGGGGATTTTAAACTTTAACATTCGAATCCTTGGGGATTGTAAACCTTACCATTCCTAATCCTTGAGGGATTTTAAACCTTAACATTCCAATCCTTTGGGTGATTGTATCATAATCCTTCAGGATTATTAAAAAAGGCAAGCGCGAAGAGGAGGCTTAGAGATTCCCAAGCTCCCGGAAGCTATAGGGGAAACCCAACCTCCTTTGAAGACACCGGGGTCATCTGTTGCTCTTTCAAAAAACCAGAAAAAGAGAGAGGGGAAAAAAAATAAAGAGAGAGACTTCTAAAAAAAAAAAAGCCTCGAGGGTCATCGCTGGAGAGCTGTAAACACTCGGGCGTAAGGCATAAAAGTGGTGTTTCTCCACAAAAGGACTGCTTTTTTCTTTTCATTTCCTCCTCCAGCCTTCGACATCAAGGTCTTGTTGAGCACCTGTAGGCTACGAGAGGAGGTCGGTCTGGATTCCTTTGGGGATCGGTTATGGGACCCCGTAGTGGTTGGTAGGTGGGGGGGGGGGGGGGAGGCAGTGGATGGCTATCGAGGGCTATGAAGCCTCAGGTAAATACACCATTACGAAAAGGGAAAAAAAGTTGTTGGGGGGGGGGGGGGCGGGGGGGGGGGGAGAGGAGTGAGAGGTAGATCTGAGGAGAGCGAGTCGTAAAAGGGGCGAAGTGTTGAACCAGAGTGTTTGACTTAAGTAAAGGTCACGTGAGGATTGAGGATTGAGGATGGAGGATGAAGACGGATAAAGTTAGGATGGAAGCGAGGAAAAGAGGAAGTAGAGAGACAGAACAGATGAAGGGTAGATTTAGAAGAACGAGAATAACCGAGAGAGAAAAGCAACAAATTGGGTACTAGGTAGTTAGCTCATATGGTGAGAAACCTGTCGAAGCTGCTGGTGTAGAGTATGGGGCTCGCAACCTCATCCCCCCAAAAAATATTAGCTGAAAATCAATAGAACAATAACCTTTGGTAAGAAAAAGTCAGGTATATATATACATATATAAATATTTAGAATAATCCACCTTAACCATCACCTATCCCAGACATAAAACCAGAGGTATTAAACCAAAAAAATAAACCTGGGGGTTTTAATAGGTTTTACAATTATGAAACTGAGTTAATTAGTCATAATCACTTCATCAAAGTGTGAATAGTAGAGGCAGTCGATGTGTAAGGGTTAGATGACGTGGCTGTATTGGTTATAGCAAGGGGGGGGGGGGGGGGGGGGGGGGGGGGGGGTGGGGGGGGGGGGAGGCTCCGTGTAGAGAGATCAAGGGGTTCGCGTAATGGTAAGGGGAACGCCATATAGGGTGATTTGATTATAGTAATGGGATGGAGGGAAGTGTTCCACAGGATGTGGACAATCTATGGAAGCTTGTATGGAGGTTTCCTGTATAAATATGATCCTTAATGGAGAAACAGGCTGTGGGTCCTGATCTCTCCCCTGTCATTTTATCGTTTGCTACGCCAGTGAAAAAATCCTTTCAAAGAATACTTAGTATTTATTCGCGTTCACTCTAGTTTGTTGTTGTGGTTGTGGGGGTTAGGAAAGGTCTATGAAAGAGCCTTAAAAAGGTCTGAAAAAGGTGTTTTTCGTGTTGAGTTAAAGATCCAGGAATTTCAGGTTAGGATATTTATGATTTATTTATGAGAATGAAAATTGTAAAAAAAAAAAAACATAAATAAACGTCTAATAAAATAAAGCGTATCTATTTTAATTTTCGTTGGTGAAACCCGGCTCTATCTGACCGTAGATTTTATAAAGCACACGCCTCGAATGAGAAGCTGGAGGTCGGATCACGCAAACCATCATAGTGATGAATGCGCAGGGTTTAGTTACGAGTAACTCAAAAAGAAAAATAGAGTAGGGGGGCAAGGATAAGGGAGAGGGAGATGGAAGGAGGGAAGCATTGCATTGCATTGCATTTTCTTGCAGTTCAGTTGCAACTGAGCGAAGTTGCATTGGCGGAATATTTATGAGATGTGTTGATTCGGCCGCTCGCCGTTTTCACTTAGAGAGAGAGAGAGAGAGAGAGAGAGAGAGAGAGAGAGAGAGAGAGAGAGAGAGAGAGGCCCGAAGATGGGAGCTTGATCCCGTAACGTTAAATGACAACAAAGGTCAAAGGTCGAGACGAGAACGAGTTCAAAATGCAGTTTTAAAACAGGTCAATAGCAATGCTGATCATTCTATTAGTTTCGAAACTGAGAGAGAGAGAGAGAGAGAGAGAGAGAGAGAGAGAGAGAGAGAGAGAGCCTATCGCATCGTATATCTCTCGGACCTTTTCCCGTGTTTGACCTTTGACCTCTGAATGCTATACTGGTGGATTTCATGTTTTTGTTTTATTGTTTTTTTTTTTTTTTTTGTAGTTCAGGATTGGCAGAGAAGAAAAGCCTTTTGTTTATATTTATGGATCTGGGGTATGATACAGAGAGAGAGAGAGAGAGAGAGTCTCTCTCTCTCTCTCTCTCTCTGTTATACTATGTTAAGTTCAGTTTTAACCCTTCAGGGTTTGACAAACACACCCTTTAAAGAGAGGAAGGTTATAGGAACATGATAGTGGGAATATGTCCTTTGTTTGACTCCAGCTGGGTAAAACTGGTGACACATGACTTATTCACCCTCCTCCTGCAAACCTGTTTGTCCACCCCGGATGGTGCGGGGTAGGTGGGTGATCGTGAGATTAGGGTAGACATGACACATCCACCCTCCACCTGCAAACCTCATTTGTCCACCCCGGTTGGGTGGGCAGGGTGAGTGAAGGATCGGTGGTAAGGTAGACATTATTATTATTACTATTAATAATGATATTAATAGTAATAATAATAATAAGTATTAAAGCGAATGAAAGTACTAAAACACTATTCTATACTATGATAATGATTAGTATAGTGATTTGCATTCATTCATAAAAGGGGGTGGTCCTGGTGATGGGGGCGGTGGGGGGTTAAGGGGGGGGGGTCAGGCAGGCGTGGGAGGACATGGCTTCAGTGTCAGTCCAAGGCCAGGGGGGGGGGGGGGCGGGGGGGGGGGGCAATCTTCCAATTGTGCCCAATTTTCAAGGATGGACTTAAGGTTGGTTGAACCCATGGAAGGTTCTTCAGCCGGGCCAACTGCCCAATTGGAGAGGATTCATCAGGCCCACCACCGGTCCTGTGTCGTCTTCCTGGGGAGTACTGTGCGCACTGTTTTGTTGGCTGGTCAAAATCTCAGAGAGAGAGAGAGAGAGAGAGAGCTGACGTCCAATTATCATCTGTATTGGAAAGCAGTAAAGACCACTCCAAACACACTCTCTCTCTCTCTCTCTCTCGTCATTCAACGTTGAAGGAACCAAACGAGACACCTATAAGGTTCCCTTTTCATCCCACCTACTTCTCTCTCTCTCTCTCTCTCACCCTTCCCCAAACCACTTAACATAGTAACCCACATTTAAGTATTGACCAATCCCCTGTACACCATCTAAACTTTCCCTTTTATTATCTTTTATTGCCTTTCTTTCATTCCATCAACCAAATCAGAGAGGTCATATGTCCTACCAGTACATTACTTTACCTTTTTAAACAATTTATTCTTCCTCATCAGTCAATTTTATTGACCTGACAACTAACAATTTTAATAGGGACAACATCCTCACGTCAACATGTGATGAAGAGGTTCCAAAGATGTCTCAGACTGTCAAGATATTTTTTTTATATCATTTTTAATGGCTACATATACCAGTTTCATCATTTATGTAAGAAGTAGCCAAATCCTGAATGCTTTATCTGTATATCTCCAAGATCCTGGAGCGAGGTTCAGGTCTACAGTCACGAGGATTGTAACTGAATCTAGTTTCGTCACTTCAAACATTATTGGGACTTTAATAAAGTATAAACTTTGGTCTTTTAAAATATTGGGTCTGTCCTAGATAGTGATTCCCTAGGACTCATATTTTCTTTGGGGGGTCATTAAAATCTTCATTGACAGTCTTTTGTTTCATAATTTTTACTGTCATTCCCAAACGGGTTTGTACTAAAACACTCTGGAAAGTTAGATGATACCGGGATACTGTCTAAGAATGAGCCCCCTAAGACAATGATATCCACTTTGTTATTCTCGTGATAGACTCACCCTTTCATTCTTTAATATTCTAGAGAGAAATAACATCAACTGCATGAAGGCAAACAAAACAAAAAAACATCATCAGAACCAGTAGCCTCCAATTCACACTTTGTCATTCAAGGTCTTGTAAATAAATGTTCCTGCGTTGTCTTGGGGGGGGACGAATAAGGAAAGAGGAGGTCCGGTTTCTCCTCCCATATCTTCAGTGTTGAGAGCTCTGAAGTACTCGCTCATTTGAATTCTCTACGTGAGCCCCCAACCCCAGCCCCCCCTAACCACCTCCCCCAAGTCTTCCTACGTTTCAAAATATTCGTGTCACGATTTCGAAAGAATTCTCGAATTTTTGTAGCATTCGGCTTCCGGGATCCAGTTCAAATTGGGTTTGGAGATATGATATGTAACGTTAGCATAGAGGGTGTTGGTGGTGAATGAGATAGTGTGTATGAGTGTGTGTCTGTGTTTATATGTATATGTATACATATACTCTATATAGATATATATATATATATATATATATACATATATATTTATAATATAATATCTAGACTATACTATCTATATTATATATATATATATATTTGCCTACTTACCAACCTTATACCAGATTACATACGTAAATATCAAAAGTATAATGCCCTCTTTTAAATTTTGAAAAGACCTGACACTACAATGCCTCTCATCCAAGTGAAACAAAAAAAAAATAAATCCGACGTCCTAAGCAGGAATCGAACCTGCATCCAGAGTATCAGAACGAGGTCTCGCTACAGACCCGACCACGAGAAGGATACAAAATATGTCTATCTGTCTATCACCGCTCATACATACATACATACATATATACCTGCCGAATTCAGAGGCATACTGAAGCCGAAATAGACCCAACCTCACCACCGCGCCGTAGCCAAGTTAGCAATCTCGGTCAGGTTGGTAGCGCGACCTTGTTCTGATACTGTGGATGCCGGTTCGAATCCTACTACGGACGTAGGAATTACACACACACACCACACACACACACATATATATATATATATATATATAATATATATATATATTATAATACCCTATCACATACACCCTATTGTCTATGCAATAATGCAATTTCTAAATGACCTCATTCAAACCTAGCAGAGTTATTCGTTCAAAAAAAGTCAGAAGGCTTCCAAGGGCAACCAGTCCTTCTCATTTTCTTTTTTTTAGCAATACATCATACAAATACATTATACACACTGAGTACAAAGTGTACGTTAAACTACAAAGGCACATAACGGAATCTACCGCCCTATTGTGACGTGAAGGCATATATCTATAGAATATATATATAAATATCTATATATATATAATAGATAATATATATATCTTTTTATATAGATATATCCAACCTTATCTGAAACGAAACATAATCAATGGAAGTTAAGCTCATTCATGAAATAAAAAAAATATAAAAAACACATCAAAAGCTGGCAAAACGAGCATCGACAGGGGAAGAAGCCATATTCCACCTCATTTCGCGTCCGTTTCACTCAGTTTCGCGTTTTCGTCTCCACCGCGAAAATGCAAAATAAATAAATAAATAAAGTCTTTCGTTTGTTTAGCAAAAAAAAAAACTGCTACGTCTCTGCGAGAGATAAATCCCAGGGAAATCAGTCGACGGCAGCTCTAAGGATCAAGTGGATATCAGCGCGGCGATATTTAGTTGTGTCTGAATATTTCATTCGGCGTCGTGGAATATATAATATTAAATGACTATAATTCGCGCGAGTTGCATTCGCGATGACCGGCTGGAATTTGGCCGAGGGAGGAGACGACGGGAGGTATGCGAATCATTTACCCTGGAATTATTCCCTCCATTTGTAAGTTTATATTCTCGATTAATCCGTTTCAATTCGGGAAAATATATTCATGTCAATTGTTTGGCGAATATCGCACTTCGGACTAAAGATGACAAACTTGATGTTAATTTAAGATAGAATTGAAAATAGATATTCTATATTTCATGAACTTCTCACCCTACTGTCGACAATAACCCACCAATATTCGCAAATAATTCCTCTGCATTTCCAGGATGGTGACGTTTGGCAACCCCAAAGGGAGCAATAGTTCCATTTTCTCTTTTTAGATTGAATTATTTTTCCGGCTGAGGCTCTCGAAATTAATTGACGGAGACTCGAGATAAAATTGTAGGTGGAGCATTTATGCCAAAAATTTCTCTCATCTCGATACTTCGTATAATAATAATAATAATCCCGGGATGGCGACTCATGGCAACTTAGGATCAGACCGGTTAGAGGGGTTAAAATTTATGCTTAAATACAACTGAAGTTTGCAAAAGAAGACTGGGCTTTTTTTATACAAACAGGTTGTACACATCAACAAAAAGGTGGGAATATAAACAAGTGTTGTTTAGCCAACTCGCCTTTATGGCAACAAAGTGTGGATGCTGAAAGGATAGGATGAACAATGAAACGTGGGTTAACATGTACGCTAAATACACCTTAAGTTTGCAAAGAACTACTAGTTCTTACTACAAACAGATAGCACGCCTGAACGCAAAGGTGGGAATACACACAGGTATGTTTAGACAAATCTCCTGTATGGCAATGAAGTGTGGGAAGTGAAGCGATCGAAAAAAATGAAGGCTGAATCTTAGTAGGTAAATTAGTAGTTCACTATATGGAACCTGCGACTGGTGAGGAAAAATTTAGCCAGGGTGAGAGGAAAGATAAGAATGTTATCGGGGAGTTATCGGCAAGTAAAAGCAATGTACAATTCTACTGCTAAAGAAATTCGTCACACAAATATAAGAATAATTTGTCCCCTTTTATTAAGCATTACTTGTCATTTCAATGTATGAAATATAATCATCATATGTTGGAGGCTTCCTCAGTAATCCGGCCTCGATTTCACCAGTTCTCTCTTCATCTGGATGTTTTATAGGTATTATTTTGCACATCACTCTCGATAGTTCCAAAAAGAACAGTGTAATAGGGCGAGAGAAACTACTCTCCTCTTTTCTCTGTGTTTAATGAAGCTTTTAATGGGTAAGCAATTAGAGATTTCTGATGGAGAGGGAAGTTATTTGTAGTTATAAAAGGAAGTGGCTTACTATTCGGTTTGTTTGTTTATCAGGATTACGTAAAAAGTGACGCGTAGATTCTGACGAAACTTTGCCTGCAGGATGACCAAACGAACTGGACTAAACAGGTAGGTTTCGGGCGACGAGAGAACGCAGCATTTAAGGTTGAATGGCCACTTCGCGGACGGGTTACCGTACGCCATTTCGTCAATATCCATACCGTCATTATTCTAACCTTTCGCAAACCACGAAACCTATTAAAGGCTGGCAAACTCTATTAATGGCGAGCAGTGGATGCGTAATGGGGATGATGGGGGGAGGACTGTTGGAGGAGCGTTGGAGGGTGATGAGAGAAAAGAGAGAGAGAGAGAGAGAGAGGAGCTCTAATGGTTGACTCCAGACACCGACCGCATTGCAAATCTATTAAAGCTGTTTGGTCTGAGCACTGATGCAAAATGGGTTGTCAAGGAAAAGAAAAATTCACCTCGTGACATCATTTTCCAGCCAGGAGTTGCCGGTGCGTTGCTGGACGGCTCATCTCTCTCTCTCTCTCTCTCTCTCTCTCTCTCTCCTCTCTTCTCACCCTTCACCTCCAGGCGTACTTCCCAGAGACGGTTGTTGTCGGCTTTTCAGGTTTTCGTCTTGTGAAGTGCTCTCACTCTCTCTCTCTCTCTCTCTCTCTCTCTCTCTCTCTCGCACCTCATATCCCTAAGCTAAAATAGCGAGAACGAATAAGGCTTTGTGAGGTGTTACAATTGAATGAATAATCCTGTGAATGAGAGAGAGAGAGAGAGAGAGAGAGAGAGAGAGAGAGAGAGAGAGAGAGAGAGAGCTTCCTTTGTCCTTTGCCAAAGAAAGAGAATTTGCTGATCAACGAGACAGTCTTTTTTTTATTTCTTTTTCCCTTTTTTCTTTGAGAATCTCCCTAGTCTCTCTCTCTCTTTTCTCTCTCTCCATATGTTATTAATCCTATATATTATATATAGATTTAATTATATATTATATATATTATATATATATATATATATACTATATATAAATATTATATATATATATATATAATATATATATATATATATACCTATATATATAAATGTTGCATACAATTGGCCTTCAAAAACATATTTTCTTTACTTATTATCATTTTTATATTCATTTTATTACTTATATTATTATATTATTATTATTATTATTTACTTTATATAAAAGAAAATGTTGTACACAATTGGTCATCAAAAAACATATTTTTGATTATTATTATTATTATTATTATTATTATTATTAGTTATTATTATTATTAATTAGTATTTATTATTATTATTATTTATTATTGTTATTATTAATTATTATTATTTATTATTTATTATTATTTTATTTATTAGTTGTTGTTGTTGTTGAATTACATTATTGTATGTTGTTGTTGTATTATTATTATTATTAGTTGATTATTATCATTATTATTATTATCATTATTATTAATTCCTCCCTTCCCCAGGCACAACGACCTACCGTGGAATATAAGAAGCTTCATCCACAACCAATTAGAGAAGTTGAAATTGAACGAGAGTTTGAAATTGATAGAACCCTGGTCGAAGAGCAACTGGTCGCATACTGATCTGCCCCGGTTGCTGCAAGAAGGGACTCGTTCGGGGTCAGGTTCACGGTTATTTATATTTCTCATCTCTCTCGTCTACTCTGCTTCTTCCTTCGTCTCGCCTCTATTCTATCCTCTCTCTCTCTACTCTCTGGACTATAAGTTTACTTCCACCAAGACGATTGATTAAATACACAGCTTGTCCAATCACTGGACTCTGCTCTGTTTTTTTCTTCTCTCTCAGGCTATAAGTTACTTCCAGTGGATGATTCAAGACGGAGTTGTACAGCAGTTTATCTCTCTCTCTCTCTCTCTCTCTCTCTCTCTCTCTCTCTCTCTCTCTCTCTCTCTCTCTCAGGGTACGTAAGTGTCCGTTAGAAGTAGAGGTGCTTCTTCTTATTAGAAAAAAAAGGTAAAACTTCATTGAATTAGAAGTAGGTAATTCTGCCTATTACATCTTGCTAAATTACTGCTGGATTAATCATTTATAAATGCAAAATACAGTTTTAAATGTATATTAAACAATCAGTTTCTTGTATATTGATATTTCCCTGATGATAACTAAATACCTATTATATTATCAGAGAAGATTTGTATGTAATTAATCATTCCTGTAGTGTACCTGCCTTCACTTAGAGGAACAAGCCTACTACCTAGGGTACGCCCAATAAAGAGTATGAAAAATATCATGTATTTTGGTGTAGAACCTTAACTAACTTCTCTATTTTCTTCCTTCAAAATTAACTGTATAATTTATATAGCATCACAATTTCATCTCAACTAGAGGAACAAGTCTACTACCTTGCAGTAGCCCCCTACTCCCCTTAAACAGTATGAAAAAATCATGTTTGATGGTTTAAAACCTTAACTAACATCTCTATTTTCTGCCTCCTTCAGTTCTGGGTCGCCTATACGCCCTGTGACTCACAGTACCTGAACTCCGTTCAACTGACGTTGGAGCAGATAGACCTCATAAAGCGGGTGCTTAGAAAATACAATCAATACTTAGAACTTGTTACGAATTCCGAAGGTAAGTTGGTAACGTTCCGGAGGAGAGTTGCCGTTTACTCCCACCAGAGGTTAGTCTCTGGTGTGTTTGTCGCTAGCAATCTATCTCATTTATCTTTGTTTTGTTTTTATTACTGGAAAGAAAGGTTACCAAGAAGCTTTGCTATTATAGCTTTTAGCTTGTAGCAACGAAATTGGTTAAGAAATTAGTTTGAAAGCTAGACATACTTCCTAGGCATTGGATAGTTGCTAGATACTCTCAGAAAGAGAAAACAAATTACGCTAGCGTTATTGTTTTAATTTCATATGGCATGACTTTTTACTGGAGGTAAGCTACCTTAGCTCTGACCAGACTTAACCTAACCTAAGCTAACTACGCCCTAGTTTAGCCTAACTCAACCTAAACTGACTACGCATTAACATCGCCCAACTTAACCTAACCTAATTGCAGACTAACTTCATCAAACTCAACCTAATCAATATACAACCTAACCTAGCCTAGCCAAACCTAACCAAACATAACAAAGCTTCCCTGTTGCTCGCTTTTCTACACCTATTATGTTAGGCATTGCTCTACTGAGCTGAAGCAGAGAATTTCGCCCAGTCTCAGTAATCAAATGATAACGATCAAACAGCATCTCAGGAATATACAGTTGAGTAAATGCTTATTCTAATGCAAGCTTTGGAACTTTTCCATGTTATAGCTTTCTGTGGCCTTATCATAACCTTTCTTATTTCTAAGCATCATATTACAGAATAGAACAGAATGTATGATCTAGGCCAAAGGCCAAGCGCTGCGACCTATAAGGTCTTTCGGCACTGAAACGGAAACTGACTTGAAGAAAGCTTTAAAGGAAAACCTCAAAGCAGTGGGCTGCACTGTGAAATAATTGTTAGAGAGGGTGGTAAGTCAGATGGAAGAAGGAATACGAACGGAGGTACGGTAAGATGACTGAAAAAAGGCTGCAGCTAGGGGTCGAAGGGACGCTGCAAAGACCTTTAAGTAACGCCTACAGTACACCCTAGGGGGGAGGGGGGGAAATTATAATTACAGGTCACACGACAGGCAATCATATAGAAAAAAGCTAGAGCATAAAATAAATAATTTAATTTGCCTCTAAAGCACTAGGGGAAACAGTTAGACAGGCAAAGACAGAACAAGCATAAAAGCAAAAAACGTCCCACTCATTAAAAAAATAAGACCAGGGAACACCCCTACACCAGCCAGCCAGTAAGCAAGCAAGCAAGCAGAACCAAAAGCAGTAGTAGCAGTAGCAGAAGGCAGGTCACTTAGACCTGCTCGCACTTGACAAATAAAGTTAGAGAAAGGTAATAAAAGGAGAATGTTGCCTCGTTTCCCGCCGGCAATTTTCTTCCTCTGCCATGAAGACGCCGGCTATAAAATACTTGACTTATTGGTGCACTCCTCCTCCTCCTCTCCTCCTCCTCTTGCCTGACCTTCCCAGCAGGTATTATTTAGTTTCTGAGGGGGGGGGGGGGGGGCGGCAAGGACGCGGCCCAGTTAACTGGACATGTCCCAAGGAATTCGCGTCACTTTTACCTCCTCTCTCTCTCTCACTTTTTCTGAGGATTGACTGCGTGTCTCTCCTCGCGAAGGAGATGCAGTCGGGTTGTTGAGATATGAAACAAAACGATGTTGTGAAGTTTAATAGCAAGACGTTTAATTTCTTGTGGTTAACATGAAGGCCATTTGAATAACGAAGACATTTAATTTCTTGTTAATGACATGAAGGTCATTTAAACAAGACATTTAATTACTTGTTGTTGACATGAAGGCCATTTAAACAACAAGACATTTAATCACTTGCTGTTGACATGAAGGCCATTTAAATAACAAGACATTTAATTTCTTGTTGTTGACATGAAGGCCATTTAAACAAGATGTTCCATTTCTTGTTTTGACACGAAGGCCATTTAAATTTAATATCTTCATTATGGCAACACTAAGGCACTATATCACTGTTGGCAAGATCTTTAAAACATCATACTAACTTAAAAGGGCAATCACAATACAAACATATTAGGCACCATTTTAAGAATGTGATCGATAACATCTTAAATTTTTTTTCTCATTATTTCTGTCAGATTATTTGATAAGTTCATACGTAATGGCTGTCATTATCCAGTTGTTAGTAGGTTACAGATGTCCTTTCGAGTTGTAGGTTATTTATTAATTGAAAAAAAATTATATTCAAAGATCCCGACGAAAATTAAAATCAGGAGGCTTAGTTGTGAGTCAAAAATCACAAACAGTCTGACGGGGCATCTAATCAGGCAGTGAAGGACCACAACAGCTGTGGGTATAACGACAAAAAAAAAAAAAACCTGAAAACAATTGTGCCAATTAAAGCTGGCGTCGCTACCAACAGAAGAAGAAGAAGAAGAAGAAGAAGAAGAAAAAGCGCTGTCCCCCCCCCCCCCCCCACCCCCCCCCCCCCCCCCCCCCCATCCACAAAAAACAAACGCCACGCTTCCTACCAGAGATCAGGAGGAAGATGGAAGACTCCCAAACGACATCTCGAGACCAGAAAGGGAATCAGGGGTCTCTAAGGATTTCGTCTACATTTTATCATGAAGCCAGCTGCTTTTTTTGGGGAGCCCCTAGAGGGACACGGGAATGGGTGTTGGGGGTGCCCCTGGGCTTTTTTTTTGGAAGGGTAGCATCCCAGAGAGTGACGAATAGAGAGAGAGAGAGGGAGGGAGTAGAAAGTAAGGAAGGCCCAGTGGCCTGGGTAGCGAGTGAAATATCGTCCCCCTGAGGGTCCAGTTGCGGCCTTAATAAATTTATTGGATGGGCTGGTGATACCACCGGGCTTCCGGGAGGGCACCTGGGGTAATGGGTGGAATTATGATTGCGTCTCGGGGAACGTATCACGGTGCTAGGAAATAAATACTCATCGTGAGGCTGCAGATACGTACGAGGGTTATATAAGTATGTATGTGTGTGTGTGTGGTTTTGAAAGCCAGAATGGCATCTTAGATACACTTGTTGATACAAAGTGAGGTTGTTATGGCTCTTAAAAACACTTAAATATCTAAAAAATATCTAATAAAAGTCGCCAGGACATTCCACATAAACATGTCAGCCTTAAAAACAAAACCACAAAAACTATACTTAGATAGTGAGGACTTGGACCACATTAGAAAATAAACTCCATTTGCTATAGATTTATCATCTCCCCCATTGCCAATTGTTCAACCTCGTTCCAAACCCACCAACGAGGGTTCGAATCCCGCCAGGGGACGCTGAGGTTTCTCCATTTGTTCTTCTTTTCTGGATTTCAAGGCTTCTTAGGAAA
>NC_087222.1:30273677-30368677 GCF_015104395.2 Macrobrachium nipponense
ATTAACGTTTCAATGTAGATATTATTATTATTATTATTATTATTATTATTATTATTATTATTATTATTATATTATTATTATTCCAAGTGGAAGACCCCCAAAGGGGCCACTGTGAACTTATTGATTTAGATTCATTATTATTATTATTATTATTATTATTATTATTATTATTCAGTAGATGAAACCTATTCATATGGAACAATTCCACCAAAGGGGAAACTGAGGTGTTCATTGAAAAGAAGTCAGAGGAAGTAACCTGAAATGCAGAAAAAGGAAGAAGAGATCCCACTTATCAAAAAATAAAAATTAATTAATAGATAGATAAATAGAAAAGTATTAAGAGTCAAGAAGAATATTTTTAGCGTAGAAAAGGTGGTTTACAAAACCCACTGAAAGTGATTTTGTCGTAGCTATTCTCCTTCCATTTTGTTACGTTTCTATCTTTTAGTTAATTTATTAAGTTTTTTTTCTTTTTGTTAAATAAGTGAGGTCTCTTCTTTTTGTATATAAATTTCCTTTTACTTCCTCTTGCTTCTTCCTAATGAACACCTTAATATTCTTTGGAAGCTTCAATTTCAAGTCAGTGGCCCCTTTGGGGGACTTGTTCCATATGAATAGGTTTCATAATAATACTTAATAATATTAATAATAATAAATAATAATAAATAATAATAATAATAATAATAATAATAATAATAATAATAATAATAATAATAATAATAATAAATTGATGTCGCAATACCATGGGACACCAGAGTAGAAGAGAAAGAAAGTGATAAAAAATTGATAAGTATCAAGACCCTGAAATAGAAATAAGACGGAATACGGGCACGATCCCAAGATCCCGGAAAGGAACTTGGAAAAAAAACTGGATGCCGAAATAGTTCCAGGACTCATGCAGAGGAGTGTGCTCTTGGAAACAGCGCACACAGTGAGAGAAAAGTGGTGGACTCCTAAGGAGGCTGGATGCACTGTTATAGTAAAAAAAAAAAAAAAACTAGCTGGAAACTAGGGAAACTGGAACAGTCCTTCCAGCGATGGGAAAATAAAAATGACAAATCACTTAAATGCCCAGGAAAGCCAGAGAGAATTAACTGGCGTAAGGAAGGAAGGAGAGAGAGAGTTATTACGAAAATATACATGAAGGAGAAATAAAAACAACCGCGTGGGGCGGGGCGGGGGGGTGGGGGGGGGGGGGGGGGAGACGGAAGCTGGAAGCATTAGCCCTCAGATGTGAGCAGGAAGGAATAAATCCTACAGGAATGTGTATCAAGGAGACGTCCGTAGGAGAGGACAAACATCCTGCTAGGAGAAGGATGGCCAGAAAGGACCCTTTAATTGGGCCCAAAGAGAGAGAGAGAGAAGAGAGAGAGAGAGAGAGAGAGAGAGAGGGGAGAGAGAGAGAGAGAGAGAGAGAGAGAGAGAGAGAGAGAGGTAACATCTTTAGTTTCCACTGCAAAAGTTCTTTTCGTAATTCCTTCCTAAAGAAACCCTCTTTGCTGGAGAGAGGGCTTACAAGACTCTCAAAGAGTACTGACGAAAGAGATACCTGTAGAAAAAGAAGAAGACGAAGAAGAAGATACTGTTTTGGAAAACCAAAACAGTATCTACAATATTTGTTACGTCTTTGAATAATATTTCCCTCTCTCTCTCTCTCTCTCTCTCTCTCTCTCTCTCTCTCTCTCTCTCTCTCTCTCTCTCTCTCTCAATCACCCACTCTTGTCCCTGTTCTGTCATATCCCAGCGGAGATAGAAGATGGAGAAGAGAGAGGGAAGAAGAAGAAGAAGAAGAAGATGAAGAAGAAGCCAATCTAATGAAAGACAATATCTGGGGAACCGAGAGAGAAGAGAGAAACTAAATGAATTATTGGTAACTGGACACTGGCGAAAGGGGACGCGGAAAGAGAGAGAGAGAGAGAGAGAGAGAGAGAGAGAGAGAGAGAGAATTACGTCGTGGAAAGACAAAGCAAGAAAACAGATAATGCTAGACAGGAGGGCGAGGGGATTTGCCCATTTCCACGAAATGGAGAATTACCAACAATGGTGAAGTTCAGATTAATATAATATAATATCCAAACAGACCTTTCTTCTCGAAGTGAAAGGAAAAATACTGTTACAGAACACAACTGTAGAATAAATTAAAACACACAGACATTCTACAGCAAAATACAGTCAGGTTACAGGATGGCCAATGGTGTTTATGGTCTCGTGGTACTGAATATTCTTTTGTATTTGAAAATATTTTTTAGACATTTTAATTCAATTTGATTAAAACCCAGATTTCTTTAGTTGCAAGCTAAGTGATATAAAAAATTATCTGAGTTATAATTTGTTTGTGGATCGTAGTGATACTATTATGGTATGTTAATATCTATCAACGACATATTGTTACATATTCTCTCTCTCTCTCTCTCTCTCTCTCTCTCTCTCTCTCTCTCTCTCTCTCTCCCCTAACCAAATCTTTGAAATGGCAATGTAATATATCTATCACATTTCAGTGTTTTGAAAAGGTAATATTTCATTAGTGGTTTTTTTTTTATTATTACCTCAGCTTTTGTCGACCAACAGTCTTATAAAATCTTTCTGAATCATTCCTCTATATATATATATATATATATATATATATATATATATATATATATATATATATATATTATATATACAGTAGTATATCTCTCTCTTTTTTTTAAAAATCTTCCAGATATCACGACGGTGTTCAAAAAGGGCAAGATAGCCAGCCTGATAGCCATCGAGGGTGGGCATGGCATCAGCAACAGCCTGGGCACGTTACGCATGATGTACGAGCTGGCGTAAAGGTATCTCACCCTCACCCACGCCTGCAATACCCCATGGTGAGGGGCACTGCTCTTTATTTATTATTATTATTATTATTATTATTATTATTATTATTATTATTGTTGTTGTTGTTGTTGTTGTTGTTGTTGTTATTCCTTGGTAATCAATATTAATATTATTAATTGTTAATTATCATTATTCTTACTTGGTAAGCAAATATTAATATTATCATTGTAATACGATATTTTATTTATTATCATTTTATTATTTATATTATTGATTATTATTATTATTATTATTATTATTATTACTTTGGTAAGAAAATATTTAATAAATTATTATTTGTATTATCATTATTATTTTACTAGTAAGCATTATTATATTATTATATTATTATTATTATAATTATTATTACTTGGTAAGCAATATTAATATTATTATATTTGTTATATTATTAGAATTAACTATATATATATATATATATATATATATATATATATATTATATATATATATAATTATAATAAATAGGTATGTATATATATAAATATTTATGCTATATAGTTTTATACAAATATATTTACTATTCTTATTCCAATGTCCATTAATTCCCAAATCCCCTCGAATATCTGGGGAAGATGACAGTCTCATTAGCACCAGACAAAGAAATCCACGAAGTCGAGCACCTGAGATGCACTGACCCTTGAGATTGCGACGTCGAACCCGTCAATCAACGCGGAAGGAAGAAAGACTATTATTTAAAAATATATAAAATAAATAATAGGATTTACCGCAATTAGCTCTGACCCAAAATGCACCCCCAGTCCAGACAGACACAAAGACAAACACACACACTACACTTCAGATCAATAATTCCACAACAAAAGGAGGAGGATGCATGAGATCTGCAATTCCAGAGGCCGTTCCTGGAATCTGGAATGTGATGACGTCACCAATTGTTCTGGTGCGAACTGTTGTAGAGGAGGCTTTTGCCCGTCCTCCTGACTTTCGACAGTTTGGGTGATGTGGTGTCTCTCTCTCTCTCTGTCCTGTTTCTCTCTCTCTCTCTTTGTCCTGTTTCTATCTGTCTATCTGTCCTGTCTCTCTCTCTCTCTGTCCTGTTTTGTCTCTGTCGTAGTCTGTCTCTCTCTCTCTCTCTGTCCTGTTTCTCTACTTCTCTATCTTTCTCCTGTTTCTATCTCTCTCTCTCTCTATCTGTCCTTTTTCTCTACTTCTCTATCTCTCTCCTGTTTCTAGCTCTCTCTCTCTGTCCTGTTTCTCTTTCTCTTTCTGTCCTGTTTCTCTTTCTCTCTCTGTCTTGTTTCTCTACTTCTCTCTATCTCTCTCTACTGTACACATATGCAAGTGCATTCACTGGTTAAGTGAAGAGAGAGAGAGAGAGAGAGAGAGAGAGAGAGAGAGAGTCTCCCACTTCAATCTTCAATGAAAATCAGACCAATATGAAGCTAGTTAAAACCTTCAACCAATTACTCATAGAGCTGCATTATATATTTCATTAACCATCATGATTTAAGTGTAATTCTACCAGCCTTTATTTCAAACAAAAGGTCTTCTTATACAGAGACCACTATCTACGGCACTCTTCTATAAATTAATATCCTGATGGTAATATCCAGTAATTACTTCAAGTACTAACGTCAAAATCATCGGTAATTTCCACATCTCCCAACTTTTTTAAACTGATTTGAACCTGACGGTAAAATTCCGCTGAGGACATCACTGGGGGCGATCGTGATTGGTAGAAACTCAACACTGGGCGGCTGCTATTGGTTGCGCTGATATCGACTGGGGAGATTTACCGTCATCTCCTATCAAAGTTATTATTATTATTATTATTATTATTATTATTATTATTATTATTATTATTGATTCGTTTTTCAGGGCGACTTCCTCTGTTGTAGAATCTAAAGGAAATAGCTTAAGTCCTGCCGGGCTAACTGATTTTGGAAAGGTAAGTGACATAAAAATGAATTTCACCATAATTTTTAATTAACATCTTCCTTATAGTCACCTTAATCTATTTACAAATATTCCCAGAAACTAATTCCTGGGTATCTTCAATATTCAGACTATAATTCTTGTGTATCTTCTTAGTTCTAAAGATTTCTAGATAACTCATAATTATTCTTCGTTCCCAGAAAGCTTGTAAATAGACATTCATTTTTTATATTTCATATTTTAGTTAATAGAAACTGACTGAAAACTATTTATATAACTTTTATTTTCAGCTTTATTTCATATGATTCCAAATACATGCAAACCTTGCTTTATTTTTTATGAATATCTGTAAATTGACCAAAATTTTTAAATTATATTTTTCCTTCGCAGATTTTTCTTTAGAATATATTAATCTATATGATCTTGTTTCTTTTATTCGTGAACTCATTCCTCTGTTCTTATTTCATTATGTCTATTAACCTGTCCTTTATCCTTTCATTCCTTTAATAAGCAATAACTATACCATATATTTATACAAACATAAATCCATCAAACACCATCTCCATAATTACTTAAGTGCCCCCTTGCAATTCTTCCTAAATGCTTCGGTGAACGTTTTCTATAACCTTTTAAAATCTAATTGCTGATACATTTATCATAAAGTAATACTCAGTCTCCAGCTGTTTACGAACGTCATTTAAGACGTGTTTGTTTATCCTGGAAATGTTTTAAAAACGATCTCCTACTTTAAAACATTAAAAATATTAGATTTGGTTTATTATTCATTTTAAAAAATGGAGAGATATCAGGTGGTCATCTTCCTTAATATATGGGACTGAATATTTCCATTTAAATACTTTTAAGGTTCACGCCACTATGTAATTTTGCTCTCTCTCTCTCTCTCTCTACAGAAAATACACTACCACACTCACTCACTCCCAAATCCCCTTTTTCTTCCTCCCATACAGAAAGTACAATCACTCACTTCCTCTCTCTCTCTCTCTTCTTCCCCTACAGAAAGTACTCTCTCTCTCTTATAGAAAATACACTCACTCACTCACTCTCTCTCTCTCTCTCTCCTACAGACAGCCCACTCCCTCCCACACTCACTCACTCCCTAACCCGCTTTTTCTCCACGCCCCAGAGAAAGTCCAATCATCCCCGCGTTCACTCACTCCCTAAACCCTCTTTTTCTCCCTCTGCCACATTCTCTCACTCCCTAAACCCGCTTTTTCTCCCTCGCCCCAGAGAAAGTCCACTCACTCCCGCGTTCACTCACTGCTTAACCCGCTTTTTCTCCCTCGGACAGAAAGTGGTGCAGGAGATGAACCGCCTGGGAATGATGGTGGATCTGTCCCACGTGTCGACGCAGACGATGCGAGACACTCTGGAGGCCACCAAAGCGCCCATCATCTTCTCGCACTCGTCGGCCCGCGCCCTTTGTGATAACCCCCGCAACGTGCCCGACGATGTCCTCAAGAAAGTGGTAAGGGGCGTCCTATACAGGACTTTCTCTCTCTCTCTCTCTTTCTCTCTCCCTGCAGACACTGATAAACTCACTATAAGTAGATTCACGTTAACCGTGCATCTGATGTCTACGCCACCAGTCCCTTAACGACCATCTGATTGGCTGTTGATAAGCCAATCGCAGGGCTTGGAAACCCTCAGGATGTAGTAGTATGTTCCACCTCTCCTGAGAGATATAACTTTGAAAGATGTGCCCTTCATGAGAGGTGGGGCATGCTACTACATCCTCTCCTGATTGGCTGTTGATAAGCCAATCACATGGTTTGGAAACCCTCAGGATGTAGTAGTATGTTACACCTCTCCTGAGGGATATACTTTTCAAAGACGTACCCCTCAGGAGAGGTGGAACATACTACCATACATCCTGCCTATGTGATCTCTCTCTTTCGAGAGACTCTGGGAGTTTCCAGTCCTGTGATTGGCTTATCAACAGCCAATCAGGAGCGTCGTAAGGGACTGGTGGCCTAGACATCAGATGCACGGTTGATGTGAATCCTCCTATAGTATCCTAGGGACAGATAGTACTATAGCTGAATACCTAAGCTCCGACTTCTCTTGTGACTCGCGTCTTTCACAGTTGACAGAGTCCTTTGACTTTTGGGTGAAAGGCCCTGGGTTCGATCCCGACGTGAGACAGATTTTTGCCTGAAGATATATATGATTTATGTGTATGTATATATATAATATATATATATATATATATATATATATTATATAAAATATATATATATATATATTTATATAATTATATATATATAGAAATTTATATATAAAATATATATATTGATATATATATAAATTATATATAAATATATATATATATATATATTAATATATATATATATATATATATATATATATATATATATATATATATGTGTGTGTGTGTGTGTGTTTGTGTGTGTGTATTATATAGAGAAAATATTATTAAATACAGTACGACAGGACCTTGACTAACCCACACGCAAAAAAATAAAACATCCTTCTAAACAACATAAAATATCTATAGAATAAAAAAAAGCAAAAAAAAAAAAAAAAAAAAAAAAAAAAAAAAAAAAAGCAAAAAAAAAAAAAAAAAAAAAAAAAAAAAAAAAAAAACTAAAACTCCAATTAAAACTTGGCAACGATATTCAGACGCCCATTTGGGGCGTCCACTCTTCCATGATTGTGAGGCCGGAGACGCCCCCCCCACCCCCCACCCCCATGCGAAAAGTTATGACAACCTCCCGGGCTCCTCCAGCGCCCTCACGGGACCACTTTCCATTCCGGGCCTTGGGACCCCAGTCTGGAACTGTTTCTTCCAGAGTTTAAAAATGGCGTCTTGTGTCTTCAGGAATTGGCCGATGGGATCTTGGAATTGACGCCAAGCGCCAAGCGCTGGGATCTATCAGGTCATTCAGCGCTGAAAAGGAAATTGACCGTAAAAGGTTTGAAAGGTGTAACAGGTAGAAAGCCTCAAAGCAGTTGCACTGTGAATCAACCGTTAGAGAAGGTGGAAAGTAAGATGGCGGAGAGGAATACGAACGGAATTACAGTCAAAGGAATGAAGGTGGAAGTAGCTAGGGGGGCCTTGAACAATGCCTGCAGTGCACCACGCGAGTGTCACTGACGGCACAACCACCCACCGGCCCCCCAACGGAGCCAATAATCAGGGGGCGAGAAATAGGTCGTATATGATTTTAAAATATTCGCCAAAAAACGATTATGCTTTCAATAACCTCCAATATTCATTGAAGAGTATAATTACTTTATTTTTCTTGAAATGGTATAGCATTATTTGCAATGAATCTTAATAGTCGAAGTGGTTCAGTTTATTGTTTTAAATAGTCGCTAATATACTTTTGAGTAGTGTTTAATTAATAAAGGTATTACTAAGTATCATACCAGGCACGGAAAAATATCCTAGTGAGAGAAATCAACAAACATACAAAAATGAATAAATGAATAAATAAAAAGAGACTAAAATCACGAAATGCTAATTTGTAGTTTTCCTTACAAAGCCACTCTCTCTCTCTCTCTCTCTCTCTTTCTCTCTGTTTTGACTTGACATTTTCGGTTAAGAAAGCTCAGACACAGAGAGAGAGAGAAAGAGAAGGAAGAACTCCTCTCTCTCTCTCTCGCGTCCTCTTAATAACAGGAGAGAGAGAGAGAGAGAGAGAGAGAGAGAGAGAGAGAGAGAGAGAGAGAGAACGCCGGGTGGGCCATAAAAAAAAATTCGGAAAACAAACTCCCAGAGTTCCCCAAGCAGGAGGAGACAGGGACTGTCTAGTCGAGGGGCAAATTAATAACTCGTCCGTCATATAACGCGATATTAGCAGGACGAAGAGGACAAGAGGAGGACCACAGATACAGGGAGGAAAGAGAGTGGGGAACGTAGCGAAGAAAGGAGGGGGAATAGATATTTTACGATTATATAAGGTAGGAATGGGAGGTAAGGATATGTGAGAGAACGCAAACTTCAGTTTCGACATGATCCTAATATTTTAGGTGACGAAATATTTCTGCCTTTGAGTCGTATTATTATTATTATTATTATTATTATTATTATTATTATTATTGAAGGACTGACACCAGTCTGAGTGACCTTTGACATCATTTTCGAAAGGTCAATGGTTGACCTTTCGCCAAAATGTCAAAATCTACAGTTAAATTACCAACTTGCTAACAACCTACTTGCACTATTCTGATCAAATTTTATAGTCATTTCAAATATACACATTCACATATATAGACATATATCTATAAACAGTAATATATATATATATATATATATATAATATAATATATATATATATAAATATATATAATATATATATTACAGAGAGAGAGAGAGAGAGAGAGAGAGAGAGAGAGAGATAGCATTACACCCTGTATAGGAAACTAGACTGCGCCAAAGAAACAAAGTTGAAATCTGTGAATATCCCGAATCTAATACTTTCAACCCACAAGTTAATATTACAGACTACCACTCGTTTCGTAATCCAATTCCCTTCCAAGAACTCAGGAAAGAGGATAATGACCATCCTCATCAAGGCACTTTGGATACTTTTCGTCTGAACTTGCAAAACTCCAGCCGTCGATCTCAAGGTTATACCTTCCTTAATGACCAGACTTATCAGAAGTTTCAAGAGGGATTTGAAAAATTCACTGGCAATATATTATGCAGATTTTGACGTAAGGATTCCTGTCACCAGACTTTCATTGCAGGGGACACTATCCCGTCATTCTATATATATATGTGTGTGTATGTCCACTTCCTGTTGCACAAAGATGTCCAGTAACTGTGGATTAAAAAAAAAAAATCGTTCTTGCGAGTACGCAGACTTCATCTATAATTCCCACACCAAGCAGAAGAATTTCGAAAAATCTTTCCAATCATATTTCTATATCTCACACTCTATAAATGAATAAAAACACAAACAAATACACAAAGATATTAATAAATGAATCAAGGAATAACCAAAATACCAAACATTTTTCTACTTCTCATACTCTATAAATAAATAAAAGCATAAACAAATATACAAAGATATTAATAAATGAATTAAGGAATAACCAAAATGCCAAACATATTTCTAAATCTCATTCTCTATAAATAAATAAAAGTATAAACAAATATACAAAGATATTAATACATGAATCAAGGAATAACCAAATGGCCCCCAATGACGAACAGGAAATAAAGAACACCAGACAATGAAAGAGAAAATTAAGAAAATAAAAACATAACACAGGAGAGGGATGTCGGTGATACCCAACATCCTGTCTTCTTCAAACACCTAGTACAGCTGCTGGCTGGGCACAGGAAGAGGATCGGGTATGAGGGTATGTTACGAGGCGCAGGAGAGGGCATGAGGAGGATATAAGGGGCTGGGGTGTGAGGCAATGAAAAGATGGAGGTATCAGGAGGAGGAGGAGGAGGAGGAGATTAAAGAGAGTGGTAGTGTGTCGGAGAGAGGCCGAAAAGTTTGAAGATTTGAAGGAGAGAGGAGAGAGAGAGACGAGAGGAGAGTGATGAGAGGACCGGAGGAGAAGAGAGAGAGAGGAGAGAGACCCTCACATTCCAACAACACAAGAGAGAGAGAGAAGAGAGAGAGAGAGAGAATTCGTCACATTCCAATAACACACGAGAGAGAGAGAGAGAGAGAGAGAGAGAGAAGAGAGAGAGAAAAGTCCACATATCAGAGCACACATACACCCACATACGTACACACACACAAACACTCACATACTCCCCGAACATCAAATACAAACAACGTATCGGCGACGGAGCCCCAAGCATGACGCCTAGTGAAGTACCAGACCATTTTGTTGTCACGCTCAGCTGGCCAGGAGGCCTGACAGCACCTTACCCTTCCCCCCCCCTCCCCCCCTCTTTCATTTCCCCTCACACGATCCCCCCCCCCCCCCCCAAAAACAACCCCACATCCAACCCAAGGGTCCTTCATTTCCCAAAACCTTTGAAAAGTTTCGGTCCTCGAAAGTAAAAGATTTCTTGCCACATTTTTTTTTTTCCTTTACGTCAACCATAAAATTAGACAAACCTTTGGGGAGGGGAACAGAAATTCTGGTTTAAAAATTAAGAAAATGAAGGGTTTTTTCTTTGCTTTTTTTTTTTTTTTTTACTCTTTAATGTGAATATTTGGGCTTTGCAAATCATATAACTGGAAACAGAACCAGACTTTCTCTTTCACCTGGAAATTTTAGCTTTGCAAAAATCAAATAGTGGAAACAGAATTTTGAGTGATGAAACATATAATACATGATAATATACAACAGAATAAATTACTGTTAACTGATGCATTATTTTGTATATGAATGAGGTCTATACGTCAAGTTGAATTTTACAGACAATGGGAATTTGAAAAAAACAAAAAATTACATCAACCAGCCTCAGAACTCTATAGACACTGATATATATATATATATATATAAAAAAAAAAAAATAATATATAGATATATATATATATATATATATATATATATATATATAATATATAGAATATATACATATATTATATATATACAGGGTGTCCTCTATAGAGTCCCAGTACCATCACAAGTATTTATTGCCCAGAATGGTACTGGGACTTTATGGACACAGATATATATATATAATATATAATATATATATATATATATATATTATATATATATATATATATATACATATTCGCAGTATTTTTCTATATATCTGCAAATTCCTGGTTTTTTAATCATCATATGCACTTTTTGTGATAAAACTATTGAAAAAACCAAGTATCATATAGTGGGTTCTAATCGGGGGGACTGATATATATATATATATATATATATATATATATATTATTATATATATATATTATATATATATATATATACAGGGTGTCCACAAGCAACCATAGGCCAGTATCGTCCGAACTGTAATATCTTTGTTATCTTTCATCGCAGGAGAAAAATAAGAGCTTATTTGGAATCCTCGTAAAAAACACTCTCTTTTTTTTTTTCCTGCCAAAATAGAGGTAACAAAGTTAGCATCGCCGGATATCCGATCGGATATCCAGACCATAAAGGCACCCGGCTAAAAACCACCCCTTATAAAATTTACATATATGTTCCAACATTGGTTCAATTCGGTTCAGTAGTTTCGCCATCTATAGCAAACTTACAGATATACATACATACATACATAGTCCGGGTGTTAGTTCTATATGTAAGATATTATAAATATATAACTGAATTTCGAAAACCTGGAAAGGCAAATGCCACAAGGGAATGTGAAACAATGGAGTACTGTGAGGCCTTTCGACTCAATGTCCTTTACTTAGCTATGTAAAGGACATTGAGTCGAAAGGCCTCGCAGCACTCTGTTTCACTGTCCTTCGTGGCCCCTCAGATCTTAAAAACTGCTGAGGCTAGAGGGCTGCAAATCAGTATGCTGATCACCCACCCTCCAATCATCAGACATACCAAGTTGCAGCCCTCTAGCCTCATTGGTTTTAATTTTATTTAAGGTTAAAGTTAGCCATGATCTTGTGTCTGGCAACTATATAGCACAGGACACCACCGGGCAGTGGTTTAGGTATCATGGGCTACAGTTCATACAGCATTATAGCGAGACCATCGAAAGATAAGAGCTATTTTCGGTGGCATTGATTATAAACTGTACCATCCACCACAGGAACATAATATAATTCTATTTCTTCTTTCAGAAACTTAATCGAGGTATTGTCATGGTGAGCTTTTTCGCTGACCATATAAGTTGTTCCGACCAAGCTAATGTCTCTAATGTGGCAGGTAAGCAATTGCAGACCTTTGACAAAAATAGTGTCTAAAAACAACACCAATACTTAGACCTTAAGTTTTTGTAATGCATGCCTGGCTATACGCACACAACATACTTGGGATCTATGTGATTAAAAGACAAAATGTTGGAACCGTGACTCAATTCTCTGAAGATATCTTATTGTCCTTCCTAAAAGAGGTAAACATCAGTTGTTTGGAACAAGAATAAATCAACACACTTGAGATCTAGTGATTAGATTAAGACAAAATATTAGAACCGTGACTCAATTCTTTGAAGATATCTTCTTTTCCTTCCTAAAATAAGTAAATATTCAATATTTTCAATATGCAAACCATGACCTGAGATGTAATTGTTAGATTATGCAAAATATATTGGAACAGTGACTCAGTTTCTTGAAGATATCTTCTTGTCCTTCTAAAAAGTGGTCAAAAGTTTGGAACTTGGAACAAGAATAACCAATACATCCGAGCTATACTAGTTAGATTATATATAAAACATATTGGAACACTGACTCAATTCCTTAAAGGTATCCCCTTGTACTTACAAAAACCGAGGTTAATTTTCAAAGTCCGAAATAAGGAAAATGAGCTTAGCTGAGATGTAGTGATATTGTACAGAAGACACTGGAACCTTGGTTTTATTCCCTAGAGATATCCTCTTATCCTTCTGAAAAAAAGAAAGGTGTGGATATGTTTTCTTTCTAGTAAATATAAAAGAAAATGGGACCTTGTTAAGAATAACAAAAAATAAAATAATTTATTTAGGGTATTGTTCCTAAGTTAAAAGTTCGTAAGTAGTGGGGTGTCTGCGTAGAGAGGTACGCTCTAATTGGAATACCTATAAGGAGAAGTGTCTTAAGTATATAGTAGATCTTTTCACGCACCTCACTGCCCGCACCCTGTAGGTAGTAGTACATCACCACATCTTTCTCGTGTCCCTGTTTCAGAGCACATCAATTATATACGCCAGGTGGCCGGTATTGACCACGTGGGAATAGGTGCAGACTTTGACGGCATAAACAAGTAAGTGGTTTTGCAAAGTACTTTTCAATACTTAAAAACAGATAGACTTGAGTAGTTTCATTTTCAACGGATCTTGGTCTGAAGTTCTGTCTTAAAGTAACGACTGCATGCAAATTTATCCTCCAGGTCATGTGAGAGAGGAAATCTAAGACTTAAAACTTTAATAAGTGAAGCACTACAGATGGATTAAAATTGGTTCATGCACGAGAAAGCACTTGCTGGCACTTCACAAGTAGAGATAACTGAAGCACTAATGTCATGTACTAGATCTTGTTGTCTCCTGCGCTCGAATACTCACTTAAGACAACTCACATATGATGATTGCTAAGGATTTCATACTTATGGTCGATGAATTCAGTCCATACTCGAATTGTCCTAAGGGTTAAATTGATGGAAAATTCTAAAGTTAATTAAAGAAAGTAAGCCTCCCACAGCCTTTTGCTAAATAGCCATACCCTAGTTACTAGTGATGTATATTACTACCTGACATTTCTGGGCCAAAATGTTGCTCATTCTAATTTTAAAGAGTTAATAAAACACAAGTTTAGATCGATTACAAACACGAAAAAAAAACAATTTTTCACTGTTATTGCTACGCGACTTTCAGAAATTAAAATATGAAATGTAACAAGATTTGGATTTATAGAATATAAATGGTGAAAATGCAAAACAGAATATGTAATAACCAATTATTTCCAAATATTTCATTTCCAAATATTAAAAAGAAACAAAAAACCTGTATAAGAATAAATTCATAGAATTTACCAGAATGCTGAAGGTTTATGTAAATAATTTTTATCTTTAAAACTGGATAAATGAATGGATAAATATACCACCCCCACAACCCCCATCAAATTCTGAATTAGATGAAAACTTGGACTATATTTCTTCGACAATATATTTTTCACAACCAACATATGAGAAAGGTGTTTGAGCATTTACTAAAAATATGTATTATTTTCTAAATATGTTAAGTAAACATGTTAATATAAAAGACGATGAACCAAACAAAAACTTCTTTCAGTTTTCTTCTGAAAATTGAAAAAGAAACCCACAAAATCACTGTGTAACTTGTTTACTTCTAAGTATTTACATTTAATTAAATGTAAATACTTAGAAGTAAACACGTTACAAAGTGATTTTGTGGGTTTCTTTTTCAATAAAAGACGATGTAAAGAATAATAATAGGCTTTTTTAAAGTTGATCTTCTTAAAACCCAATGTTGGTATCAAAACCTCTGGGAAGTATATATTGTTTTCACGCGAGTTTTCCACTGTTGCTGTCTTACATCAGCCTGAATGCAAATTATTCTCCTAAATCATTCTCCTAAAATATAATCAATATAAAATTCACTGCAAGACATAATAGGAATAATAGCCATATCACACCAAGCGATATTTTTCGTAGACACTTCAGTATTCTACCAAAATAAGTAAAGCAACTCTTTGGCGCAAGACCCCTGTCATCTTCCAAGATTTCAGAATACCTCCCCCTTCAAATCCTCTTTGCCTAATCTGCTTTTCTCACGTCATCCTGTTTTTCTTCTCATTCATTTTTCCCCCTCTCCCCACCCCCTAAAACCTGCAGGACGCCCGAAGGTTTGGAGGACGTAAGCAAATACCCGGTGCTCTTGGCAGAGTTGCTGAGAGACCCTGGCTGGACCGTCGAAGATATTAGAAAATTGGTGGGAGGAAATATCATCAGAGTCTTCTCGGAAGTCGAGAGGGTAAGTCATCGCTTACTCGGGGGGGGGTAAGCCTATACAAACTACCTTGATGTTTTTGTTGTTATGGGGAGGGTGGCGGTTAGGAAAGGTTTATGCAAGAGCCTTAAAAAGATCTGAAAAAGGCGTTTCGCATTGAGTTCAAGATGCAGGAATTTTAGGATATGATAGTTGTCATTTATTTACTAAGAATAAAATGTCAAAAATAAATCATGCGCATGTTAAACAGTACAGAACAATTATTTCTAATAAAATATAACTTATTTATTTTAATTTTCGTTTGTGAAACAAGGCTCTATTTGACCATAGACTTTAGCACGTTTTAATTTACATTAAGTTAGGACTATAATGTTTTCAACTTATGCATGAGTGGAAAATCTTGCATGCGTCCCTAGTAAGCTAGAGGTCGGATCACGCCTTGTTTTTTTCTGAAGTACAGAGAGGGGGTGCTCTTTTGGCTCTCTCAGGGAGGAGAGCTTACAAAAAAGGTTTTTTTCTTTCAGTTTCCTCAAATGCAAAGGGTATATGGCATTAGGGCATAAGATAAAGGGACTTACTAAAAACCCTTTTATAAGTGTTTCCTCAAGTGCAAAGGGCAGGATTCATAAGTCTCTAAGGGCCGGGAACTTACAGGAGCCTTTTTTCCAGTTTCCTCAAAATGTAAAGGGTGTGTCATTAGCATCTGAGGGCCAGGAACTTAAAGAAAAATTTTTTTTTCGGTTTCCCCAAAATGTAAAGGGTAGGATTCATAAGTCTCTAAGGGCCGGGAACTTACAGGAGTCTTTTTTCCAGTTTCCTCAAAATGTAAAGGGTAGGATTCAATAGCCTTATGGAAAAGACTTTTTTCAGTTTCATCAAAACGTAAAGGGTATAATTCATTAGCCTCTCATGACTGGGAACTTACAGAAAAGACTTTTTTTTCGGTTTCCTCAAAATGCCAAAGGTGTGTCATTGGCCTCTAAGGGATGGAAACTTACAGAAGACTTTTTTTTTTAATCTTGTATCTCATGTAAAGGGTGTGTGTATCACTAGCCTCTTAGGACCAGGACCTCATGGAAAAGCTTTTTGGGATCATTTGTGCTTCCTGAAGTGTTAAGGGTGTGTACCACTAGCTTCTCAGGGCCTGGAACTTTTAGGGGATATCGCTTTCTTTGTTGAAGGTACGAAATGACATTACCTTTTTTTGTCGCAGGTGCGAGATGACATCCCCTTTTTCTTGTCGCAGGTACGAGATGACATTCCCTTTTTTTTGTCGCAAGTACAAGATGACATCCCCTTTTTTGTCACAGGTATAAGATGACATCCCCGTTTTTTGTCGCAGGTACGAGATGACATCCCCTTTTTATTGTCGCAGGTACGAGATGACATCCCCTTTTTTTTGTTGCAGTTACAAAATGGCATCCCCTTTTTTGTCGCAGGTACGAGATGACATCCCTTTTTCTTGTCACAGATACGAAATGACATCCCCGTTTTTTGTCACAGGTATGAGATGACATCCCCTTCTTTTGTCGCAGGTACGAGATAACATCCCCTTTTTTTTCACAGGTATGAGATGACATCACCGTTTTTTGTCACAGGTATGAGATGACATCCCCTTCTTTTGTCACAGGTACGAGATGACATCCCCTTTTTTTTGTCGCAGGTACGAAATGGCATCCCCTTTTTTGTCGCAGGTACGAGATGACATCCCCTTTTTTTGTTGCAGGTACGAGATGACATCCCCTTTTTTTTGTCGCAGGTACGAGATGACATCCCCTTTTTTTGTCGCAGGCACGAGATGACATCCCCTATGTTTGTCGCAGGTACGAGATGACATCCCCTATGTTTGTCGCAGGTACGAGATGACATCCCCTATTTTTGTCACAGGTACGAGATGACATCCCCTATGTTTGTCGCAGGTACGAGATGACATCCCCTATTTTTGTCACAGGTACGAGATGACATCCCCTATGTTTGTCGCAGGTACGAGATGACATCCCCTACGTTTGTCGCAGATACGAGATGACATCCCCTATGTTTGTCGCAGGTACGAGATGACATCCACTTTCTTTGTCGCAAGTACGAGTTGACATCCCCTTTTTTTTGTCGCAGGTACGAAATGGCATCCCCTTTTTTGTCGCAGGTACGAGATGACATCCCCTTTTTTTGTTGCAGGTACGAGATGACATCCCCTTTTTTTTGTCGCAGGTACGAGATGACATCCCCTTTTTTTGTCGCAGGTACGAGATGACATCCACTATGTTTGTCGCAGGTACGAGTTGACATCCCCTTTTTTTTGTCACAGTTACGAGATGACATCCCCTATTTTTTGTCACAGGTACGAGATGAGATCCCCTATTTTTTGTCACAGGTACGAGATGACATCCTCTTTTTTTGTTGCAGGTACAAAATGACATCCTTATTTTCGGTGCAGTTATGAGATGACATCCCTTTTATGTCGCAGGTACGAGATGACTTGCTGGCCAAGGGAGTGGAACCCGTGGAAGAGGAGATCCACCCAGAGTACCTTCGAGGCAAAACGAACTGTACTTACTTCTTCGACTAAGTTTCCTTCTTCGACCTTCGCGGTGTCTCTGCCAAGAACCTTCACAAAATAATAAAAATGACTCGATCTTCATGATGATGATGATGATGATGATGATGACATGATAATACCGGTGCTACACACTGTGCCAAAAGACAATCCAGTTACGTAACTGAACCTTTCGCATTTTTATTGTTGAATTTTCTCGAAACCCAAAAATGGAAAGAACAGGGGGACCTACTATACTTCTCTTAGTTGAAGAAGAAGCGTCTCTCTCTCTTCGAGGGAGCTTCAGGGAGCGAAGGAGTCGAACCACAACCACCACCACCACAGGTTTCGGCCGGAAGGAGATTTCGATCCTGGAAGTTTACTTTGCATCCGAACCGGATTGATTCATATGAGCATAAAACTCGAGAAGAGACGTGTCTGCCGTTGTTAGTGAGTGATGTCCGCGCCATGACGCCGAATCAGTGAAAGAGAAAGTTAAAGAAATTATAAAGTTTGATTCCTTTGTCCGTTAGAGCTTTGAAAAACTCGTCTAAAACCAAAAAAAAAATAAAAAACAAACAAAGACGGAGGTGAACTCGGAGCTGCTCCCGTGACGAGGCTCCGATGATGTTACCTAAAACGCACACAAAACTTTGCTCACGTTTTGTAAGTAAACTCAATTTTTTTTTTTCAGTTGGTTTCGAGAACGCATAAGGAATCGAACGGTTGCTGTGCCAGATCGTCTGGATTTCTTTTTTCTACTGTCCTGCTCTGGAATATCTCACGTTCCAGCCACGCAGTGTCTGGATCGTCTCTGGAATCGGAGGAAAACACTGCTTGTAGAGACCTACTCATTGATAAGAGAGAAAGCGAGAGAGAGAGAGAGAGCGTGAGAGAGAGTGAGTGAGAGAGAGAGAGAGAGAATGTGTGTTTTTAAGAGACCATAGTGTACATATGTGCATAATCAACCTGAAATATATTTGGAACATTTTGGAAAAGACCAAGAAGTAGTTTCTTAACACGTAGGAACATATTATACGTCTTCTGAGAAGCAGACAGGACCCGCTCTCATACGCCTGACGAACATCCTGCAGGACGCCCGTAGGACGCCTCCCACGGGAGTCCTGCGAGAGGTCACTGACACGGGGGCGGTCCTCCTTAGTGCCAACGTATTTTTTGACTTTTCATAGATGCTTTAGAGTGGCCACGCCAAGGTAACCAAACAGACACGAATATTTTACTAAGATGGGAACAGCGAGAGACAGTGACGCTGACGTCGACCTATTGTTAAGATTTGGTGTTGCAGATGAAACTGATCAACTATTTGTAAGGAAATCCAATCTAATGGTATTGCTTTTTGACAAACAGACATTTTTTTTCAAGCATTTGCAACATTTTAGTCAATTGCAAGGGCATTTTGAGTAAAATTTCCACGCCAAATATTTTGTGAAGAGGTTTACTTTTTTATGAAACTGTTTTTCATTGTTTTTTGAAAAATTTTAATAATTGTTCTGGGCAAAATATTTCTTTTTTATTTATGAATTTCATGGAACTAGGACCTGGGAGGATTACTAATACTGGCATAACTTGTTCATTTCTGCTTCAAAGAGGAATATTGAAGGACCAGCTAACATAATAAGATAATCGATTTGAATGTTTTTTTTTCACAAAATGAAATTACAGCCGACCGCACCCGCCTTCGCTTAGAGACTAAACTGCTGGCCAGTTGGACTGAAGAGAAGGTGGGGAGGGGGAAAAGTTGATTGACACTGGTCCATTCATTCTCGAGTAATGGAATGTACATCCGTTCATCCAATCTTCAGTCATGCGTAGAAAATAGAAGCTAAACAATCATAAGGTTAAAAGACTGTGTGTATTATCTTTTCAGTTTTAGGTTAACGTGATAAAGTAGACCATTACAAAGTCTGTTTTCCGCTTTTTATCTACTTTGTTTCAAACTTAGGTTGCTTGGGCAAGCAGGAATGTTAATGGACACTGATATGCGCCTGTGTGCGAGTCTTTTTATCTTATTTTTCCTAAAAACATCTGCCAAAGTCTCGCCGTGTGGTTCAGCAAGAAGAAGAAACTCTGTTTTGGTTGCGTTCACCATGGCGTTCTCGACCGAGCGTTCCGTCGGGCCAGAAAACCGTTCTGCGCGAACAAGTTGATTCACGTAATAATAAATATATATATATAGAAGCTCTGCACTTAACAGTTCTACGGAATATTTTAAGAAAAAAGTTTGCTACGTGTAGTAGTAACTTTTAAAAAAACCAGAGCACAGCACAAGACGAACGAACTCGCGCGCGGAGAACCGTTTTCGAAAGCGCGCGCCGCTGAACGAGTTGGCGCATGCGCAGACTGTGACGGTCGCCGCTTCAAGAGACCCATGCTGGACGCGATCCATCCGCCATCTTGCTCTCATTTTTTTTTCTTTTTTTTTGCTTTAGACTTTCGAATTAGATGTGAAAGAGTTATAACGCCGCGGCTTTAGTGGGTCTCGGAGGGGGAAGAGGCCCACGGAAGCGCCCCCCTCCTCTTTCTACATTTAGGGAAGCGACAGAGAAAAGGTCGCCGATCATTCACGACCAGGACGACGCGTGTAGAGGTAGTAGTAGTAGTACTACTGTCTGTCACTTGCGTGGAAATCTACATAAGGTGATACTTCGCACGACCCACACGCCAGAGACTTTCGCGACATTAAAGGTTTATTATAATAAAAAGAGATCTGACTAAATTTCGACTTAATTCTTAAAAGTCTCGCCACACAGCGCTTGCGCTTTCTGTTCGATGCCAAACTAGGCCTACAAAGATCCCGAAAATTGATGCCACAACTGGCTCTTTACCCATCTCAAATTCACGTTTTCAAAATCAATAAACCAAAGATAAAATCACCCATATCATAAACGTCATGACAGAAAAAGCTGTAAAACAGATCTTTTTAAACTTGACAGCCTAGCTGAATACTTAAAATCTCATAGGCCTACAGCAATGAGACGACCTTACAATTTCTAGAATAACTTTGGCAAATGTAAAGCTGTTTTCACTAACTTCTCTCGAAGGATACTGGTTCTGGAATTCTATTAGGCCTAAGTGACCAGTTGGATGGCATGTATGTACTAATTCAAATTCATATACGAATGATATTCGAACCCTTTCTCAGAGCCAGAATTAATTAAAAAAAAAATTTTAAATCGGAACATTGACTCATAGCAATCCTTTTTAAGCGTCGCTCGTACTGAAGATGGTCAGGTGATTTTTTTTTGCAGCTTTTTATATATTATAACAATAATGTTTCTTTCAGTTTTAATTTTTTTTTCAAGATAAGTCAATAAAATTCTAAATCCTTGGACAATCATGTGCAGTTGCAAATAGACCTCGGCACTCAATGTTATTTCTGTTTGAATATATATATGATATGTATATATATATATATATATATATATATATAATATATATATATCTCTCATTTTAGGTGTGTGAATGTATGTGTGTACGTTGCAGTGTATGTATCTGTGTAACCAAGTACGTCTGGAATGAACAATCTCTGTATTTTATTTAATACATATTTTTAAGTTAAAAAGTATTAAGATGTCTACTTTAAATGTAGGCCTATTTTTTTAACATAGGCCTATGCCCATTTGCCTTGTGGACTCTGGAGTGTAAAAGATTTCCCTTGTTATCTCTGGGAAAGCAGATTCGAAGAAATGGATGTTTTCCAGTCAAAATCACCCATTTTCCAGTCAAAATCACCCACCTACCCTTGATTTTACCGGAAGTATGGTCAAATAACAGTCGCCTTACAGTTTCACTTCAATATCAAAGTGATTCCAGTTTGAACAACAAAAAAAACAAAACATTAAAACAGCCAGTTTTTGGGGCATCGGAAAAAAAACCACAAGCTTACCTCTGTTCCAGTATTCCCTAAGACGCAGCGGATCAATTCTGGAGTCGATGCCTGACGTCACCAATCTTCTTAAAGACTCCAGGAGTTGCCATTGGTTTCATTAACTCTCCAGAATCTTGTTTTACTTCAAGGAATGCTCTGTTTACCCAGCTGCGCATGCTCCAGTCTCCTGTAGAAATACAAAAGAATTTGAAGGACTCTGTAGACTAACAGCACGGAATATTGATAAGCTACTAAAGATTTTAAATTTGAGAATGTGACTATGGAAGATTCACACCAACCGTGCATCTGGTGTCTAGGCCACCAGTCGCTTGCGACGCTCCTGATTTGACTGTGGGAGTTTCCAGCCGTGTGATTGGCATATCAACAGCCAATCAGGAGCGTCGTAAGGGACTGGCGGCCTAGACATCAGACGCACGGTTGATGTGAATCTACTATAGTACTATTAATTTACTGTAACTTACTGGAAAATGTTATTGTTACATAGCATTGGAATATAATGAGTGCCAGCGTCTCGTCCCATTATCAAAATGGACAACTTAAGAATTTGATAAACTGCTTAAATCGATAACTATTTGATAAATGTTATATAATTTTACGCCATCACGGTTTGACAACTGTCATGACTATGCAACATGACACCTTGAACAAAGTTATACCAAAGAATCAGCATATGTTTGATAAAGGCTCTAATCAACGAAAGTTGGCACTACATACAGTAAGCCAAAGGTTTAAGCAGTCCTTATGCCTATGTGCAATGTTTATTTGTAAATTAAGAAGTTACAGAACGGACTAAACATCTAGCAAATTACTCCCACTCCAAAAATGTACCGGACATAGTAAGGTAATCACTGAACCACTTTAGTTCAGAACTTCATTCGTCTTCCTCGACACTCCAGACAATGAATAGGCCTACTACTGACAACCTATGCTGATTACTGAATCAACAAGAGACCATGTCACATACGAATTTATCGCTATAAGTAACTGGCGTCGTTGTCCAACAGTTATCACGAGCAGTGTGGGTCCATAATGAAATCCTTCCAGTCTCAACTGATCTGTTAAGGTGGAGCTTTTACTGAAGAGAGTCTTAAAAAGTGTACTTAGCCACTTAAGAACCTAGAGGAAGAGTCTTAAAAAGTGTGCTCAGCCACTGAAGAACAGAGAGGAACCACATTTGGACGAAGCAGAATTTAAAAAAAAAAAAAAAAAAAAAAAAAAAAAAAAAAAAAAAAAAAAAAAGATCCGTTTCTCCTGCGTGGACCACCACCTCGTCACCTGCCCCAAAAAACTCTTTAGAAACGAGCACAAATGTCAGAATACCTCAAAGCGTCCAATCAACTCCTCACTCACTCTCTCTCTCCTTCGTCAAATCAGAAGTGCCTTGTACGTTAAAGCAATGATTTGTGTATAATGATAAGAATCCTTTAAAACAAAACAAGCTTCGTTTTACCATAGACCCGCCATAAAGCGTGATTTGTTATAATGCTTGCTGTAGGAATCAGTCAGGTGATTTTTTGTTGTATTCGTGCAGAACCTGCGACCAAGAAATATCTCTCTCCCAAGGCAGGAAAGGGGGCGTGGCAGCACAGTCTCCCAAAAGGCAGGAAAGGGGGTGTGGCAGTGCAGTTTAAAGACAGTCAGTTATATACATCTGATAGACGTCATTTGTGAATACCTAATCATTATTATTATCACCAAAGAATATTAAAGCGTCCATCAGGAAGACGTAAAAGGAAGTAAAGGGAAATACAGAAAGAAGAGATCACTCTTACGAAAAAAAAAATCAATAAATAGATAAAAAGATAACCATGCATTAAAATTTAAGAAGAAAATGGGATTAAACAAGAAGCATTTCTAAGTAAATCTTAACAAAGAGACAGATTATCTGGATACTAGAAAACACTCAAAAATTCAAATTAACAGGAAAACCTTAAGAAATCATCTTAAAGTAAAAAACACAGATATGATGGCAGTACAGAGATATGAAAGATTTCAACAATAAAAAAAATATTTATAAACAGCACAAAAAATGTATATAACTTAAAAAATAAAAGGGTTTATCACAACCCACTCAATAAGAGTTTGGCAATAGAAAAATATTTTCTAATATATAAACGTCCGTTACAGAAATTTAATCTCATTAAAACAGAAATCAGAACAATGGATGAAATGGTAAATAAAGACATATTTCATAGCATTGACCTAAGAATTGTCCCAATCCCTTTGTGAAATGTATTAATATATTTTATAAAAAATTATCAATTTATCAATTTGAGACAAAGTCTCAAAAGATCTGTAAAACTAGCTTCAACATCACGTTTTTCTTTTTAAGGCTGACGGTAAAATTCCTCAGCTGATATCGCTTCTGATTGGTGGGTGCGTTTGAACTGCGTAACCTTCGGGAAAAAAACAGACATGGAAAAGTGGTTCTTTAGAACCAACTTTTGTCAAGTGAATATAGCTAAAAGGAAAACAAGAAACCGTCCTGTAACTTATTAAACTAAATATAAATATAAAATTAATAAAAATGACTGAACAAAATTTTAAGCAGTGGATAAACACAAGTCATTGCTGGTATATAAGTCCAGTTTAAATTAATTATTACGAATTATATCATACTGGTCAACTTTCAGATAAATTAAAGCACTGACTGTTATTGAAAGATTAAAATTTTTCTTTAGTATAAAAACGTCTTAAGACCTTGAATTCTCTGAAGTTTCAGACCAACTGGGGCGTTGAACTCGCAACTTCTGAAGTTGGAGAACCCACCACACTGGTTGGGGGTTTTCAACCCCTCTCTCCGCCCCTTTTGGTGGGGTGGGGGGTTTTCGAGCCATCAGATCTTCGGTGACTGGGCCCATCGTCCATGAAGGCGATTAGAAGAACCTACTTCACGCAGATTCCATGACTTCGGAAGCCTGGAAGATTCGCACGCGCGAAACTCTGCTGGAAACGGAACCATCCAGTCTTTGCCACCTTCCCAGGATTGGTTTGGGGCGAAATCTCTCCAGAAAGGACACCACACAGGCAAATGGGCACAGCTCTGTAGTGCTACAAGTTCATTTTGGCAAAGTTTCTATTGATTTTTGTTTTGTTTTTATTTTTTTCCTTCTTCGTCTGAACACGCTTTGATTCCAACCAAGTGTCGAGGTCCCACGATTTTTGCAATATATTCATACATATAAAGCCGTACATATATATATATAGTATATACATATACATACATATATATACATATATATATATTTGATAAGAGTGAATGAGACCACTATTGTTCGATGTGTAGGCAGCTTCAATAATCTAGGACGCTATCTATACTATTAACTGTTCTCATTTAATGACACTCCTACCACTGCAGTTTTTTTCATCTTTTATGATGTGGATGTACCATAATTACATACATAAATATATATATATATATACCATATAAGCCACAAGAGAGAGAAAGAGAGGAATGTGTAAATAGGATGTATAGTTTCTACCTGTTCAAATGCTCATATTCAGAACTTTTTTCTAGAATATAATAAACAATAAACAAAGACATCTACGTAGTCTCGCGGCAGAGGTCGCCGAAGCAATTGTTGAAGTTGTTACGTACATAATGTAATCGCATCTATTTACCTTTTAAAAATAAATAACTATATATATTAAAAAAAAGGAATATCTCTATTTTGTTTAAAAACGAAAATAGATTGTTTTTTTTTCTGTGTGGGGGAAATAATAAATAAATAAATAAATAAATATGTTGTTCCCATTTATAAGTTTTCCGACATTGATATCTTTATCATTCACGTATAAACATGAGATATTATTAATAAATATAAATATATATATATAATATATCACTGGTGTCAAATTCGTAACAGGTGCAACTAATGAAGATGAGGAAATGTCCGAACGGAGTTTTGTGTTGTTAGATAAAACTCTTTTGGGATATTTATTATACAAACAAGTTCTAGAAAAAATAAACCATAATATAGTTGGACCTATTATGACTGTATAAAGGTTTTTTTTTATGAAAAAGTTTTTTTTTTTTTTAAATGCTCTCATCCTATCGTAATTAAAAAGTGCCTTACCACAGTTCGGGTGTAATTGTACAGAAAGATTAAAATCCTTCATAAATAAAAAATATAAAGAGTTAAAAAATCACTGTGTGTGTGTGTGTGTCATCTTATAGGCGTTGCTTGGGTTTTTCTTAATTAATAGCATGTGCATAAGATAAAGTTAAAAAAATTATACCTTATATCAATTTAAGGGGGAAGGTGGTACATTGCCTTAACGATCTATTATAATGAATAATTATTATGATTACCGTTTTTGTTCTCTCTCGTCACAGAGTCACTACAGAAGAATGTCTTTTGACTCATACAATGAGATGACTGTTCGTTCGTATTATTATTATTATTAATATTATTATTTTACGTTCACAGAGCATACAATTGTGATAATATACATTTTGGGTTTATTTCGCGAGAGGAGGAGATTGTGCAGATATTTTCCTCCTTTCTTTTCCCTCCTCGTCGCTTCCTCACACGTGAGGACAAGTGAGGAAAAGTGAGGAATAGTCGTGGGGTTTAACAACACCTCGAGAATGTGCATAGCAGTGGTGAGGAATTACACTAAACATTACATACGTATTGATAACATAACATTACTCCTTCCAAACACTGCTGACGAATTACACACATACACAAACGCACACACACACAAATACACACACACGCAAACCAATTCGAGAGGAACCAACACGTGTGTGTGTGTGTGTGTCCCAGCTGTGAACCAGAATATATTATATAATAATATTAATATTGACATATATTAATATTAATATTAGGTCGTAACATTCCTTCTCCTATCGGTACTGGAAGATGTGTAGTTACTACGTAACAAGAATTAAAAAAAAAAACAGAGTGACAGATCTTTCTTCATATCAATCAATGCTGACGACGCAGGGGAATATTATTACTGATATAAAAATGAATATTTTGTATGGCATTTGATAACAGGGGTAAAAAAAAACCCAACTCAAAATACTGATAAAAAATAAACATTTTCAAAAAACATTGGTGAGTTGTTTTTCGTGGGTGTACGCTAGAAAGAACCTATTGTATTCAATAGTTATGTATTGTCTAAGGAAACGTCATGTATAAAGTAAACAGGTAAACAAAAACAGAATTGTGAAATAAACTTTGGGGGAATAATTGTAGAAAATTTACTGAGTGTTAGATAAAAAAAAATACAAAAAAAAATAATAAACATTAGACTTGGGTACAATAATTCTGAGTATGGAAATATATCTAGCTCCAGTTTAATGGTTTTTATTTTATTCATCCTAATTTCCTTTTATACACATGTATATATATATATATATATATATATATATATATATATATATATATATATATATATATATATATATATATATATATATATATATTGCAAGAAGGGCTCCTGATTTATTGAAATAAAATGCAAACAAAGATGTATCACTGAATATCATTAAAAAAAGAAAAACCTATAAAACTGAATATTATCTCGACCAAAGAGCGTGTCCATTAAAACCTAACACCGCCCAACCAGGCGCACGCCCCCCCCCCCCCCCCCCCACCTCCGAATTCCTCAACATTATGCAAGGAACGTGACCTAATTTTTGAATATATTTTATCACAATCCATTTTATAATCTCTGCTCCGACGTCCTCCCCCAGAGTTTTTGAGAAGGGGGGGGCGGTGGGCCAGGAAGATCTGCATGTAAATGGGCGCTTTTATTGGGCGCAAGGTGCTAAGGGCCGAGCCCTCTCGCTCCTGAGGACGCGATAGTCGCATTTTTCGGGGGCCAGGATGCCTCTATTAGAAGGAAAAATGTTCTAGTGATTAAGAAGGAAAATAAAAATCCTAGTTGCCTGGGATGGGCCTGGAAGCGTCCTGATGGGCCTGGAAGAGTCCCGATGGGTCTGGAAGAGTTCCAATGGGCCTTGAAGAGTCCCGATGAGCCTGGAAGAGTTCCAATGGGCCTGGAAGAATCCCGATGAGCCTGGAAGCGTCCCGATGGACCTGGAAGCGTCCCGATGGGCCTGGAAGAGTCCCGATGTGCCTGGAAGAGTTCCAATAGGCCTGGAAGAATCCCGATGAGCGTGGAAGCGTCCCGATGTGCCTGGAAGAGTTCCAATAGGCCTGGAAGAATCCCGATGGGCCTGGAAGAGTCCCGATGTGCCTGGAAGAGTTCCAATGGGCCTGGAAGAATCCCGATGAGCCATGAAGAGTCCCGATGAGTCTGGAAGCGTCCCAACGGGCCTGGAAGAGTCCCGATGGGTCTGGGAGAGTTCCAATGGGCATAGAAGAATCCCGATGAGCCTGGAAGCATCCCGATGGGCCTGGAAGAGTCCCGATGAGCCTGGAAGCGTCCCAACGGGCCTTGAAGAGTCCCAACGGGCCTGGAAGAGTTCCAATGGGGCTGGAAGAGTTCTGATTGACCTGGAAGAGTCCCGATGAGCCTGGAAGCGTCCCAACGGGCCTGGAAGAGTCCCGATGGGTCTGGAAGAGTTTCAATGGGCCCGGAAGAGTTCCAATGGGGCTGGAAGAGTTCTGATTGACCTAGAAGACTCCCGATGGGCCTCGGGTATGTATACTGAACAGGAGTCTGCTGATGGTCCTCAGCTATAAGGAGTGAATTGAAGTCTTTTGATGGGTCTGGAAATCTTTGGAGCGTAGGTAAGTCTTTGGATGGGCCTGGAAATCTTTAGATCTGGATGGGACCTCAGCTAAGGAAAGAGAATGGGAGTCTATTGATGGGATGAGCTATGAAAAGTGAAGGGAGCACTTTGAAGGGTCTGAGCTATGTAAAAGTATATATAAATCTTTTGATGGGATATTTAAACCCTGGACCAATCCTCAACCAACCATTTGGGGGTAAAAGGGACATAACTCCTTCACCAAAAAATAACTAGTTTGATACGACGCATTGGCGGATGGAATCAGGTTTGCCAACAAATTTATGAATTATCTTTAATAACGTATGGATTATTAACCAACCATAATAATTCATAATTAATAAAAAAGTAATTATTAATAATTAATACAAATTAGATTTACTAAATGACTGATTCTGTAATAATTTTAAGTCATTTTCTGTCGGTATAAAAATCGTCAGTGTTGGCCATCTTGAATCTCGAGACGTCAACATCAACATTGCTTCCAGTGTCACCATCAAGGAATCCCACATTGCTTTAATTGCTTTTAAACACCAAATAACGAAATAAAGCAACAATGACAGCTTTCAGTCAAGCAATAAAGCAACTGGGATATAATAAACAAGCATTGAAGACGAAAATGAATTTTTATCTAACGGACTCACTCCGCTCAACATGAGCGTCTGTTGACATCTGATGACGTCACAGAAAGGTCATTGTGAACGTCAGTGATGCCAACTTAAAATGAATCAAACTCTCGTTATTTCCACTAACTTCATCATCGTCTCTCAACGGGTTAATGTTGGCAACACTGTCTGAAGAACAAGACCGCCATATTTGAACATTTATGTCTTTCGAGCTTTGATGGGCCTATGACTTATTTGATGGGCGTCAGCTTTGAAAAGTGAAAGAATGTATTTGATGAGCCTTAAGACATAAAATAAATGTATCTCGCTGACCCACAGCTCACTTGATGGGCCGTTGCTATGTAGAGAGAAGGTAGTACATCTGTTGATGGGCCTAGGACTTAGTTGATGGCCCCCAGCTACACCAAAAGTAAACATCTTGATGGGCCTAGGACTCATTTGATGGGCCTTTGGCTACACAGAATGAAGGTATATCTTTTTATGGGCCACGGCTACATATATGATGGGCATATATATATATATATATATATATATATATATATATATATATATATATATATATATATATATATATATATAATATAAAATCTTAATATTCGAATAAACCGCGTATTTTATAAGCGATAAAAAAAAATATCTATTTTAACTGGGCTTCCTTCAGCAGTGTTATTTTGCCTGCCGAGTTTTCGCTTACTCGGGGAGTAAGCCTTACAAAACTAATTTGTCGTAGCTGTTGGAAGGTGGGGGGTGGGGGTTGGAAAGGCCTATGGAAAAGCCTAAATAGGTCTGAAAAAGAGTTTCGCTTTGAGTTAAAGAGACAGGAATTCGGATAAGATGTTTATGATTTATTTATTAGAATTAAAATGTAAACAATAAATAATTAGAGCGGCAGCCCGGACCATTGAGATACAACGAACGAGATACCGACTGTAACCCCTACCGGTATTTAGAAGTAGACTTGTAAACTGTGGAACTGACCGTCTGCCCGAAAATATATGGGTGCTTTTACTTTAACAAGCACCACTAATTGCTCGTTAGATTTTGGGTCTAGATCCAATATATGAGATACCAGATGAAACCATATAATATATCTGCAGACTCTCCTGATTATAGAATGACCAGTGACAGACATTTTGGAGGGTGGGTTCCCCCTGGCAGACGCACTGAAAGGGGGGGTTAATTGGATCTAGATCCAACTTAGGAGATACCGAGTAAAATTTACACTATAAAAGCACTGCACATCCTAGAATACTGTGGTGGTAATGACAGACGTTTTAGTGGGTGGTTACCCCATGACCAGACACCCCACAATGATGGGGAGGGGAGGGGGAGACAGGAACTGCATCCAACATTGGAGTTACCAAGTAAAATTTGTACTAGAATAGCAACTTCATATCCTAGAATGCTGTGATGGTAATGACAGACATTTTAGTGGTTGGTTTCCCCCTGACAGACACACCCTAACAGGTGGGCAGGGGGAAGGGCAAGCCCTGATAATGAATGTCTAGATTAGTATAGTGGGCTACTATTGACCCGTATTATACATTATCGTGATATATTTAATAAATATTTTTATCCTTTCTATATCCTTTGTATTTATCTAACACAGTGTTTCCCAACCTTTGGCACTTTGAGGAACCCCTGAGACAATTTTCCTCATCCCAGGAACCCCAATACACACACACACACACACACATATATATATATATATATATATATATATATATATATATATATATATATCTATATATATATATATATATATATATATATATATATATATATAACCTAGCCACCTGGGGGGGCAACCAAGTCCTTATGGGTGCCGGTTCCCAAGCCCGGATAAATAGGGAGGGTGGTGTCAGGAAGGGCATCCGGCTGTAAAAATCTGTGCCAAAACCAAAAATGGAATGAGCCGAAATATGGAAAGAGGTAATGCTAGGGCGTACTCCGTAAACGACGCACAGAGACATCGCCCTAACTCTGTGGTAAGGCGAGGGCTACTGCATCAGAGCGGGTGCAGCTAAAGAAGCGAGCTCACATTGGGTTCAGAGTATGTCAGCTAAATGTTGGGTCCATGACTGGGAGAGGTAGAGAATTGGCTGACTTGATGAGAGAAAAGAAAGTAGATGTTGTGTGTGTGCAAGAAACGCGGTGGAAAGGAAATAAAGCTAAAGAGTTGGGAGATGGATATAAGCTATATTATAGTGGAGCAAATAAAACAAGGTAGAAATGGAGTTGGCATAGTACTGTCTAGTGAACTAAAGAACTCGGTAATAGAAGTGCATAGAAAGAATGACCGTATCATCAGATTGAAGATATGTTATGGAGGAGAGATTCTGAATATTATAAGCGCATATGCACCACAAGTTGGTTGCACAGAGAAGAGAAGGGAAATTTCTGGAGAGACATGGATGGAATAATGCAAGAACTGGAAGAGCATGAGAGGGTGATAGTTGGGGCAGATTTGAATGGCCATGTCGGAAGTGAAAATGAGGCGATTGGGCGGGTGCATGGGGGCCATGGAATTGGGGAGAGAAACCCAGAAGGAGAGAGTGTAGTGGACTTTGCTGTGTCATTCGACATGGCAATAGTAAACACATTTTTTGAGAAGAAAAGGGAACACCTAATAACATATAGGAGTGGGGGAAGATTCTCCCAGATAGACTATTTCTTGTATAAAAGGATAAATCTGGTGGAGGTCAAGAACTGCAAAGTTATTCCAGGCGACCATGTAGCCCCCCAAACACAGGCTGCTATGTATGACTTGAAGTTGAAAAGGGAAAGAAAAACCAAAGCTAAAGGGATAAGGAAAATTAAATGGTACGAATTACAGAAGGAAGGGGATAAGAAGAGAGAGTTTAAGAGGAGGGTTTTGGAGGATATTGATATAGGGATTGAAGATGTTCAAGAATGGTGGGCACGAAATGCAGCAGTAATAAGAAGGCATGGAAAGGAGCTGCTAGGAGAGACATCTGGTATCATATGGGAAGAAAAGGATAGTTGGTGGTGGGATGAAGACATTGAGAAAGTAGTAAAAGATAAGAAGGAGGCAAAGAAAAGATGGGAAGAGTCACAGTCAGTGGAAGACAGAAACGGTACAGAGAGAAAAACAAGGTGGTGAAAAAGGTGGTAGCCCAAGCTAAAGCAAGTCGTATGATGATGTGTATAATGAGCTGGGGACAAAGGAAGGATTAAAGAAGATGATGAAGGGCTATCAAAGGCAGAAATAAGAGCACCAAAGATATAACCACACATCAAACAAATAAAGAATCAAGAGGGTGTAGTGCTTAGAAAGGAGGAAGACATTGTGAAGAGATGGAAAGAATATTTCGAACAGTTGTTAAATGAAGAAAATAATAGACTAATAAGAGAGGATGGGCAAAGTGAACATTGGCATGGTAATGAGGTTTTCTAGGCAAGAGGTACTAAATGCACTGAAGAAGATGAAGAATGGGAAGGCAAACAACCGGACCAGACATGATCCCGGTGGAGGCATGGAAAAGCATTAGGAGATGAAGGAGTGGATATACTGTACGATCTTATGATAAAGATCCTTGAACAGGAAAAGATACCAAATGAGTGGCGTGGGAGTATATTGATCCCAATTTTTAAAGGGAAAGGCGATGTCAAGAGTGTGGTAATTATAGGGCATTAAAATTGATGTCCCACACTTTGAAGATACTGGAAAGGATGATAGATGCTAGACTGAGAGAAGAAGTACAAATAGGTAAAGAGCAGATGGGATTTATGAAGGGAAGGGGAACAACAGATGGTAATGTCTGAGGCAAATAATGGAGAAATTCGGGAAAGACAAAGGACCTACATATGGTATTCATTGACCTTGAAAAGGCTTATGACAGAGTCCCGAGACAAGAGGTTATGGAGGAGCCTGAGGGAGAAGATGGTGCCAGAGAAGTATGTGCGATTGATACAAAGAGATGTATCGGAATGTATTACCAGAGTGAGGAGCAGTGTTGGGGAGACAGAAGGTTTTGAGGTGAGAGTAGGATTACACCAGGGGTCGGCTCTGAGCCCATTTATCTTTAACATAGTGATGGATGTTATAATAGAGGAAGTAAGGGAGACAGTACCATGGAACATATTGTATGCGGATGATATTGTTCTGTGTGCAGAGAGCAGGGAAGATCTGGAAGTGAAATTGGAAAGATGGAGACAAGTACTGGAGGACAGAGGAATGAGAATAAGTAGATCCAAGACAGAATATATGTGTACCACCACTGAGGGGGATGATAGAGAAAGTATTCAGCTTGGTGGAGAGCAAATAAGGAGAGTTGATAAGTTTAAGTAGTTTGGGATCTTTGTTAACGCTGGAGGAAGTATGGAAGAAGAAGTAAACATCGGGTACAGGCAGGCTGGAACAACTGGAGAGCGGCCTCGGGAGTTCTTTGTGACAAAAGAGTGCCGCTTAGGTTAAAAGGAAAATTTCACAAGACGGTGGTAAGAACAGCAATGCTGTATGGTACGGAAACAGCAAGCATGAGAAAAGCAGAGCAGAAGAAGATGGATGTGGCAGAAATGAGAATGCTTAGGTGGATGTCTGGGGTAACAAGAGATAGGATCAGAAATGACTACTAAGAAGGGGGTCAACTAAGGTGGTGGAAGTATCAAAGAAAGTGCAGGAGGGGAGGCTGAGATGGTATGGACCACCTGTTGAGGAGAGATGAGGACCACGCTGGGAGACATACTATGGGAGTGGAGGTGCAAGGAAGAAGAAAGAGAGGGAGACCAAGAAAGAGATGGAAGGACTGTGTGAGAGGAGATTTACATGAGAAGGGAATTGATGAGGCAGAAGTGCAAGATAGAAATAGATGGAACGGCTCATCCGAAACGGCGACGCCCCATATAAAAAATGGGAAAAAAGCTGGGAAGAAGAAGAAGGAAGAAGAAGATATATATATATATATATATATATATATATATATATATATATATATACGTAAGCATTATGCATTAATTACCTTAAGTAAAAGAGAGGGAAAAAATTTCGCACCATATGTTACGATAAATAAATTATAGGACTAGAACGATTTCTCACGCCAAGTTTAACGAAAATATATACTTATAAATAACAAAATAATTACATAAAACATGAATTCTTACGGAACACCTGGCGATCGTTCACGGAACCCTAAGGTTCCACGGAACCCCGGTTGACGATGGCTGATCTAACACAAAAATAATTTATTTGTTTCATATAAATAACAGTCATCTGTAGGCCCATAATAATTCATTCATATTATTATTTTGTCAAGCAAGCAACTGACTTCAATTATAGTAGGGGAGCCCGGGGCTAGTTGGTTACAGGGGTAAGTTGGCACCTCAAAATGACTTTAAAGTTTTAGCCATAGATGACTCTAATACATATACTGTGTAATTGCCACGTGGTTCCTCAATTACCAGCAAAATTCTATAGAGATAGAACGTAGGAGCTCGAATTTATGAGACAATTTTTTATTTTGATGGTAGTAAGTAAATATTTTAATCTTTCTGTTATTTGCTATAACATCTATACATTCATAAAGATTAGTTTTCAATGATAGCATAGTTTGTTTAAAGATTCTATAGCATTAAAATTATTAATTCAAGGCTTCTTGGTGTGGACTGGTAATCCTTTTTGTACCAAATGGTAGGGATGGGCAAGTTGGCTCAAAATAAATGGGGCAAGTTGGCACACGTTATTTGATAAACAATAGTAAGCCTATTTATTTATATAATTTACGTTGTTTCGGATTTTTGGAAGGATAATGAGATTAGTGTCCTATCATTTCTTCCACATTGTTCTCACAAGTTGCAGCCCCTGGATTTTAGTGTTTATAGACATCTGAAGAAATGTGTTAACAGGGCATGTGATTCGTGGATGACTGGTAATCCAGGATCAAGTATGCCCACCTGTGTCATTTCCTGGTAAAGTTTCCTCGGCTTTACCTCTAGCTGTCACTTATTCTGATGTTTTCAATTGGTTTAGGATTGATGGAATTTCAACTTTGAATTACAGACTATTTCAAGATTTTTATTTTACAAAATCTTATGTAACAGATTGAGAGATGTCCGAAAAGACACATGGGCTTCAGTTCAGTCATCAGCGTGATACAGAGTTTAAGAACTGCTCTTGTTGATCCAGAAGAAAGCTCAGCTGAAGAGAGCCAGTGCAGGGCATGTAACATGTGGGAGCATGAAGACTATGACGAGGATTTATTTCACACCTGCCACAATTAAAACTAGATGATGATCTGAAGTAATACTAATGCCTTATATTTTGTATTTTGGAAATTCAGAGGTATTTTTGCTATTTGATTTAAATCCAATGTGGTAATTTTCTTTTAATTATCAATGTGCCAACTTACCCATAATGTGTGCCAACTTACCCCGTGGGGCAAGTGGCACGAAAAGTTATTTTTTTCTAAAGCTTATTGGTATCTTATGTTGAAAGCAAACAACAATTATTTTGCTCTATGATAAAGACGAATGTTAATATTTTTCAATGGTGGTAAGAATTTTGCAAAAAGTTTGTTTTATATTCGCAATAACCAAAATTGTAAAAAGTGTGCCAACTAGCCACGGTCTCCCCTACTCGCTTTAGCTTTGTTTACGATATGAAAATTAATGTAGCGGTGGGTGGAAGACTGACACTATAAAGTAGCATGTAAGTTCTTATCATTATTAGAGTTATTGCTATAAAATAAAAAAAGTCTATGTACGAACATTTGTAACAAATTAAACAGAGTTACGCACCCATTAAATAGATAGTAATACATATGTAATATATACGCTATAGTCAGGGTACAGATCATAATAATTGTGCTACAGCCTACTCGGTTTGTTTTATCGAAGCCGGTTACCTTCTTTTGGTTTTCTACTGACTTTCATGCTAATGAAATCATGGATACATTTTGTATTATCAGTTTTATGAATGAATATTGTTGTTACTATAGTCGATTTTTTTCGGCTGGTGTAAATTCGTCAGACATAATACACCTGGCTGAGGAAGGGACAAGAGGATCTCTGTTTTTTAAACAATATCTCTACACACCAAGTTATTCGAACATTTCCATTCTCTCAAGAAGATCATGAATAAATATAAGAGCAAACTAGACCAAAAAAAAAATTACCTTGCATTAATGTAAAGAATACAAGAGAAAATGAAAAATTAGTGCGATTGTCAATTTTTTCTATCGTTAATGTTTAATGAGTCAGTGTTTAGCGAATTGTTAGGGTTTAGCGAGTATGCGTTTAGTGAATGTTTATGCGTAAGTGTTTGATGAGTGTTTAGGGTTTAGTGACTGTTTAATGTGTCAGTATTCAGTGAATGTTTACTGAGTCTTTAGGGTTTCGTGAATGTTTTGTGAATGTTATTGAATGTTTATTGTGTAAGTATTCAGTGAATGTTTTTGTCTTAAGGTTTTAGTAAATGTTTTGTGAATGTTAAGTGAACGTTTAGTGAATGTCTTGTGAATGGTAGTGTTTAGTGAATATTTAGTGTGTAAGTATTCAGTAGTGTTTAGGGTTTTAGTGAAAGTTTTGCGAATTTCAAGTGAGCATTTAGTGAATGTCTTGTGAATGTTAGTGTTTAGCAAATGTTTAGTAAGTAAGTGTTTATTAAGTTTTTAATGAGTGGATGTTCATTCACTGTTTAGTATTTAATAAGTATTTAGGGTTTGGTAAGCTAGTATTTAATGAGTGCTTGGGGTTTAGTGAATGTTAGTGTTTAATTAATGTTTAGGATTAAGTGAGCGTTTAGTGAATGTTTACTGAGTGTTTGAGGTATAATGAATATTTAGTAAATTTAATATTTCAAGTGTTTAGTAAGCATTTTAGTGTATAGTGAGTGCCTAGTGAGTGTTGGGTATTCAGAGTGTTTTGTTGTTATTGAGATGTGTGTGAGTGTATGTTAAGTGTGTGTCTGTGTGCGTGTGTGATAGTGAATGTATGCAAGTGTGAGTGCTTACTGAGTAAGTGCATTGTGAGTGTTGGTGGTTAGTGATTGTACATTACTGTTTAGTTAGTGCTTCGCCACCATATGCAAAGAAAGTCCTGTATTTACAACAGGAACCATTTATGATTGACACTGCTTAGATCCATGAGCAGATTCTTAGGCCTGACCACAATGGTTGGAGTGCTTAGGTGTGTTTTTCGTAAGGTAATTTTTCTCTGTGAAATTGGGTCGAATAATAATAATAATAATAATAATAATAATAATAATAATAATAATAATAAAATAATAAAAAATAAAGATTAAAAAAAGTAACAGTAGAATAAAATATAGTACTAAGAGCTGGACCGAGACCTTTCAATATGGCCTTCCGAAGTCACTCTCGGCAGGGAGATCGCTACTCCAGTGATTGCCTTGCACACAGCTGACATATTTGCACATTCGGTTGTCAAATTTTTTATGACTGTTGGAGACGCATTATAAATCATATTAACAATGGTAAATACATTTTTTGAACAGACGTGAGGATATAATATGATGTTAGTGCCTGTCTACTGGATATAATGAACAAATAAAGAAAAAAATATTACTAGGAGAAAATTAGCCAAATAATGGTCGTCAAAGCCATCGATAGAATGTATTGAAACACATTACATAGGCTGCCTGTGGTGCGTGCCGGCGGGAAGTAAGAGACAAACGCACTCGGGTGGCTTTTGAACATCAAACTGTGTATCATTTTTATTTAAGTTTAGATTTTCTTCCTTGATATATATGGTACCTGATACTTGGTCATAGATCACAGATCAATTTGAGTGAGGCAGCCGAAAATAAGTGGACTATTAGATAACTGACATGATATTATAGGCGAACTTAATTTGGGAGTCAGGAGCTCCAAGTTGTATGATCGTCAACTTCGGGAGGGGGAATAAAATGGGGGAAAATGTTTTAATCTTTATAGTTAGCTTATCCTGAACAATTCATTCCCATTTTCCGTTTCCAGTAATTATTTATGTTGTGATACATCATCTCTTTGTGAATGTGCGGGTGTTAAAACGGCTCTTTATGATGGGACTTTGGGTCTTAATATCAATCGAATTCCCATATCCGATAAAATTTCATTTCACCCACACGAACCAACAACAACTAAAGAACAATTCATTTATGGTAAGACACGTTGGGCTACGAACCTCGACATGGCTCCAGTGTCCTAACTATAGGCAAGAAAAGAAAATGACCAAATACGCTATTAAAGCGAGAATACTTATCTCACATTTCTTTTTTTAGAGGAACTAAGAGTGGCACCATATGACTGGTTTAATTATTGGCACCATATGACTGGTTTAATTATTCAAAAATGGCTCAGCACATACTTGTAGCTGTGGCCAATTGTGACCCCCTCCCGTTCAGATAAAATACTTTGTGTGAAGTAATAACTCCAAAACAAAGGATAGTGCTAATATTATATATATATATATATATATATATATATATATATATATATTTGTATATACATACTATATATATATATATATATATATATATATATATATATATATATATATATAGTATATATATATATATATATATATATATATACTAGGAAGTCTCACACATAGTATTTATATAGATGTGATGGAATTAATGAAGTGAAATATTCCATACTTCAATGGGAATTTTAAAAAATAACTCCGGCAGTAATTCTTATCCTGAAACATCACAATATTTCTTGAATTTTTTGCCTTTTACATTTTTATCAGGCTCACGATTTTCAGATACTTACCATATTTTCTAAAATTAATATTGCCTATGATAGATTTTGAAATATTTCAAGGTGTCCCATCTCTCCCCCCCCTTCCAATCGTAGGTTATGTCTGTGAAAGGGTAACCACTTACTAAATGTCTGGCATTACATCACAGCATTCTAGGATATGAAGTGCTATTGTGGTACAAATTTTACTTTATATCTCCAATGTTGGATGCAGATCCTGTCTCCCCCTCCCCCTCCCCACTCGTCGTGGGGTGTCTGTCAGGGGGTAACCACCCACTAAAATGTCTGGCATTACCATCACAGCATTCTAGGATGTGCAGTGCTTTTATAGTGTAAATTTTACTCGGTATCTCCTAAGTTGGATCTAGACCAATTAACCCCCCCTTTTCAGTGCGTCTGCCAGGGGGGGGAACCCACCCTCCAAAATGTCTGGTCACTGGTCATTCTATAATCAGGAGAGTCTGCAGATATATTACATATTGGTTTCATCTGGTATCTCATATATTGGATCTAGACCAAAATCTAACGAGCAATTAGTGGTGCTTGTTAAGTAAGCCACCCATATATTTTCGGCAGACGGTCAGTTCCACAGTTTACAAGTCTACTCCTAACTACCGGTAGGGGTTACAGTCGGTATCTCGTTCGTTGTATCTCAATGGTCCGGGCTGCCGCTCTAAATGCTTAAGATAAACAGCGCAGAACAATTTCTAATAAAATAGAGAGTATTTATTTTCATTCTCGTTGGTGAAACGACACTATTTGACCGTTAGATTTTAAACATGCATCTCGAGTAAGCTGTAGGTCGGATCACGCCTTGTTGTATGTGGCTCAAAATACAGGGTGTCCATTAAGTCCCAGTACCATTACAAGTATTTATTCCTCAGAATGGTACTGGGACTTTATGGACAACAGGCATAATTCTATCAACTAAACTGCGTGTAAAGGGGAAAAAATACATGAGACATCAATCGTATTAAATCTTCTATTAGTCAAAACTGTATTTTGATTTGAATTAAGCAGGAGATAATCAGACAAAACTGTCCCATGGAGTGTACTAAATTTTCTCTAACCATTCGAGTTGATAAGCGACCCACATTCAGAGCGGTAGAGAAACCTCGTAATGCGGTTGTGGCAATATCAGATATATTTATCCACATATAATTTTCCCATCCGTTGGACAGTCGTGTTAAAAGAGTTATTTAACTGTTGCTTGCCCATTCTGCCATAGATTCAGAGCACTGCTGCATTCTGATGAGAATTATTTTTGGCGATTTTTTCAAATTTGCAAAGTGAATTCACAGTGCTTCTCATAGTGTAGTACTAGGCTGATAATAAGGTTTCATGATTACGTTTGAGTAAGCTGTGGTGTATCAAGTTTATTACCGTTATAATATAATATATATATATATATATATATATATATATACATACATACACGTAGGCTGTCCGTCTCATAATATCTAGTACTAAAGGAATCGTTTAACAGCCGCTAAAATTCGTGACCGAATGTACGAAGACAGCGAAATTGAAATAAATGCGCTATATTTCATTAGTAAATAATAGTTCTGTGGTGCTCAAAATGCACGTTATTTATTTTGAACGTTTTCGTTCTCATAAATCAGTCATCAAGATCCTATCCTAAAATTCCTGTCTCTTTAGCTCAAACGCAAAACACCTTTTATATAAGCTCTTTCACAGGCCTTTCCTACCCCTATCCCCAACAAGAACAAGAACAAAAGAGGTTTGTAGGCTCACCTCCCCCGAGTAAGTGAAAAAAAAATTGTGGATATTGTACCGGGCGGTGAAAATAAAATAATTTTCAACGCTTATTCTCACCACACGCTGAGTGAGACGGTAGAGTAGGGAGGGAGGGGGGGGGGAGCGGAGGGAGGAATGGGTGGTTGTTGGTTTACTGGGTGGGGGGGGGGCTGTGGAGGCGATGATGGTTCCGCTACCACCTCTCTCTCTCTCTCTCTCTCTCTCTCTGCTCCGATCAAATAGAACAGTCACGTCCCGAAAAAAAACCATCTTTATCATATAGTCGTTAGACGTGATGGTGCATTTTTATGATATATAGATTTATATATAAGATATGCATGATATATATTCGCATAATAAACTGCTTTAGACATGATTATAACAGCACGGGAAGCTTGTTCAACGGTACTTTTAAATCCCTGGACAAATTAACCAGCGCAATTTTAATTTTATTTTATTTTATGATAAATGGCCTTTTTAAGTTGTAAATATCGGCCACAGATGCCTTGACTGGCCATCCACGGTTTTGTTCGTACCCATGATGCATCTGAAGCCGATTAGCCAGAAAGGTGGTACTATAAATGGGGCACTTAGGGGCAAGATGGGGCGGGGGCCCACTTGCCCACCTCCTGAAATCTTGAAAAAGATTTATATATATTACATTTAACCGCATCACTTCGTTTTGCCTTCTATTTACTATTCATTCTATCAGTTTTAGTAAATTAAAGGTAGCGTTATGTATTTGTATAATATATGTATACAGTACCTATATTATAACTGCGTTTGTTCTTTCCAATGAATTCAGCTGAACAGTACATGGAAACTATCTGTATTTTTTTCTTTATCGCACTCTTGCTTCACTTAATTATATATATATATATATATATATATATATATATATATATACATATATATATATATATATATATATATATAAGGATGAATAAAAACACGCGAGGAAAGAGCCGTTACAAAGCTAACTCCGCCTACTATTACTACTACTATTACACTCGCATGGTATATCGCATTTGTTTTACGAAGTCTATTAAAAAATGCAATGGGGGAAAAAAAAGCATGCAGTGAGAATAACTGACAATTTTTTTTCATATATAAATTCAAATAACACTTTCTAGGAGGTGAACGTAATTCGAATTTATTACTGACAGTCTTTTGTTAGTGTTTTGACAGTTACATAACACCCGGGTTACGATCTAGGAACGAACCCCCTCCCAAAAAATTAATCTATTGACTCGCAGGAACTCTCAGGCAAACTTGAATTAAAATCTACTATTTTCCTCATAATCTTGAGATTCTACCCCAAAGGAATCAGGAACCAGGAATCGGGAATTTAGGAACCTGGAACTAGGAATCAGGGAGATTCCCGTCGGCTCACAGCCGAAAGAAGATTGGAAATTAGGACAGAAAAAAAAATGGTAGTGTATTTCTCAAACCTATAAATAGGTATATTATTCACGAGGCAAAAAGGTTTGTAAATATACATGCAGTTAATGTCAGGAAATTAACGTCAAATATACATACAGTTAGTATTAGTAAATAAACGTTAAGTATACAAGCAGTTAGTAAATAAACGTTAAATATACATAGTTAGTATTTGGAAATAAACGTCAAATATACATATAGTATTAGTAAATAAACGTTAAGTATACATAATTAGTATTTGGAAATAAACGTCAAATATACATATAGTATTAGTAAATAAACGTTAAGTATACATAGTATTAGGAAATAAACGTCAAATATACAAGCAATTAGTGTTAGGAAATAAAAGTCAAATGTACAAGCAGTTAGTATTAGTAAATAAACGTTAAAATACATAGTTAGTATTAGGAAATAAACGTTAAATATACATACAGTTAGTGTTAGGAAATAAAAGTTAAATTTATATATATACTATACATTAAATTCTCCTGCTTAAACTTACTCTTCTCTATAGAAATACAGCCAATATTCCCGACGGCGCATAATCTCCTTGGCACTTTGGAACGCATATTAGAACCTGACACTTAAACGGATATTTGACGCCACAATTAACACTCAAACTAATTAAATATCCACGGAAACAATTGAAGATTATTGAAGACGATCTGTACATTTAGACTAGACGAACTCTCGGAAGAAACTGATTTGTTTTGACATGACAAGTGTTTCCATGTAGGAAAATACACGGGTATCTGTTCTACGAATCCTAAAGGGGTCGGCTTTGGAGGGAATCGTTAAAAGGGCACCCCTGTATGTGCCCACTATTGAAAGGGCATTAATTATCCCACTAATTTTGGCCCGTTATGGTCTCAAAACACTTTATATTACGACAATTGGCAACGTCATAGGCTCCGGTATATCACGACCAGACTATTTTATTTTTCTTAAATATCAGCAAATATCTCATATTAGAAATGTTCAAGTAATAAAAATAGTTTAATAAGTATTTATAAATGTAAATATATTATGAATAGACTTTTTATTTTAATAAAGAGTTTTAAAAGGGACAAAAAAGGACGCTTGTTTGATACGACACGTCAGGTGAAGACGGGAATCAGTCTAGCCAACATATATTGACTTTCGATGTATATTTTATTAACTAGAAACTAGATAAAACTAATTATTATGATTAATAATAAAGTAATTATGTTTATTAAAACGAGTTATATTTATTAAATAACTAATTACGTAATATTTTTGCGGCAATTTCCGTCCGTGTCAATATTGGTAATGTTTGTATTCCTGACTCTCAGGCGTACACATGACGCCTTGACTTTAAATGTAACCCCTGACTGAATATCCACACGAATTTCCCTTCGACAAGCAATTTCAGATTGCTCAATTGCCTTCAGGCGTCAAATAACGAAGAGCAGCAATAATTATGGCTTTATATTAGTTGCTAAATCGATGAGGATAGAATAATAGAGCAATAAACGTGGAATTACTTTTGATTTTTTTTATTATCTGACCGAAGAACCAAACGGCCATATTTAAAAAATAGTTATTTCTTTCACGTTTATCCTCTGACCAATTCTCTTGATGGGCCTGGAAGTCTTCTGATCAGTTTTGATGGGCCTCAGCTAAGTCTAATGGTTGTAAGTCATTTGATGTGCAAATTAGTGTTTTGATGGGTTTTGGCAAATGAAGGGTGATTGGAACTTTTTGATGGGCCTTGGCTATGTAGCATGAAGTTTAGTCTTTTGATGGGTCTGGGAGTCTCTTGATGGGCCTTTCCATTCTCCCTGTATATATGTAGAAGGGTTAAAAGTTTTTGATGGGTCCCGTATATATAAAATGATTATAAGTTTTTGATGGGCCTCGGCAATGTAGAATGTGGTCTTAGGCTTTTGATGGGCCTACTATGGGTTTCACAGACAGTGCAAGAACGTTTTTTGGCAATAACGCTGTAACGAACATTCGTATCAGTACGAAACTTTGCTATTGTGTATTAACACCCAGTGCCGTAATTTATAAGAGTATCATGAATCACTAATTGGAAAGAACAAAGAAACTCGTCCCTGTACCAAGAGGCAAAAACTCGATTAGCCGGAAGTGGATACGAACACAACAGTAGTAAAAAGCTCCGCTCGTCTCTCTCTCTCTCTCTCTCTCTCTCTCTCTCTCTCTCTCTCTTTTTCAAATGTGGGCAGCGACGAACGCATCGTACCCATGGTAAAAGGAAAGGGTTGTGTAAGGTAAGTTGTGTGAGGTACTGCTTAAAACAGAGGCTTAACCTTTTTTTTTTATTTTTGCGACCATTCCCCCAAAACATAAAATGTTTGCCAAATAGTAATTTATATAATACATCATAAAATATTGTATTTGATCATTGTGCAATTGACCAAATACAATATATCATACTATATATCATTGCTTATTTAGGTACTGGGTATGATCATGTGACGCCCCGTAGTGACTGAATTAAATACTGGATTACACTTTCTCCCAGCGCTGAGAGTTGAGACTACGATTCCACCCAGCGCTCCTCGCTGGACGAGTGGTTTTCGCTCTCGGCTGCCAATCCAGTGGTTCAAAGTTCGAATCCCGGCTCGGCCAACGGGTAATCAGAGGAATTTATATCTGGTGAGAAAAATTCATTTCTCGATATAGTGTGGTTCGGCTCCCAAAATAAGCCGTAGGTTACGTTGCTAGGTGACCCATCGGTTCCTAGCCACGTAAAAATATCTAATCCTTCGGGCCAGCCCTAGGTGAGCTGTTAATCAGCTCCTCAGTGGTCTGGTAAAACTGAAATATACTTTTTTCAGCGCTTAGAAGCAAACAAGTTTGAAGGTGGGCAGTAAGATTGACCAATTGGAAAAAGAAAAGAGCGGAAACAATGTAGAAGGCCTAAAAGGGGAGCAGCAAATACCCTTTATTAATGCCTACAGTGCACCGCTTGAGGTGCACTGATGTCACTAACTCCATAAAGGGACTCGAATGTCGGTGAGTTATAATGCTATATGTTTCATTTTAATTTTTTTTTTCTCTCTACTTTATTTTTCTTATTCAACCAGACCTTGATTCTGGCACAGCCCCGAGATCTGAGGCGAGTTGAAGTTTATTGGAGGCAGGCCCCTATACTATCCTGATAGATTTGATGAATTTAGGGTTTATTGAAGGCAACCATGTATACTACTAAAAAAAGGGGGGGCCACTGAAAATTAGCTTATTGGAAATTGGAAAAATAAATAGTGGTAGAGAAAGTTATGGAAAGGAGAAGGATGGTGACTTGAGTAAGAGTAGTGTCATCATGTTTGGCTGAGAGAAAAAGTTTTTTAGTTTTCGTCGCTACTGAGAACAAATCTACATCATCGTCACTATCACTGTCAAGGCTAATAATGATAGGATCAATACTGTCATGTATGTTATCTGTTGAACGAAAACTGTCGCCGAAGGCTCCTGAGATCGACGTATACTGCCCCAGTGCCCCTGCCCATACCCCGCCAGTGACAGTGAGCCTGTCTTCCTCCATCCTGGCCTGCAGCTCAGCTCGGGTGAAACATTGGAGTGAGGGGGAGCGCACGTATCGTTCATGTGCCCCCCCCCTCCCCCCCCCCTCCCCGCCCCCCCACAACACACCTGCTCGATTGCATTGACCTTGGGATGAGAGGGCGGCAAGCAGATGATCTCATGACCCCATTCCCGAATGGTATTATCAACCCTGTACTCAGCCTTTGGCCTGTTTTGACGGCATATGTATGAAGAGCTCAGGCCTTGTAGCATGTTGCGGGAAGGAAATCTTCCTGTGTGGTATCCACGCACTCTATGTTATGACTCATCCTGGTTGTGACTTTGAAGGTTCTGCAGGACGCGTATCCTGTGGCACACAATGCCAATCGACTCCTTCCTGAAACACATCTTACGCAAAGTGGTCTCATACTCGATTCCCATTTTGTGGAGTAGCTGCCACAGCGAAATCCTTGAGGTACTTCCAGTGACGATGCTGGCTTCCTTCAGGTTCTTTGTCACAGGGATACGAGAGTAAAAGCCTGCTTGCCAGCAAACTTTGTGTGAATATGCCGGCGTATTGCTCCCACAGAGAAACTGTCGAAGACGGGCTGTGGGCTGCTAGTCCTGCGAGAAGCAATCGCAGGCACTGTCTCCACTAAGGCAGCTACAACAACGTTCTTAAGGCCTGTATGATGGAAAGGATATATATATATATATATATATATATATATATATATATATATATATATATATATATATAAAGGTGTATGCCACGAGGGAAAATAAACGGATTATCCGTGAGATCTTTCGACGTTCAAACGTCCTTTACGTTTGAACGTTGAAAGATCTCGCGGAAACTCCGTTGCTTATTTTCCCTCGTGGCATATACCTTTACTTTATTGATTTATTACGTTCCTAACTTTCGTGATTCAGTTATACATACATACATACACACACACACACACACACACACACACATATATATATATATATATATAATATATATATATATATATATATATATATATATTGAACTCACAAAATAGACTTTCATGATGTAGAAATATGTGCATCGGTATAATCAAGGCTTTAACTCTAATGAATGTCCGGTAGAAAGACTCAATTCTTATTTGTATCAGAGTAACTTTAACCGGTAACTTATTCAAACCAATCTGAAGGCAATTGCCGGCTTTCTCTTTGCTAAAAAAAGTTGAAAAGTTGCGTGACAAACGAATTTCTGCAACCATGCCGACGGTTAAGTTCCGTGGCGGCCATATCGTCTACACCTTCGTATTACAAGTAAAATGTTGCTGATACCCTGAGACCAAAAGGATTACGAAGAAGGTAACCAACCACAAGAATAACATTCGCATTACCATAAATCATAGTGTCTATCGTTTTACTACTCCACCATACATTCAGATATCTCTCACTCTAATAACCATTTAAAGTAGGTACCTCTACCACAGAGAGAGAGAGAGAGAGAGAGAGATCAGTGCATAAATAAATCAGTCAACTGGCAGCTAACAACCGACTGGATCGTTAGATATATACAACAATGTATAGTATTAGATAGATAGATAGATAGGAAAAAATCATACAAAATAAATTTAAACTGAAGCAACTTTCAGAGAGAGAGAGAGAGAAGGGAAGGTGAGGGAAGAATGTTGGAGGGGGTGGGGTGGCGGTGGAGATTGGGGGAGAAAGTAGGCGGAGCTTTTTACTGCTGCGTTCATATCCATTTCCGGCTAATCGAGTTTTTGCCTCTTGGCCCAGGGACAAGTGTCTTTATTCTTTACAATTAGTGATTCGTGACACTTACAAATTGCGGCATTGGGTGTAATACACTGTAGCAAAATTTCGTACTGATACAAGTGTTCGATACAGTTATTGCCAAAAAACGTGCTTATACACTGTCTGTGAAACCCATAGTAGGAGTCCTTTGATGGACCTCTGCAATGTAGAATGGGGCTAAGTCTTTTGATGGGCCTTCTCTAAGTAGAATGATGGGAGGTCTTTTGATGGGCCTGGGATATTTAGAATGACTCTAAGTCTTTTGATCAAATCAGTATCCAAATATTATAGTAATATTTTAATTCGTGATTTCAATCCAAATTTTTTATTTATTCTCAGTAAATAATTGTTTACTCTTTAGAGAGTTTCAAAAATTACTATGAATGAAATTAAACCAAACTATATATATATATATATATATATATATATATATATATATATATATATATATATATAAAACATAAAGATATTACAAAATACATGATGGTACATAAGACAGTCTTAATGAATCTTTAGGGTCAAATATATTTGTTCATATTTGTGCAAAACACTTTTGTTTGAAATGTACTAACTTTGTATCAACAAAAGCCCTAATTTTATGGCTGTGATTTTTAATTGCAAATAGAAAACGATTGGTTTAGTAAATTGAAACATTCAAATCCCTTTAAGATTAAACTTCTGAGACATAACAAAATATTTCATTTGTATGATTCACAAATAAACTAAAAGCTCCATCATACAGGTATAGATCAGGAATATATATCAAATAAAATACAGTCAATTCAATTCCGGAACAGATAACAATTTTGATTTGATTTCGACTTCCAAATGACCCCATACAAGTGGCAACCTTCCCCACACAATAAGTGACCCTTCTAATATCCACCCCCTTTATAAATGCGGTGTCCGAACCCTTACAATATATCCTAGTCTCCCTCGACGGGATATATATACTGTTGATAACCAGACTGGACGGGAACAGGTTCGGTACCTGGATTTTGAAAGGGGACGTCACTCGTCCTTAATTAAATGAACGTTAAAAATATGTTTTTTTATTTTACTTCATTTTCCAGTAGAAATTTTAATTTTTTTAATTGGGATTTTTTTTTTATAATTTTGTAATTGGCGGATTAGGGCATTTTTCCATCGGGTTCCCATACATATACTGGCACCAACGCGCAGACACACACACACACACACACACACACACACACATATATATATATATAATATATATATATATATATATATATATATAGTATATACATATACATACATTGATTCCACGAAACTTACCATAACTCCAGTAACTTCCCATGATGACAAAGGTGTGTTTCTCTCTCTCTCTCTCTCTCTCTCTCTCTCTTGAGGGAAACAGTTCCTCACTGGAGTTCACCTGGAATGATGGACTTCGATGATTCAAATGGATTGGAATAATGCCATTAAATGGGGTGAACGATCATTGAAGGAGAGAGAGAGAGAGAAGATCACCAACTTTAAGATATTTTATTTGAATACAATATTGTCCCTTCTACTGCGTACTTGCCCTTTCAAATAAGAAAAAAAAGGCTAAGGTTTAGATAATAAAAACAATCATCATAAGGTGATCATATTTATTATTCCCAGGAAGTGTATACTGGCTTTTCATAGACCTCCCTCAAGGACAATCTCCTCTCTTTCCTAATCTCTGTACAGGACTGTGAATGAACCTTCGCCATAAGCCATCCGACAAAACGCGGGTAAAAAGGAAGAAAAACAATCACTTTTGGCGCGAAAAACGTCTGGAAAGGGACAATGAAAAAAAACCTTGGGGGGCGGGGCTGGGGGCGGTGTGGTAGTTCCATACGAAGATACTTATTTCCGAGTGGACACGCCCACTGGAGCAGAAACCACTGGGGCCAATTACGCAGGTACTACGAATGGGCGTGAGACGTTGCATTCTTAAGATGTCTCTCATAACAGGAATCTTCAGTATGTATTCATTCTTGGGAATGTCTCACATAACAGAAATCCTTGGAATATTGTATCATTCTGAATGTCTCGTATAGCATTGGAATCTCAGTATGTATTCATTTCTTGGGGAATGTATCTAGCATAAGGGAAAAGGAACCAGGATCTTTGGTGGTGTATTCATTCTTGGGAATTTCTCACATAACAGGAATCCTTGGAATGTATTCTTCGTATGTATTCATTCTCGGGAATGTCTCTCATAACAGGAATCCTTGGAATGTATTCATTCTTGGGAATGTCTCGTATAACAGGAATCCTTAGTGTGTATTCATTCTTGGGAATGTCTCACATAACAGGAATCCTTGGAATGTATTCATTCTTGGGAATGGCTCTCATAACAGGAATCCTTGGAATGTATTCATTCTTGGGAATGTCTCACATAAGAGGAATCCTTGGAATGTATTCATTCTTGGGAATGTCTCACATAACAGGAATCCTTGGAATGTATTCATTCTTGGGAATGTCTCGTATAACAGGAATCTTCAGTATGTATTCATTCTTGGGAATGTCTCACATAAGAGGAATCCTTGGAATGTATTCATTCTTGGGAATGTCTCTCATAACAGGAATCCTTAGTATGTATTCATTCTTGGGAATGTCTCCCATAACAGGAATCCTTCGTATGTATTCATTCTTGGGAATGTCTCTCATAACAGGAATCCTTAGTATATATTCGTTCTTGGGAATGTCTCGGATGACAGGAATCCTTAGTATGTATTCATTCTTGGGAATGCCTCTCATAACAGGAATGCTTGGAATGTATTCATTCTTGGGAATGTCTCACCTAATAGGAATCCTTAGTACGTTTTCATTCTTGGGAATATCTCACATAACAGGAATCCTTAGTATGTATTTGTTCTTGGGAATGTCTCACATAACAGGAATCATTAGTATGTATTCATTCTTGGGAATGTTTCACATAACAGGAATCCTTGGAATGTATCCATTCATGGGAATATCATACATAACAGGAATCCATAGCCTATAATTTTCCTTCTTGAGATTCTAACTCACAGTTGAAATATCTTGACCTGTTTGCTAGGCCCCTGGGTAGAGGTCTCTCCAGTGCCCACCTGTTCACGTAGCTGTAAATGGGCACCAGGTCTTTGTAGAGTCAGATCAAAGGGCGTAAGGCTCACAGCCTCACTCCCAAAGTAGCTATAATTTAATTATTAATTTCATCTCTAATGAAATCCTTTTTTTCGAGGAGGAATTAGCCTCAGAAAAAAAAGAAATGTTACGTAACCTCAAAATCAGACACTGCAACATTAGACCAGGGTCGGCAGATGAGTAACATATCTATATACCGGGTTCCATTTACTGTCCACCCTCAGACCTTAAAATCTACTGAGGCTAGAGGGCTGCAAATTGGTAAGTTGATCGTCCACTCTCCAACCATCAGACATACCAAATTGCAGCCCTCTAGCCTGAGTAGTTTTTGTTTTACTCAAGGTTAAAGGTATCCATAATCGTACTTCTGTCAGCGCTATACGTACCAGCAACACGGTGGTGACAATCCACTTAATTAAACTGTCCAGATTCGGTTTCTCCTTGAGGTTTTATATATATATATATATATATATATATATATATATTATATATATATATATATATATTGGAAGGCTTATCATATTGCAAAGGCAATCCACTTACAGAAAGCACTTACAGGTATATAATTGCCAATGAGAAATTTATGCTCATGGGAGTTACACGCTTCATGTAGCATTTTAATCAAGAGTTAAATTATTACTATAAACCCCATTTTAAATGCCGTGACAGAAACGCCAGACTTCATGAATGGACGATGAAGCCGAAGTTAGGAACTGCCCCCCGCCCCCCGTGTGTGTGTTGATTGTACTCACTGAACCATTAGTATATATTACCTCCAAGATTCGTTTTTCTGAAAGGTTAATTTCTTCCACTTTTGATTGGAAAGGGTATCAAGAGAGTGCCATTATAATTCAGCCGGGTTTTTGTGGGACGCTGCGAGATCTTTGCTAGTGGCGCGGTCCGGGTTTTGGGCCTGACCTCCTACCGCCTGCTAGTCGACCCAACTGGGATTAGTTAAGGGAGATGGGTCTGTAATTCTGGTCCTTATCAGCTCTCTCTCTCTCTCTCTCTCTCTCTCTCTTTTTATATACATATGCGTGTGTATTCATGTGTATGTGTACATGTCCTGTGTATTATAGAGTTGGTACATCTCCCAGTACTTGCTTTAAACAGTCTATTTAAAACACAACCCCAATTCCGAACTATTCCTATTTGCACAAGAAGTGAAGCTGTAAGCCCTGCATCTTTATCCACAGCTTGCAACAACCCTTAATCTGTATGCACAATTTTACCCATTGTGTGAGGTTGCAAGCCTTACGGTCTTGTAGTATCTATCCTTCAAAATGTTCAGGCAGTGTATATACCAGATTTAATTTCAGTTCATCAGCACATTTCCTAACCTGAACAAAATCTTACCCCCGGCGCAATAATTTGAGAACTGACCCTATCGGTAATGCCCAAGGGACAAAATGGTATATGCCCACTTTTGGCAGATGATTTGTCAGGATAATCGACCTCAAAATCATTCTGCTCGGTCTGTCAGTCTGTCAGACAACGGGGAAATATCCCAATGTCCCAAAAAACCCAATTCCGCTGACTTGAAGATTCGTGAGGACCCAGAGGACAGCAGGGTTAAAAGAAAACGTGGATCTGGGACAACAGAGTTAAAAGAAAACGTAGACGCAAGTCGAAACATCACTGGCAATAAATAAATTAGTGACCAGAGTCCCACCTCGCGCATGCGCAGGCCATCGTCCCTGGAACCTGGCTAGAGGACTTGTCACTTGACTCAGTTGAGTGCTCTCTCAGTTTCCAACCAGTGAACGCGGGAACAACAAGCATATAGGCCGATGGTCTTCGTTGGGGTCTCCAGGCTATAGACATGGAGAAGAAATTACTTTCCCCCTCATTTTTTCTCCTCGTGCTGACTACGATGGGTATGTGCATAAATGTGTACGAGGGCGTCTCACCTTAGTTGCTTTTATGCATAGTTAAATGTCTAACTGTCATGTATATTGAAGAATTTTATTACAAATTCAACTGCATACTTTGACGAGGTTGCGTATGCTTTCATATCAACGTAGAGAAAGGCATATGAAACTTTGCATAATGTTGTTAAGGCTTGTTTAACTTTGTGTGTACATAGGGGAGGCCTTATGGCAGCACAGGTAAGAAGACATTTGAATGAAATCAGCGCTGGCAAACTCTAATATCATCTGCTTTCGTATCAAGCCACAGATCTTGGGGAATTTTAGATTTTTAATCATCTTTCGAGAAAGGAGGAGTAATTGATAGAATGTGACTCAGAGATTAAAACTAAACCGCTATAGACATTAGTATTTGTAACTCAACATTTCAAAATTACCACCATCCACCGTGAATATATATATATATATATATATATATATATATATATATATATATATATATATATATATATATATATACTCCAAGCTCTTCAAATCCTTTGCAAAAATCAGCCATTCTGCAAATCCACTCACGACCCCTTTTCTCTTATCTCAAACTTTGTAGTGACTTGTGATTTCTCTCGTGACTCCATTCATAACAAGGCGTGATCCGACCTCCAGCGTACTTGGGATGCGTGTAAGATTTTCCTCTCATGCATAAGTTGTAAATATTATATTCCTACTTGATGTGAATTGAGGAGTCGTAAAAAAATAGAGAGTTGTTTCACCAACGAAAATTAGAATAAATACGTTATATTTTATTAGAAATAATTTTTCTGGTACTGTTTAACGTGTAAATTATTCATTTTTTTTTTTTACATTTTCATTCTAATGAACAAATCACAAATATCCTGTCCTAAAATTCCTGTACCTTTATCTCACTGCAAAACACCTTTTTCAAATCTTTTTTAGGCTCTTCCATTGACCTTTCCTACACCCCCCCTCCACAACAACAACAACAAAGTAGAGTGTAGGCTTACTCCCCGAGTGAGCAAAAACACGAAACAAGTATCTTAGGACTTATCAAACCAATTACTAAAACAACATCATTCATAGTCGGTACACATCAGATGTCGGCCTTTCGAAGTGTGCCTGCCCAAACCAGCCAAAAATGTCATACAAAATATGCTCGTATTGCGCCAGAATTTTAGGGAGAATATATCATTCGGCGGCATTTTAACATCAGAATGTGCTTCACACATCCACACAATCTGGTGACGTTAAATTGACCATCAGCACATGAGTTAACAATAGTTTATGATTCTTAAAAATTATTTTTCAAAATACCTTTTACAAACCAATTCAGTGCCCCGTCTAACAATCGTTCTGAACCGACTAAAACACGATTGAAATTAAATATTTCCTTTCTTTGATTGTGGTCGCATTATGCACGACGAAATCTATGGTTAATTGCTTGAAAAGACTAGTTATTTCATCGAGCAAGGACTGATCTCTATCATTTTTAGCAGCGTAAACAATATAGACCTTTTATTTAATATCAGTAAGACTGAACGTCGGAAGGAGGGCTTCTACACGCCACTTTCACTACGCGTACCAAGAGTTACTGTGCTTTCTGTAAAATCCTCCCGTCCATGCCATCAAAGCAACTTTCTAATTGGAGTCACATACACGTCATGAACCAATCTACTTTAATGAACCTACCTTTTTTTCACATTTTTAATTTGATCAGGTAGTGACCAGCTATACCTTCAGCCAACATACCCTTTATGCCAGAGTCTCTTGCCAATACCAGTTTGTCTTCCCCAAAAATAGTTATGAGGACTGTTCTTTGGAAAACGCATCCTCAAATGTTTTAAGGGAGGAGCCAATTCATCCCCACTCTTTGCTGGCGTCTCCTGGATTCGGGTGTTTCGGTTTCATTCCTTATTCCCTCTTCTTTATTTATTGATCGCATCTTCCCGTAATTTATTCTGTCCTCTAGAGTTTATATTGATTCTATCGATCATTGCTTTGACTAAAGATTTGAAGGAAAAAGGAAAGGAAAATATCTCACTCTCAGTTATCTGGGTCATTCCCTCAAGAGCATTTGCATTGAATTTGATCAGCACAACCACCATTCCTCGCCCCAGAAAAAAAAATAATTCTGCACCTTTTCAGTTCCTATATGGTTTTGACTTGTGTCATAGTATGTTAAACGACATCGTATCCAGTATTCTCTAGCTAAACATACCAATAATTATCAAATACCTTCAGTCAAATACCTTCAGATCCCCAAGACTCGAAGCTTTCTTTATTCTTGAGTTCAGGGAATATGTCTAAGCCCAATCCATTCACCAGCTGGGTGAATCAGCAATGAAAAAGCTTTTGGCTAAAGGTACCTTTACATTAATGTACTTCTCCGGGAGATTTGCCTGTATGGCTCGTCGAAACGATGTTGAAACGTCTGTCGTTGAGTCTTCAAAATATCTCGTGGGTGGAATTCACATTTTGCCTGAATCATTTCAAGTCAAGTCAGACAAGTGGCGTCAAGGGTCCTTGATTAAGTTTATGCCATCCTACAAGAGACAAGTGTAATTTTAGTCTGGTCTTGGGAAAGAGGCTCGTCTGCCATTTGGTGGGCAGTTTTCCTAACCAAGGGGTTCACAACCCTCCACTAGATGACACTACCTCAGGAAAAGGGAATGAATGCATTGGTACACCATATCATCAGTGCCATGACTCTGAAAGCATTTCCTCGAGCCAGTATCAAAGGTCTGACTCTTCTTCTTCTTCTTCTTCTTCCCTGCAGATATGCTGATGTTTGCAAAGGCAGTGATGCAATACAGAGCTCGGGTCTCCAAGGCCAAATTGACCACAAGCGGCTTCAGGGTGGAGGAAGTCAGCGTCACCTCGCCCCTGATGTGCGCGATCCAGGCCAACATGAGACCCTGGAGCAAACTGATGTGCATCAGCGAGACCGTCCCCATCAGCTGCCTGTTCAGTGAAATGAAACTCGCGGCCCTGTCGGACGATAACTCGACCGATACTGTCACCTGCATGACCTCCTTCACTCCATCAGGTATTTGGCTAAGGATTAGTGAGTTGAGGGCGTAAGAATGCATAGGACAACTGACAATAGATATTTTCTGAGGTATTAACCCGGTATGTATCCACCTCCTGCAGAAGCTCAATAAGAGGTTGTGTTCAGTACTAGACCCTCGGGGATCAAAGTTGTATATTTGCTCATTTCTGTATTGTGGGGCTAGTACTAAACATGGTATCCCATTGAGTTTACCCTGGACTATGACAGAAGTAGATACATCTGTAAGTATCATTTGGATCATTGTTTCCACGTCCAAGCAAAATTTGTGATATAATCTTGCTAAATACATATTCACAAACAAATTATTAGTGCAAGCTTTACTCGGAGTCTCTAGTAATGGGACATATTTTGGTCCAGTTAGACAGCTTTATAAATTATAAAAATGCAAAACAGTTCCTGTCCTTATTCATTCTCATAGACCACCAACTTTGTAAACTTTCTTGCAGTGTTTTTCAGCAATTTACATTTATCAATATACCCACAGCCTGTGTTCTGAACACCACCGTGGCCTACAATCCTGGGGAAATCTTCATCAATGGCTGCGACCCCAAAATTTGCCAAGATGCACAAATTAAACCTTATGACTTAGGTGAGAGGAGCTGCTACACGTTTTTTTCTTTTAATTTATGAAAAAGATTTTGCTTGTTTATAATTGTTATATGTTGTACTACCACTGAGACCACATAACTGCTTCACTGGAGATGTGGCGTAGGTGACAAAAATGGAACTCACTTGGAAATTTAAAATAGGACAAAACAGGATTTAATTTTCCCAGTAGACCATCCTGTTCATCACAGATGTTTCAGTAAGACTAACTCAAAGTATCTGGTGAACAGCCAGAAATATTGCATTGCGCAACCATCTTCATGATTGTTTCTCAGCTTCGTAAAGTGAAATGAGATGCATTTAGAACTTGAGAATCATTAGGAATTACCCTAGTTTCCCCTGTTAACCTTGATGGGCTGAAATGACTGAGAAAAGTATTGGACTGGAACCATTTGGCAACTGTTGTTGGAGACATCTGGCACACCCTCGCGCGCTGCTGATTGTGAGAGTACAAATAGCAAAAGTCACTCCAAAAATCTCATTATCTTCCGAGTGTTTCAGGTTACTGAATACTGATTTCTTTTCTTTTGCGTGTTTTGTGTTAAAATGCAAGCATTTTGGACGGTGATATTATGATTAAAACTGGACTTAGCCTGCTTGGCTTGAGCACGATATGAAGCAGAATTTTTCTTGGTGTCGGATCAAAGGAAAAAGAGAGAAACAGAGAGGGAGTGTTCCTGTTTTCTGTTTATGTGTGTGTGTTTGTTCCCCCCCAATTAAAAACAGGCGAAGACTTAAATTCACAAGGCAATTATTGAAACGATTTCCTCCCGACGTACACCCACCACATCTCTGCGCAATGCCGTCATTAGCGATCACTAACAAAGCGCATCTCATCTCAATGCCTCAGGTAATATCGAAGGGAGGACTTGCACCGCCCCCTTCCTCAACATCCCCTACGTCGGCTGCCTCTATCTGGACTTCACCCAGAGGTCTTGGTGTCAGGCCCAGTCGATATGCGCCAACATGGAAGCCAGGCTGATCGTACCGGCAGACTTCACTGAGATGCAGATATACTTGCTGGCTGTTGCTCTCTTCCGTAAGTTACACTGGCCTCAGCTACTGCATTTCGCCTTGTTTTACTTTCACTCCCCTCTTGGTTACGCTGCTGATTCTTTAGCTACTTTCACCCATATTTGCCCTGTGTCGTCAGTTCTCTTGAATAACCCCCAATCTAGATGACTGAATTAAACTTCTACCGAAGAGCTTCGCTGGCTCTGCATTCTTGCTTCACTTCACCTAATTTCAGTGAATCCTTAGTTATTTCAAATGCTTCCCTATTACAATTCTGTCAGTGGCTTGATCTTTGAATTTACTGTCAGAACCTGTACACTACTGATATTGAAATCTGCAGTCTACTGAGCAACAGGTTAGGCTAGGCTAGGTTAAGGAAGGTTAGAAGATGGTTCCCCTTTTAGTTCAGCAGGGTTAAAATCCCTACCCCAGTCAGATAGGGGTTAGTGTGAAGAATTTTTGACTGCGCCATTTTGTAAGATATTGCTTTTTTCACCCTTATCCTGAAACCATTCTGCCCATTTTCACCTCACTGTTGCTTGACTGCATTCTTTCTTTACCCATACTGAGATTTGTCTGTCTTCCTTTCTGTGCTAATCTTCTCTTCCTTTACAGAGACCAACTGCTTTCTTCTAGTTACTATAATAAACTTACATTGGCTGCCTTGGCAAAGACATTGCTACCTTCTTTCCCCTTGTTTAGATATCTGAATCCTTCTCTGAAACATGTTTACCTTTCCTCTACTACAAGTACCTTGATATTAAGCTTTCCTCTTCCTAAGACTTGCCTTCTTACTTTCACCTTGCTGAAACATAGTTTGTCTTCTTGCTGAAACAGGGCAGTCTTTCCCGTCTTGCTAACTCTTAAACATAGTTTGTCTTCTTTTTGGCAACTGACACTTCACTCTTACCTTGCTGGCACTTTTCGTACATACCCTTTGATGAAACTCCTCTGAGTAAGTTCCTTCCCTGAACCTCGTCCATCTTCCTTTCCTCAGCCAAAATTTTTTCTACACTTCCCCTAGTTGGCAGTGTTTTGTTTATCACCCACTGATGAAACTTGACTCCCGTGTGCTTGAAGCTAGCTTCATAGGTTAGTGTTATTTTATTCAAGATGGAACTAGGGTGGGCTGTCAAATAATAGCTGTAAGACTATAAGGGGCTACTTTGGCTTGTTATCTACGTGTCACCGAGTCTGAGGTGCTAGTACTAAGCGTGGTGGAAGCTTCTTGGGATGCCGTGTTTAGCACTAGCCCTTCAGGATCAAAGTGTTATATGTGCCCATTTCTATATTGTGTGGTCGACAAATTATATTGATAAACGATATCTTTGTGTGGCCATCTACTTTACATTTAGCGTACGGTGTTTAGTACTACCTACCACCTGGGAGTAGGTGACACATGGATAACAAGCCAAAGTTGCATCGACTGTAATTAAATGTAGAAGTAGAACTCATGGGACAATGCAAATAGTGACTGTCATCTTGTTATCTTCCCAGAGGACGTGTGGGTCGGTGTGAGGTCCCGTGCATGGCTGAACGGCAATCCGGTCACCAGTAGCCAGTGGTGGCCTGGCTACCCGAGCGGCGCAGCAACTGACTGCGGTAAGATGACCTTTGGCTTCAGCGGTTTGTTGCCCACCTACAAAGTCAAAGATGAATCCTGCTACACCCCACATGCAGTTGCCTGTTATCGCCCAAATGCCCCTGTTTGTCAGCTGTCTTTACTCCAGTGCGCAGCCCTGATGCTGGGATGAAGCGGGTCGAGAATTTAGGAGGTCTGGTGTCTTGGAGGCTCATGGTGATAGACTTGAGCATTCATCTACAAAGAGCTCGGAAAGGTCTTTGAGTAGATCTATGGATATGAGAATTTGAGATTGTATTGGTATATTATTGTGCATAAAGATCTTTGGAGAATCTAATCAGAAATTCATTTTTTCCCGCCTGTTTCTCGGATCATCATTTTAAAGGCCGTGAGAGAGACCGTTATGTTTTGATTCTTGAAAAATATGTGAGTTCGTTGCATGCAAGAAAGCGAAGTACTTTCCTTCCCACTCCTCCTGTAATGAGTTTAGAGGTACAGAGGCTCTGTGAACACGTGGCACTCTAGAATGTCTGCTTTCTTCGGCTTTCATTCACAACTAGAAATGGAATCACGTAGAAATACTGGTGCCGGGATGGAGACAAGAATCTGTGCTGGTCAATGGCCAGCCCGTTCAAGTAACCTAATATAACCAACCATCCGAACCCAACCTAACCTAACCTAACCAACCAACCTAACCTAACCTAATTATTCCATGCTTAACAGCATGGAAAGGTGATTGTGACGTGGACAAATTAAAAAAAAACTGACATAGTCAGGCAAAGGAACATACTGACTGACTTCTTGTTTAAAATGCTAGCAAACCCATTCTTCTGAAGAGACAGGTTTTAAGTGCCTCAAAATACGTAGCCTTTCATTAATTTCCCAAGTTCTTCGTCTTCCTCGTCTTCCTCAGGGTAAAAGCAACGACGTGCACAAAGGAATAAAGCAATTCCCCAGGCAAAGAAACGCAAACTGCCGTCGCCAGTCAGCGGTTTTTATGCGTGGCCCTTTGTTCTGGGAGTGATGGACTATATTCCATTCAAAGCACAAGAACATCAAATTGCAGGCGAAAGCAGTAGCTTATTCGTGTTATTTAATGTCTTGAGTTTTGCCCAGATGCCAAGGCAATTACCAGCGAAGGCAATAATAGTTCTAGTTAATAATTGATGCATTGATTGACGAAGGTACATAGCATCTGTAAGGTCAGGACTTAGTGTCTCGACCATTTGTAAAATCACTTGGCATATTTGATAGCATTGACACCCCATTGATTTATATTAACAATTAACATTTGGCGTTTACTAGTGAACAAATGAAACCTCCTTGCAAGGTCTGTTTGCAAGACCACCCGCAACCTTGAATATTGCACTGCAATTCTATACATCTATTCAAGCAGCTGATGAAACTGAATTGCAATGTCTTACAGTCAAGTCAGGTGCCTTCAGAAGGTAACCGTCAATCAACGCATCAATTATTAACTAGAACTATTATTGCCTTCGCTGGTAATTGCCTAGGCGTCTGGGCAAAACTCAAGACATTAAATAACACGAATAAGCTACTGCTTTCGCCTGCAATTTCATGTTCTTGTGCTTTGAAGAATATATATATATATATAGATATATATGTATATATATATATAGTATATATGGTAGTATATGTATTTATATAAAATATATATATATATATATATTATATATATATACAATATATATATATATATATATAGCATTAATAATATATATATATATATATATATATATATATATATATAGATATATATATATATATATATATATATATATACAATATATTTATAATATATACTCATATATATATATATATATATTATGATATATAATATATATATATATATATATATATATATATGTATAACTGAATCACGAAAGTTAGGAACGTGATAAACCACAAATAAAAGATAAAATTTTTTTGCCACGAAGGAAAAAAATAAAAAACAACTTTATATATATATATATATATATATATATATATACATATAGTATATATATATATATATATATATATATATATATATATATATATATATATATATATATATATAGTTATGAAAGACTTTGGCCCTCGATTCGACGAGTTTAAACTCTCAGAAGAGAGAGAGAGAGAGAGAGAGAGAAATCACTTGTTTTCTCACGCTTTCATCACAGAAACAGAAGCATTATTTGATCTATTTATCAAAACCAAAAATATCAGGAAGGCAGCAGAAGTGGGAGTCCATACACATCATGAATCACCTCTGTTCCTAACCTCTCCAAAACACATCGTACAGACGAAAGATATTTTACCCGAGAGTAAAAATACCTTAATGACAGACAGAGAGAGAGAGAGAGAGGGTGGGTTATTTTCTGGCTTATCATCACTCATCCCTGCCCAGTAAAAAAAAATGGGTTGCATTGTCCACAATTAATGTTGGGAATGATATAGCCACACGCCACCTTCTGATCATTTATCTAACTGTTGTTGCCGAGTACTTTAACTTAGAAGTCATTTCCTCTCCGGATAATCTTTTCTCTCTATTATTCGTGTTCTTAAGCCTCGTTCCCTCCATATCTTTTTTCATGTCTGTGACTTTTATCTCTTGTAAGTCAATGGAAAATTCTTCCATTAGCCTTGGATTCAGTGAGCGTGCAACTATCAACTATAGCCCTTTAGAGAGAATACTTTCTTGTTGATTATCAACAAAGTTGTGAAGGGGACTACCAAGGTTAGTGTAATATGATGCTGTGAATTATTAAGCATAATGCACACGTAACTTCAGCACATCCTAGCTTGACCTATCAACAACGAGACATCAATTGTTTTCTCTCGGGCAAAAAATTGGTTTGTGTTTAGTGCTTTTGGGGGTATAAGATAAGTCAGATCTGGAATTCTACCAGTCCTCTATCGACCCCTGCCGATACGACTTTAAGACACGTACACTAGTGCTCAAATCTCATGTGAAATTATTCATTTTGTATCGTCCAGATTCTCAAACTCAATGTGATGTTGCCAAGTAGTGTTATACTTTTTTTCTAATGTCATACATGTCGAAAAGTTTGTGGATTCACAGCTAGCCGTGTTTTCCTTATGGTTATATAAATATGATCCCTATCATGCATTGGTGTAATTCGTAATCTGTGTGATTTGAACTGATTTTCTTTTTTTACGCTGCTAAGTTCAAAGTGCGGTGTGATAAGGTTAGCTGGGTCATCAATGAAAGCACACTTTACATGCTCCTCGGACTGGTCAACATAACTACGTCTGCTGCATTATGACAGTAGACCTAATAAGCTCAACAGTCATAACAACATTTTCACCGTAGGAATATGAATTAAAACAAGTTTTCTTTGAATGTTGAAGCTTTCGGCTTTGTTTAAGCCCTGTATGTTGCAAAATGTTTTATAGGCCTAAAAAAAATAATCTAAGCCTTCTGAGATATAATCTGTTATTAATGAATTTATTTGTAGATATTATCTGTTTTTTGACGAATACAATAGGAATATGTAGAATTACAACTAGTTTTCTTTGAATGTTGAAGTTTTAGGTTGAGTTAAAGCTGCCAGTATGTTGCAAAATGATTTATAGGCCTAAAAGGATAATCTAAGCCTTATGAGATGTAATGTTACTAATGTTTTTATTCGTAGAGATTACATGTTCTTTGAGGAATAAAAGACGATGATTTTGATTATATGGAGAAAATGACTATTAATCGAAATATCATAAGTATCAATATCAAGGCGTATGGAACACTTGTTTTTCAACTGGTTTAAAATATTATTTTCTTAAAAGTCCTTCTCCTCGCGTTTGGTGTATAATTTATTCTTTCATAAAGTAATTTGAAGAACAAGAATGTGTAGATAACCTCATTTGCTTTCTGGCCAGAAATTGTTAATGGAGAGATGTGACTGTTAATTGTAAAGTAAAGAAATCTAACACCTAGGCCTAGGAAAAACATCTTGGCTTTGACAAAAGAATAATTGCATAGGCGAATATTTGCTAGTATCCCATGTTTTTTTTTAAATATTTAAGAATTATAGCAATTATGTATAAAAATCCAAATATTCCTCTAACACATATAAAGTTAGAGTTTTCAAGATAATTTCATTGTTGCTACTCAGTGTAGACCTACTTATGTTACACCGAGTGGTTGTTGTTGCACCGACACTAATGATAGATAAGTCACACACGCTCCCCTCACTTGTTGATATCGGTGGGCGCATTCTACTTATGTATATTCATATTTAAATTCTTTTCAGCATTGAGGTGTAAAAGCAATCAAATAGGACTATTTTAAATTTTATGTTGGCTTTGGAAGCATTATTAATGTTATGACAATTATTTTTTTTTGTTTAACATTTGAACTGATCCTTGATGACGACTTCATTTTGGTCAAATGCTTCAGCGATGTGTGAACGAAAGTTTTGAAAATGTTTTGAAAGAGTTTTTTCCTGAAATTTGCTACACGTGACATTTTCTTACAGTTTTGACATATATGACAGATTTCACTCTTATGAAATATATTATGTCCATATTTTATGCAGTAATCGCGTTTCCGCATTGAAATAATAGATAAATATGGAGCGTGCTAGGTTGCCAGTTAGTGAATTTTGAACGAAATCCTATGGAGTCATATCGCGTGAGATTTGAGCATCACTGTACCTTTACACCTCAAAGGGGTGATAACTCAAGTAAGGGCATAATTGGACCACGACTGACATTTAAGTTCTAATGAATGTTTCAGTATCTCTGGCCACTGTTCTACAAGAATGGGTTAAAGTGAATCATTATATTCCCAGCAAAACTATTGTTAAAACTCTGACCACCTGTTAAAGGGCAACTTTAATTTGTACCGAGGACTATAATTGCTACCGAATTTCATTCCATGAAGATATATGTCCATGAAGTTCTTGTGCTTTAATCACGCCATGAAGGTGCATGGAATCATTGCACGCAGAAAGAGGAGGGAAAACTTTGGTTAAAATTCCAATTTCGAGATTGACTTTCAACACAAACCACTCTAATTCACATTGAGCTGTGGAGGAAGTTTGATAAAGTTGAAGATCAATATGGATCGTACTAAGGTTGAGTGGTATACGTACCTCGAATCCTCACTTATATTACAGGATTAGAGGCTATGTTCCAAAGTTTAATTCCACATTCTCAAGTTTTTCTTCTACCCTTGATTCAAATCTACAAACAGCAAATACGAGACAAGTAAATGTCTCTATTGGTGTCATGACATTTTCATAGCACACTCCTCTGAAGCTTTTTGCACACAGACCAAAATTTAGACGATTGCTAATCAGCTTCCTCTGCCAGTTGGTGGAGTAAACTTGAGGTTAAATGCTAGTCCATTATGTTGAACTTATGAGGTAAATTTTCTTGCAAACAAATGCTGTCGCCTATTTTTTTGGAACAAGATTCTTATCAACTATTGATAGGATTTAAACACAAGGCAAGTATGTTTTGTCTGATGAATTAAGAGCAACATCACAATAAGACTCTTCAAAGTAAATCCATTTGTTGAAACAATATAGAGTCAGTCAGTTACCTCAATTATTTATTCTTTTGGATTGTATTCGAGTCCATAAAACTACATTGCAGAGATAAGTATATCCCAATAAAAAAAATGACAACAGGGTGCATCCACACTGCAGTAAAAACGTCACAAACACATGCTGGCAGCTTGTTGCTTACATATTAGAAACAGGATGAAAACAAGTCGACGATCATAAGTGAAGAACAGACCAATCAAATGCTGGATGACCATTAGGACCACTGGTTAGAACTACCCATAAGTCTTCGACTTGTACAGTCACTCATATAAGTTCATGGATGTCTGAGCATTTGAGAGAGATTTCTTCCATTTCATCCCTTTCTGGATGACAGGTCTCTTGGCGTGCAAAACTGGCCAAATATTCAACTACCTAACTCTGCTGTAGAAAGTTTTGGTGTATGACCATCTTACATCACTCTGCAGACCCGTTGTCCAGAGAGGGATTGGATGGAATTCAGCTTTATGCCTGGAGACATCCGTGAACTTATATGAGTGACTATACATAAGCTGGTTTTGGCATGTTTGTGATAAGTTGCCTATGTGTGCCTAAGACATGTTTTGCTTGAGGTCGGCTCATCCTTACACAATAATTCTTCTGCACCTTAGGCCCCAAGATCTAGTTCCTTCAGTTTATACCCAAGACCATCGCGGCACACTACTCAATGGATCAAAGTCTTGCTTACAGAGGAAGCCCGGGGTTTTTGTAGCAAGCTGCAGTATTGGCCTGTTGACAGCACAATAATTCTTCTGCACCTTAGGCCCCAAGATCTAGTTCCTTCAGTTTATACCCAAGACCATCGCGGCACACTCCAGGACAGTCTTCTTGCAGATGGAAGCCCGGGGTTTGTAGCAAGCTGCAATGTGGCGGTTGGAACACGGTTCTTCGCTCACCAGGAAGTCAGGAGGAATCTTCAGGACGACCCCCATCTTCCCACAGTCATCTGGACTGCCATTTGGACCTCCTTTGGCCCACTGTGTTGATGCAACCTCAGCACCGTTCACCCATTTCCTTGATCGCATGCCCACCCACACGTCTGCTGCAGTTGGGGGAGAGATTTTCATATGAAGAGACAAAAGAATAAATGGAATCAATTCCATTTATTTTGTTTTTATAATAATAGCAACAGTGATATTTTATACAGATGGTAAAATGATTGTCCTTCTCCTGCTTCATTGAATAGCAAGTTGGGGTAGTTTTTTGAGACTTTTAGCATTTTGTGAAAGACTGATCTGACAAAAGACATGGAGTCAAACTCTGTTCTAAACAGATGGATGTAACTTTAGGTGATTATCAATATGAAAATGGTTATATTGCAAAACCTAATAAACCTCCAAGGAGACCAACTGAGCGTCACTGTCAGCACAAGCAGTTGTTGCGCAGCGATGACCAACTTCACTTTTGAGAGCAAATAGGAAACAAAGAAGGATGAATTCCTGTAAATTACTTACCACCCAGTCCTGCAACGAAGAGATATGCTTTCATTTCAAAGAAATCCACAGGGAAGATCATCTGAGCTTCCATTTTGGCACAGGTAGCGTACGCCTCGCACCAAGTCTTCGGAACGGGATCCAAGTAAAGGCAGCCCACAAAGGGGATGTTTAGGAATGGGAATGTACACTTGTTGGCTGTGATAGTTCCTGGAATATTTAAAGAGAAATGGATAATAAGAGCAACAAATAAAACAGGCAGACTTTGTTTTGTTATCTGTGTAGTAAGCCCAAGCACTCAGGAGATTCAGACACGAAGCCTCAGACATTCTTAGGATTGGCTGACGAACGGGTCCTGAAAACATGTGTTTCTGACGGAAGTAGCCATCTAAAGTGCTATCCAGTGTTTAGCAATTCTAACGAGGCCTGATCCGACCTCCAGCTTACTCGGGACGCATGCAAGATTTTCCCTTCATGCATAAGTTGCAAAACATTATATTCCTAACTTTCAAAGTAAATTAAAGCTTGGTAAAATCTATGGTCAAATAGAGCATTGTTTCACCAATGAAAATGAAAATAAATGCGCTGTATGTTATCTGAAATAATTGTTCTGTACGGTTTAACATGCACATTATTTATTGAGGTGAGTGGTGCAGCGTCTGTCGGGCGAATAAGTAAGTTGCTGGCCAAGCGCTGATAGAAAGAGAATATGAACAGAGGTACAGTCGAAAGAACGAAAGAGGCTGCAGCAAGGGGCCAAAGGGACGAAGCAAAGACACGCAAGCAATGCCGACAGTGCACCATGTGAAGTGCACTGACTGCACTATCCCCTTAAAGGGCGACCCATTTAAAACAACGTATTGGCAATTTCATGATAATCTCTCTCTCTCTCTCTCTCTCTTCCTGATAAGCATAAGCATGTGTTCAGCTAGCATAAGAAGAGTTTCTTTATTCCTCCACTGGAATTCTAGGTTTCCAGTAGGAAAAATTATCCCTCCACTGGAATACTAGGCTTCCAGTAGGAATAATTATTCCTCCACTGGAATTCTAGGCTTCCAGTAGGAAAAATTATCCCTCCACTGGAATACTAGGCTTCCAGTAGCAAAAATTATTCCTTCACTGTAACTCTAGGTTTCCAGTAGGAACAATTATTCCTCCACTGGAATTCTAGGCTTCCAGTAGGAAATAATTATGCTCCACTGGAATTCTAGGCATCCAGTAGGAATATTATGCTCCACTGGAATTCTAGGCTTCCAGTAGGAATAATTATGCCTCCACTGGAATTCTAGGCTTCCAGTAGGAATAATTATGCCTCCACTGGAATTCTAGGCTTCCAGTAGGAATAATTATGCCTCCACTGGAATTCTAGGCTTCCAGTAGGAATGATTATGCCTCCACTGGATTCTAGCTTCCAGTAGGAATAATTATGCCTCACTGGATTTCTAGGCTTCCAGTAGGAATAATTATGCCTTCACTGGAATTCTAGGCTTCCAGTAGGAATAATTATGCCTCCACTGGAATTCTAGGCTTCCAGTAGGAATAATTATGCCTCCACTGGAATTCTAGGCTTCCAGTCAGGAAATAATTTATGCCGTCCACTGGAATTCTAGGCTTCCAGTAGGAATAATTATGCCTCCACTGGAATTCTAGGCTTCCAGTAGGAATAATTATGCCTCCACTGGAATTCTAGGCTTCCAGTAGGAATAATTATGCCTCCACTGGAATTCTAGGCTTCCAGTAGGAAAAAGTATTCATAAGTGAGGAGGTAGACAAGTTAAGAGGACACTGTGATTATTAATCTTACACCAGAGTACAAGAATCAATGGGCATTTCTCACTTGGGTCGAAAGGTACCAGGCCTCCAGGTTGGCAGATCTTGAGGTCGCAGCCGGAACCCGCGATTTCACCGACCTTCAGGGAAGTTCTGACGTCCACGACGCAATCTGTTGATGTCATTTATAAGGAAAATTGCAACGTTAATTGTTTCAGCAGAATAACTGCTTTCACGCTCAGCAGCGCAGCAAGACCAGGGGAGATATGAGACTTCAAGAGTTTTTTAGTAAAGGGTCCCTGTCATTTCGATTTTGGTTGAGTAATAACATATATATATGTATATATATATATGTGTGTATATATACATATATACATATATAACTATTATTAATTCAATTAGAATTTTATTCCTTCATCAGCTTACGATTGGGTGAATTCATTCAAATTCCTTTCAACTAATTAATTGGGTAGAACAGAACAAAAAACTTGCATAGTATGGAGTCTGAATGTCAGGTAGGGCACGTCAGTGGGGACTGCACTTTCTCTCTCTCTCTCTCTCTCTCTCTCTCTCTCTCTCTCTCTCTCTCTCTCTCTCTCTCTCTCTCTCTCTCTCTCTCTCTCTGCCTTACCCTCAGGTGACAAAGACGTCATGCAGGTGATGGCATCGGCACTATTGTCGTCCGTTTTGGTCTTGATGTTGAGGTCAGCGAAGAGACAGGTGCCATCCACCTCCGAATAGCACATCAGCTTGCTCCAGGAGTAGTAGGATGACTTCATGGCACACTTCAGCATCGAGGGGACGGAGAACTCCTCCTTCCTGCCTGCTGTGCCCAACAAGGCCCTCGACACCCTCACCTTGTACTGCTTGCCCGATTGGCTTCCTCTTCCGTCGGCCTCTGGGAATGAGTGGATCGTGGAAAATGGATGGAATGTTTCAGTAACTCTGGACATTTACAGTGTTGAGGGAATTCGATTCCTGACAATTCAGCTTCAACAATTATATAATGGACGTTACTTGATGTCTCTAGACAATTATGATACATTGTGATCTATTTGTTGATCTATTAATTAATTTTTCTTAATAGATGAGGTCTGTTTTTTATGTATTTCCCTTTACTTCCTCTTACTTCTTCCTAATGGACACCTTAATGTTCTTTGGAAGCTTCAATTTTAAGTCAGTGGCCCCTTTGGTGGTGGGATTGTTAGGTTTCATCTTCTGAATAACAACAACAACAACAACAACAACAACAACTATAATAATAATAATAATAATAATAATAATAATAATAATAATAATAATTGATGTCGCAATACCATGGGACACCAGAGTTGAAGAGAAAGAGAGGGAAAAAATGGATAAGTATCAAGATCTGAAAATAGAAATAAGAAGGATATGGGATATGCCATTGGAAATAGTACCCATAATCATAGGAGCACTAGGCACGATCCCAAGATCCCTGAAAAGGAATCTGGAAAAACTAGAGGCTGAAGTAGTTCCAGGACTCATGCAGAAGAGTGTGATCCTAGAAACGGCGCACATAGTAAGAAAAGTGATGGACTCCTAAGGAGGCAGGATGCAACCCGGAACCCCACACTATAAATACCACCCAGTCGAATTGGAGGACTATGATAATAATAATAATAATAATAATAATAATAATAATAATAATAATAATAATAATAATAATAATAATAATAATAATAACACGTGATGGTATCAGCTGGGCTCTTGTGGACACCAAAAGAACTGTAAAACTTAGATAACAACCACAAAACAGGAGGCTGAGACGAGTGGAGATTTTTGAAAGTAAAAGGGTGGGAAAAGCATAAGTGGTGGATCTGAGATACTTCAAATAACCTAATTTGCATATACAGGATCCTTTTTGTCCCTAGCATGAGTTAATCACTTTGGGTGAATATTAAATAACCCTAGACAACTGGGTTATACATTTGAGCATTTAAGTATTGCTTAACCTTTGTAGTGTAGAGCAATATAACTGATATTTTCGAAAATATTCAAGAATTATAAAGATGGATTCTCATTAACTTGAGCTCTGGGCGAATCTTGTCCCCAACAGCATTCGATTGCGTTCGATTGACTCTGACTTAGTAGACATAAGCTTCGAACATATACTACATTACTCGTACCTGCTGTCAGCAGCATCAAGCCCAAGACAGAGCCCAAGAGAGCAACCATCAACGCTTTCTGGAGCAACTGCAGAGCAACTTCCATACCTCCCGCCTTCTCTGGTGTCTGTGGCCATACTAATGAGGTGGGTAATGTCCTGGTAATGTTGAAGGTGTCTCCATACCAATCGCCACCTCCAGTCACACTCTCTCTCTCTCTCTCTCTCTCTCTCTCTCTCTCTCTCTCTCTCTCTCTCTCTCTCTCTCTCAGGTATGACTTCTAGTAAATGGCAAATTACTTATGGCTTATTAATTCTATTCTCTCTCTCTCTCTCTCTCTCTCTCATACCTTCTGAATAATAATAATAATAATAATAATAATAATAATAATAATAATAATAATAATATAGGAACTTCAATCCTCCGAAGGAATAATAATAATAATAATAATGAGAATAATAATCAATAATAATAATAATGGAATAATAATATAATAATAATAATAATTATAATAATAACCGAATAATAATAATACTAATAATAATAATAATAATAATACTTTATAAAAGATGGCTACTTCAAGACAGCGTTACAACTTGGTAGAGAATCTCCTAATATAATAATAATAGATAATAATAGTAAAAATTAATTAATAATAATAAATAATAATAATAATACTAAATAAAATTAAACAACCTCCGAAACACACTGCAACCGCGAAACAAAGGATAAAGTAATCAGCAATAACTCTAACTAGCAATTACCGTCTTCCAAAACCACAATTTACGATGCCCGTAAACATAATTGCATATTTTGGACTCCATTACAAGACGCCCCTTTTTCGTAAATGGTCCACCAGGTCGCTATAAACATCGACGATATGAATTCGGGGAAGACGCGAGAATTTCTCTCGGAATATTATTATTACAAATCGCGGTGTCGTAAATTTCTTGTTTTTTTTTTTTTCAATTGACCTTTGTGTTCTTGCATTTTCGTTTCTTCTCCTCCTCCTCCTCCCTCTTCTTCTTCTTCTTCCCAAAGATTATTATTATTATTATTATTATTATTATTATTATTATTATTATTATTATTATTATTATGAAGACTACAGAACGAAGTGAGCTGATTGATATATAATAAATAAATAAATATATATATATATATATATATATATATATATCTAATATATATATAATTTCCATCTCTGATTATCTGGAAATTCTTAAAAGATTCCCCCCCAAAAATTCTCTAAATTCTCTAAAAAAAAAAAAAAAAAATGCTGAGGGTGGCTTCTTTCTTAAAAAAAAAAAAAAAATTGTGGAAGGGGTGGCCTGATTCCTATCACACCAGGATTCTGGTACTACACCAGTACGACCAGCGTAGGATCTCACATGCGTTGTTGGCACCCATAGCAGTGCCAGACGCACGATCATGGGTAACTTTAACCTTGAATAATATACAAACTACTGAGGCTAGACGGCTGCAATTTGGTATGGTTGGTGATTGGAGGGTGAGTAATCAACATACCAATTTGCAGCCCTCTATCCCCGGCAGCCTTGAAGATCTGAAGGCGGGTAGCAAACTAATGAAAAATAAGGCCAATCGGTAGCCTTAAATGTATCTACTTTTTTGCCGGACGAAATTCCTCGGGCGAATTGTAGTGCAGAATGTCACGCTATGTTGCGTGAACTTCTCAAGCGACTTGGTGTTACTCATTACTAGTAGCTAGTTGAAGAAGGAGGCAAAGTATTACACTGCTTGATCTGAATAGTTTGTTTGTTTGTTTGTGTTTGTTTGTACGGTGTTTTTACGTTGCCTGGAGCCAGTATTGTTATTCAGCAACGGGACCATCGGCTTTACGTGTCTTCCGAACCACGTTAAAACAATTACAGAATCATGTAGGATTTGATGGAGTCGTTTTATGCTACTGAATAATATACACGTTTTACCTTACTCAGTATTACATTACGCGGTAATACAGTTATTAGTAGTATTGCTATTAGTGCCAGTAATAGTAGTGCTGTTAGCAATATTGCTACTAGCACCTGTAACAGTATAGGGCTATTAGCAATATCGTTATTAGCACCAGTAACAGTAGAACTGTTAGTAATATTGCTACTAGCGCCGGTAACGGTATATGGCCATTAGCAATATCGCTATTAGCCCCACTGACAATATAGGAATATTACAGCAATGGCAGAGCTACTATTAGCATCATCGAGTAAGCTGGAGGTCGGATCACGCCTCCTCGTTTTCTTATATACTATAAACCTTCTTTGAATCTTCTATTCTTTGAGCTCTCTCTCTCCCATCTACCACCATCCTTTCTATTAATTCACAAATACCTTTATTAACCATCTGTGTCCTCTTTCTAATACATCTCACCCATTTTTCATATTCGCGGCGTCCATTTGCCCACAGACCTTTCTCTCTCTGGCTTTTCATTCATTCATTCCGCAGTTTCTCTTTACTATCACCTATCGGCATCTATCATTCTCAGTTATCAGACGCTCCAAAATCATCCGTGACTATTGCATCTATACAGCCTGTTCCTCTTCGCCAGACTTCTGCCAAACAGCCACAAACACCTTAGGTTCAAACAGTCAATTAAATAGTCACTTTCCTATGTATATATAATACTATACGGCACGTGTCTTGGCTCCATCGTCGAATATTAACTGCTCTCAAAAAAGTTATACATTCTCCACCACGACTACACCTCTTCAACATCGTCCATGAAATTTACCACTTTTCTGATGTTAAAACGAGTCCAGATGCTTGTAACTCAGAAGGAGGAATTGCGGTATGTTGCAGAATCAATGCATCAGAATGGCCATTCTAATGGAGACCAATTCTATTGGGTGCAACACGTTTCTTGCAATTGATCTGTTGAACAATGTTTGAAATATGCTACAAGACATACGTCAGAACAAGAATTTTAATTAACTACGAAATTCACGCTGTGAATTTATGTCTGCAGTTTAGCAATAAAGAGCAAAGATTGAAAATGTACAGTAATACAAGCGTCATTATTCTAGTGATTTCTTATGAGCCCCCCCCTCACCCCAGCCAACAACCCCTCCCCCCCCTCACGTGGACGTGATTCATTAGAGGTAATTGCTACTTCAACTGAAATTAAGGTACGACAAAATTGTAACATTTGAGGGAAGTCTCAGTAATTGCTTAGAATTTGTTATTTATATTTATGAGGTGTGGACACGCGCAGGATTTTAATTTCACCGATAAAACATTAATTAATATATATAATTATTAATTATAATAATATTATTAATTAAATTATAATTATTTAATAATTAATTAATTAATATTATAATTAATAAATTATAATTATAATTTTTTTTTGTTAAAAATGACTGCTGCTTCAGCACTATTTAATCTTATAAAGAGTCTTCTCTTATTCTTTCTCTGATGACGGCTTTCTCGTTGTTGAGTCATTTGATTTATTATTGCTTATACAATTCTCTCTCTCTCTCTCTCTCTAGGAGGAAACGTCTCGCGTTAGAGAGAGAGAGAGAGAGAGAGAGAGAGAGAGAATTGTATAAGCAATAATAAATCAAATGACTCAACCGAATTTTACCATGCCCTTTGGTGCGTTCTTGCTCGCCAGTCTTAAGCAACAACGAGAAAGCCGTCATCAGCAAAAGATAGAGAAGACTCTTTATAAGATAATAGTGCTGAAGCAGCAGTCATTTTTAACAAAAAACATGTCTACGAGAGGGTCTCCTTCCGAAATATAATATAATAATTATTAATTAATTACATATAATTATTATTATTATAATTGTTATTTTTATTAAAAGTAATGGCTACTTCAGCAGCGTTACACTTGTAGAGATTCTTCTCTATTTTGCGAATAGCGGCTTTTCCTTTTTCCGTGCTACTTAAACAGGCTAGTAGAGCGCCTATAGAGGTCATGGTAAAAAATACAGGGTCAAAATAGGTGTATATATTTGAATTTTACAGATAAACTATGATACGATAGTCCATCAAAGTCATCTAGAAATTTAATTCATTATTATATTATTATTATTATTATTATTATTATTATTATTATTATTATTATTATTATTATTATTATTATTATTATTATTATTATTTTAGGGAATGGAACCTATTCATATAGAACAAGCCTACCAATAGAAGAAAGCGCCTTTTAAAAAATGCAGAAGCACCCAAGTGGCAGATCTCAGTTCATGTACTTCATGTTAACTTAGATGTAACGAAGCTTTCACTTAGAGATAATTTACCTACAGAGCTTCTGCGTAGAGGGTCCAGAAAAAAAAATGTGTAATTGGTACTTTCAAACAAGTGGTCGGATAGTTACGAATACTGAGTGAATAAACATTAAAACTGATGTTTAAAGAGATAAGCTAAAGGGTTTATATTTTGTATAGCATAATTGGAGTTTTGTATATCGTATGAATTTTATAGTGTTCTTTCTATTATAGGCACTCATATTCTCAAATCTAATTGGGAATGCGAACGGAGTGGAAGCTATAATATTCGTTACATTAGTTCCAAAACAAAGTTGAGAGGGAGCAGTGGCTATTTCATGTTGCATCGAATCACCAACAAAGTAAGTCAAGCGTCACGGAATCTTTATGAATCTATACTTACACAACAGACAATTGACTATACCAACGAGACTGAACTGTATCACCAACGGCGGATATGATCACGATGACTCAAACGGTAAAGAAGACAAGTTGCACAAAGCTGAACTTAATGGGGTTGGACTATGTTCATGCATAGTGATAATGTCAGTGCAGTATGTCTCTGCACTCAAGCTGAGAGCTGAGAAAGTGGGTTTGTTCAGTGATAAATAACTTGATCACGAAATTGGAACTTAGCACAAGGGGCCTCTTTCGACTTTAAGTTTCGTATTCGAAGCTAGAATATTGTGTAAGATATGTGAAACTGATTCATCTAGCTGTCAAGGCCCGTCCACACGGCCGAGCTTTGCTCGACGAACTTTGTTCGATGTGACGTCAGAAGCGGAGAAAATGCGGCAAAGTTCTGACTTTTCCCGTTGTTTCTCTGTTTTTGACGTCACATCGGACAAAGTTCGTCGACCAAAGCTCGACCGTGTGGACGGGGCCTCATGAATGGGTGTCCAAGAACAGGCCTCGATGACAATCAAGTTATTTGGGCCAAAATGCAGTTCGAAAGTAGGCTGTAGAAACTTGATATTTGCCGCTTCAAGACTATACACCCTTGTGGGGGGATTAGCGCCTTCAATGCAACTCAAGAGGTGCATTGTAGGCATATTACTTGATGTTCTTTGCAGCGTCCCTTCTTTAGGCCTCTACTACCTGCAGTCCCTTTCATTCCTTTTACTGTACCTCCGTTCATATTCTCTTTCTTCCATCTCGCTATCCACCCTGACAATTATTTCATCGTGCAACTGCTTTGAGGTTTTCCTCCTGTTACGCCTTTCATACATAACTACACTCAATTTCACTTCCAGCGCTGAATGACCTTACAGGTCCCAGTACTTGGACTTTGGCCCGGAATCTATATTCCAGTCCATTCCGTGATTATACACATATAAAGCTCCCGCATGGTGTCAGGAATGCTGAAAATACAGTCAACGGTAATATGATATTATTTTACTGCGTGACAATACGTCCTACACTGAAGAATATTCATCATTCTCTCGTTCGGTGAATTGTTGAAAGAAACTTATCTGTCACGACACTCGGAGGCTAATCCGATCAAGAAGCCGGGAATTCATAGCGCGAAGAACCACTCAATTAACGTGAAAGCGTCAACGAATTCTTATTTACATACTCTTCCGCGACGGGAAATCTGTGGTCTTTGCTGGTAGCCAGAAACCGCGTTCTTGCCTCTGGGCTGACAAATCTACTAATTGCCGTCCGACTCGTGATTAGTTAAGTATCATGATGTTAGATTCTTTGTTTTCAGTCCATGCATCGTTTCTACCATGGCAGCTTGAAGTCATTACGTACCGGTTCGTCACGCTATCGTAACTTGGCTTCGTGTTAGATGAGTCTCAGGTTTAGCTGAAGGTTTCATGAAGGCTAAGTTTCATAACGTTTATGTTATACTGCTTTTAACATTGGTGGTTTTCCTGGCTTCAGTCTTATTTTTTCTCCTTATTTTTGCAAGGGTTCGTGGATATAATTACTTGACATGTAAGAGAGTTAGTGTTTTCTTGAACGTAGCTTTTAATATTTTGACATGGTTTTTAAATTTAATTGAATTTATATTTTTAAGTTTTTTTATCTGTTTTGCCAAAAACTTTGCTCTTGAGTTATATATAAATTTACTGTAATTTACAGAGAGCATTGTATATTCGGCCTATTTCTTCTTTTTTTTTCATCAATCGCATAGCATTTCTCGACCCTATTTTTACACTATCGAAAATGAAGGTTTTTCCATGACTACTTCAGTAAAAATAAAGCGTTTTTTTTTTCAGGCTAGGAGCTCTGATGGTACACTAAGTCTAAGTGTTGAATTTACAGTCTTCTTGGGAATGAGTAAGAACCTGTTAAAAAGTCTTGGACTTTGGTATAAAGTTTTTACTGTTATTAAGCTTTGGGTCTACCTTGGATCTTGTCAAGATATGACTAATTCAAAGCATTGATTTTCGTGGTAAGACTTAGTTTAATCTGTTAAAAGCAATCTATCCTGGATCTTGTAAAAGAGATAGCTAGTTATATTTATCAAAGCAAAGCCATACTGCCATAGTTCTTATTATAAACTTGCTTCCAGATTTGTGAAATGTCTACTATTTCGTGAAAGAAACGACCGCTTGTGGGAAAGTTGAAAAAAAAATCTCCATCCAGGTATTTCAAACGACTCTCCATGTTTGGCTCGACTAGGTGAAGTATATTGCCATATGTACTAAATTTTTTGTTCCGATACGTCTTAAAGGTCGTTTCGTTGGCGTACTTGCCAGATATTTTCCTGTGTCTCGAAACTACAGATATCCACTTGGATGTCTGTAGTTCCAACACTATTCAGGAAAAAAAATCTTGGCAAGTACTTATAACATAAACAACCCTTTAGGACCTATCAGAAGGGAATTGTTGTTTTCAAACAAAAATTAAAAACGACTTAATCAATTTCCCTCTCAGGTATTGAAGTGCACCAACCTAACTATTTTTATTATTAATGTACCTTTACTTTATTAGATTTTTACTTTAGTTTCAAAGTAACGTAATCTCTTTTTATTGATCGCTTAGAATTATTTAGTTTTGTAGGTACCTGTGAAGAATTTAAATTTTGCTTTTAGATCATTAAAATTTTAACAATTGATATATGAGTCTTCAATATAGATATTTTCATCAACTTTTAAACATTTTCAGTAGTTTTTAGTTATTTTTTCAAAGTCTTAAAATTAGGTATTTTTTCTTAACCATTTTGAATTTATCTTAATTTATAGCTGCTGTTAAGTTTTTTTTTTAATTATGCAAATCATGCAACGAACAACCCTTTGTTTTCAACGCTGTACAATATAGATAGCTATTTTATACAATCTGCGAGCGATGCTCATAAACTTTGCAAATTGACCTTTTTGTCATTTTGCTATAACTCTTAAACGGTAGTTTAATATTTATGGTCTTTCGGTTGTTAGAGGATTTTTGGTGCCTCCAGTTTCTTGGTTAGTTTTGGATGGTTTTTATTATTATTTTTTTTTTATTTTTTTTTTGCCATTTTTTTTTACTTTTTTTTTACAATTTTTCCATTGGATACTTTCTTCTCTTTGGATATATATATTTACTTTGGATAGTTAACTATAAAATTAACAACCTATTTTACTGATGAAGGCTTCAGTTAACTTAATTTACTGGATCGAACTTTATCTTTTACTGGGTAGGTAAATAGAACCTTCTATTTTACTGTATCGATCCTTCTATTATTACCATGTTGGTGAATAGAACCTTCTATTTTACCCTATTGGTGAATAGAACCTTCTCTTTTACCTTGTTGGTTCATAGAACTTCTAATTTACTCGATAGATGAATAGAACCTATTTTACTCGATAGGTGAATAGAACCTTCTATTTTACTCGATAGGTGAATAGAACCTTCTATGTTACTCGATAGGTGAATAGAACCTTCTATTTTACTCGATAGGTGAATAGAACCTTCTATTTTACTCGATAGGTGAATAGAACCTTCTATTTTACTCGATAGGTGAATAGAACCTTCTATGTTACTCGATAGGTGAATAGAACCTTCTATGTTACTCGATAGGTGAATAGAACCTTCTATTTTACTGTGTAGGTGAATAAAACCTATTTTACAGTAATAGTGGATAGAACTTCAAATTTTACTGGATAGAACTCTAAATTTTACTCTATTGGTGAATAGAACCTTATATTGTACTGGATAGAAATTTAAATTTTACTGGATGTACCATAGAGCCTCACTGTATTGAATAATACTGACCAAAATGTCTTATTTTTTGTATTTGTAGAAAATCCAAATAATGTTTCTGCCTTAGTTTTTTTTTTTTTTTTTTTTTTTTTTTTTTTTTTTTTTTTTTTTTTTTTTTTTTTTTTTTTTTTGCTTTACAGGCTGTGAAACGGAACAGTTGAGACCCTCTTATCAAAGACCTCCGGTATTAGTTTCTTTTGCAACGTGTATATTAAAAGGTGAGAGAGGCTTAAAAGAGTTACTAATATAAAGCTCTTCATGCAAAGAATTCTTGCTGATTAAAAGTTTTATCTAATTAAACTCGACTTTTCAATAAAGGTTCAACGAATAGAAATTGCAGACTTGAGGTTTCATGTCATAAAGAATTCCTGATTAGAAATTTTATCTAGTTAAAATTTACTTTTCATTAAAGGTTCAACTAAAAGAAAACCAGAGGTTTGAAAAATGGTCTGAAGTGGCCTAATGTAACCTAGTAGACCCTAGATAAATGATATTGTTCCACCACTTGGTAATATTTAACCTAGCAGTCCCTAGATAAAGGCTATTATGCCACCAGTTGGGACTATTTAACCTAGCAGACCATAGGTAAAAACGTAATGATCCTTCAGGTGGCAATAGTAAAGGATATAGTTATTTAGAAGTAAGAATTGTAATAACTGTCAGTTGGCCTTCAAACTGCTAAGAGAAGTATCATTACGGAATTATCATAGATTACGAAAATATGAAATTTTTCCAGAAGTAAAATTTCTTGAACTGATGATGCCGTTATGACTATGTATATACATAGTACCTCAATCCAGATCTGAATTTGTGCCAGTTGTGAATAATATAGCTTGTATCACCAGTTAATTTTTAAATAGGTACTTTGAAACATTCCTTAATCCCTGAAAAATGAAATAATTTTGACAGAAAATATTGGATCACTTTTATTTTTCCAATAGGTACTTTGATACAACCCTTAATCCTTGAAACTTGAAATTATTTTGACTGGAAATATTGGTTTTTGAGTTAAGGTTAATGCTTTGTCAAACGAGAAAGTCTTGCATAGGCCTACTATGCATTTTTGGCAAAAAAATAGTGTTTTTTTCTTTAATATCTCCCATACTAATGACTTGATCAGAATGGCACTTTGACACAACTCTCTTGAGACATCCCCCTCATTTTTGATACTGTAATGCATCGGCAAATCTCTTTAATTAAGGTGTTAACTCTTGGCCTAATAAAGCCTAAGCCAAGTGAATCGGGTAAGTAGGGAAAGCAATTCGAATACCTACACTCTCCCATCCATCCCCTCTCCTTCCCTCCCTCCCTCCCTCTGTCTTGACCCTCCTCCTATCCCTCCAGTGTCACGTAAAGCCGTTGGTCCCGTTGCTGGTTCCAAGCAACGTAAAAACACGACACAAACAAACAAACAAACTATCCCTCCAGTAACCCCCTCTCCCAGTCTCTCCGGCGTCGCTTACTCTACCTTTTCTCTAACTTGTTATATTTGCTAATAACTGATAGAATTGATATGTTGGATCCTTGTTATCATTCTTATTAACATTTCATGATATTGTTGTATTTCGTCAGGGTGTATAAGGAGTTTATTTATAGACTTTAGCCTATTTATCCAACTTGATGAACCTCCCCTGAGGGCTTCTTAAATCCTTAAAGTTTCGTGCGATGTACGACTACGACTTGGAAAGATAACCAAAATTAAATCTCACGATACAGCTTAAGACCCATCAAACAATTACAGGAGATTCAGATATCTAAAGCCAAGCTTCATTCCCTTTTTAAGGTGTATAGACAGCATAAATTGCATTGAACAGTCATGCAGAAGTTATCTTTATCTAATGCATCTCCAATCTGCTTTCCCTTTCGTTTTAATGTTATTTTTCATAGCTGGGATACCTTATCTGCTGGTACCCCTGGTATCTATACCTATTGAGACAAAATTAGTGATAATGATAACAGTTGTAATGATAATCATGATAAAGATATTAATGATAAGAGAAGCATGATAAAAGTTTGTCTATCTGACTGACTCTCTCTCTCTCTCTCTCTCTCTCTCTCTCTCTCTCTCTCTCTCTCTCTCTCTCTCTCTCTCTCTAGTGTGAAATGAATATCACCATCAGTTGGAAAAGTAAAGGAAACAATTGAACAAAAATCACAAAAAATCTATTCATGATCGTCACCACTGTCAAGGAACAGATCAGCCTCATCGTCACTGTTTATGGTGATGATTATAGGATCTATAGGTTTTTGGATGTTATCATTTGACCAGTATGCTTCCTCGAAGGCTCTGGGATGTCTTATTGCTCCGTCCCATACTTCCCTCGTTTCACTAACCCTCGCTTCCTCTATTCTGGCCTGTAAATCTGCCCGAGTAAAACTCTGAAATGAGGAACACGCACGTTTCCTCATAAAGCCCCAAACCTGCTCAATAGCAATGAGCTCAGGATGAGCAGGTGGTATAGTCTGACGACTTCATGTCCCCATGAACGGATGATGCTATCAATATAATACACAGGAAGTGGGCGATTTTGCTTGCAGATTTGCATCAGCTCAGGGCCTGTGGCGTTTGGAGGGAATGGTATCTGGCGGCACGTCAACCAATTCATGATATCTGCTTTTAATGGTGGAGGAGTTTGGGCAACGACTATCTTCGCTCAATTGTTTGTGGTAGGGTGCATTATCCAGCACAAGCACTGCTGGCTCAGGCAATGATGGAAGAAGTTGGGACGTGAGCCAACGAACGAAGAGGCCGGCAATCATTTCGCCATGGTAGTCACCAGTTTTGTTTTTCGTGGGAAAGCACAAGAATGATTCCTCAATGAAGCCATCTTCTGTGCCTGCAGCAACAAGCACAAAACGACCCTCCCTTCTCCAGGAGGGACCTGGTGGTGGTAATTGTCATGGAGTGTGTGGCATCAACCCACCCGCTGCTAGGATGCATCCTCGTGGTGAACCCCTTTTTGACAGATATTCTCCGTTGTGTGGTCTTATAGCAGTACCCCATGTTATGTAGTCATCGCCACACTGATGATTCTGATGTTCCGGACTCTTAATGGTGAATGTGTTCTTCTTAGCGAATACGCCATGTACTACATAGCGGCGAATGGCACCGATAGCAAAATTATCAAAGGCACTCGGTGTATAGGTGTCGGGGTACCAAGTGTCGTTGACAGGTAATTGCTGTGCCCATGCTTCGGTGTAAAAGCGAATATACTATCGTCGTCTTCATGCCCATGACGTCTGTAATACGATCATACGGCCTCTGTGGAAAATACAATAGTTGTAGAATACAAACAGAATCATACTGTGACAAATATAGTATTTAAAACTATGATAAAAAAATCTACGAACTACATAATTTGTTGGATTGATATGCACAATTACACACACACACACAAACACACACACACACACACACACACACTATATATATATATATATATATATATATATATATATATATATATATATATATATATATATGTCATATCACATTACCGTGATTCATATACATACATCGAGCTACAAATGTCCTTTAATATCTAATTCACTCTACCTCGGAATTAATATATTTTCATATATGCTTAACCGAAGGGGAATTTATTAGGCGATAATGGAATTTGTCGGCGCCCAGGCGCGAAACCATAGGACACCATACAAATCCAGGAACGTCAGTGAAGCTCTTTTACCCACTCCACCACCGATGTATATAATATATATATATATATATATATATATATATATATATATATATATGTATATATATATATATATATATATATATATATATAATATATATATATATATATATATATATATAGTATATACATCAAGGAGTGAATTATAGGGTAAATATTAAGATGTACTTATTCAGTAATATCATGCTTGTGTTTCTTATGCCACATTGTGTTATTGTGTGTCCAACAAACCTGAAGCTTCTTTTACTTGTTAAGACTAATACTTAGTTTACTGTTAGCTTGTTCCACTTTGTATATGGAATGGAGACGTAATGCAAATGGATTTCTGCATTTACGGGGGCAAAGGAACATGCCAGTCATGAAATCTCCTCAGTCAAACACTGAGGACGACAAAACTGATAGGTAATGGTTAGGTGAGCCAATACACCGTAACATTTTCACTACCTTTCCATGAGGTAAAGCCAATCAATTCTGCCTTTCGGGAAACTTGTGTTTCATTATTTTTTTTCACGGTTAAAAAGAACCCTAACGGAACCATAATTCGACCTCCTTGACTTCCAAAACCAAGCTTTATTTTCCCTGTTACTTTTTTGCACAATCTTATCATTAAGGATTTTCGAATGATATCCTTGTGGTGGCAAATATATTAGAAAATACCAACGTTCAAGGCGGAGATTATGGAAAATATTAGATAAGACATTCACAGAGTGAGAGAAGGGAGGGAGAGCGAAGTGAGGTGGGGCGGGGGGGGGGGGTGGGGGGGGGGGGGGGGTTGCTCAGCATACGTTCGATTAACAAACTTACCAAAAGGATTTGGCCTTGGCTTTACTAGCACAAGAGTAAACACCTCAATTAGCGGAATTTGAAAATGTATTATAGTATAAAAAATTAGGGGGAGGTCTTTAGAGTGTTGTGTCAAAGTACTCTTCTGATCAAATAATTAGTAAGGGAGATATTAAAGAATATGTCCGTAGATGATAAACGTACGTAGTCTTAAACGGAGTGGAGTATATGAATAAATAACTCTCCAAGCGCACGGTTTTGACTTTCATCAATGTCGAGGTCCTAACACCGGGTGTCCATAAAGTCCCAGTACCATTCTCTGAGCCATAAATACTTGTAATGTTAGCTGGGAGTGTATGGACACCTTGTATGTTAGGGACTTCCTTCTCACGACTGAGTAGCTGGAGAAATTATTCCCGACCGGCAATGAATAACCGTATAAGGAATATGAGGGCTTTTCTAGCTATCGATCTGTTTTAATATAACTGCCAGTTTAAATAATTCTATTCAGCCTTCACTGAGTTAAGGCAGACATCTTTGATACAATAAGAATATATAAAAGAGTAGCGTTGACGTCTAGCCAGGCTTGACTGTCAACAGTCCTCCTCGAAATAGACGATGAATGGGCAGTTTTGCCATTCATTTTTATTAATGGATAAATGCTCTAACATCTCCTTTCGTAATTCGGTTTGTATACTGAGTTAGGAAGTGCATCTGATATATGACAACGTATCTATAAGCTTATGTTTGGATTAATATTATGGCCTTAATTTATACTCTTCATAGCTTTTACACTACTATCAATAGCTTCAAGTTCACTAACACAGTGAAAGATAAATTGCCCAAACGCTTTAGTGGGCTACAATGGTAGAATCGTTTGTGATGTTATTCTAACGCCGTCAGATACCCGATTGGTGGGGGGCACAGAACTGGGACCTATGAGGTCATTCAGCGCTGAAACGGAAATTGACAGTGAAAGGACTGGAAGGGGTAACTGGAGGAAAACCTCTCACTTGAAGAATTACGAATCAATTGCTAGATGAGGGTGGAAAGTAAGATGGAAGAGAGAGAACATGAAAGGAGGTACAGTAAAAGGAATGAAAGGGGTTGCAGCTAGGGGCCTAAGGAAGGCACGCTGCACAGAACGATAAGCAATGCCTACAGTGCCCCGCATGAGGTGAACTGACGGTGCTACCCCAAACGGAAAACTGTAAATAAAATGTAACAGGTTATTCATAAAAAAATTCAGTTAAAAATGAGACATTTTTTTAGTTGGACAAAACGAAAATAATTATAAAAAATGATTTTGTAACATTAAAGATAAAATTTGATATCCAACCAGATCGTAATTTAGTTTTCTGACAAAATTATTAAAGTAATTTATTAAAGTTTCTGTAATATGAGACAAACGCTTATTAAAAATTAGCATTCAGCCGATACAGTTTCATTAAATTCATATTTCAGGAAGATGAGAGTTTTATCTAAATATATATATATATATATATATATATATATATATATATATATATCTATATATATATATATATATATATTTTTTTTTTTTTTTTTTTTTTTTTTTTTTTTTTAAATAGCACACACACACATCTGTTCGCTTGTGTAGTTTTAAGGCTGCGAAGTGGGTATTTAAAAACCTAACTATATAATATTTCCAGAATTTTATATTCTAAAAGAAATGGCTCGTTTGTATTGTAGCATAAAAAATAAATATGTTAAATTTTATTTTATTTCAATATTCGGTGTCAGAATGATTCTCTGTAGCGTCAGTATTCCAATAATTTCTGTTCCTCGTATGGGGGTAGCGCCGTCAGTGCACCTCGTGCGGGGAACTGTAAGCATGACTTACGGCTCTTCACAGCGCCTCCTAGACACCATCTGCAAGCCCTTTCGTTCCTTTTACTGTACCTCCTTTCATATTCTCTTTCTTCCATCTCGTTATCCACCCTCTCCTTATAATTGATTCCTCTTGTTTAACCTTTCAAACCTTTTACTGTCAGTTTCGTTTCCATCGCCGAACCACCTCATAGACCCCAGTGCTTGGCCTACGTTCAAATAGGAAATTGTTGCGTCTTTTAAAGATGCTTTATTTAATTTTTTTTTTTTTTTTTTTTTTTTTTTTTTTTTTTTGTTAGTATGGACTGACCAGGAAGCAGCCGTGAATGAGACACGCCTCTGACGACACTCCAAAATCTGAATGAATTCATAATGTGGCCATTTTCCTTCCTATGATAATAATAAAAATATAATCCGCCCAGAAATGGTAAATTTTTTTTTTCTTTTTTTTTTTCACGTCATTTTTAAGCTTATTTATACGTTATCCGAGTTGGGCTTTTCACAGAGAGTTGAATTTTTTTTATACGCAATTTCATAGCAATTCTACACTGTCTCGTATGGGGGTCTCTTCAAGTCCTTAAATATCACTGTCATTATATATATATATATATATATATATATATATAGATATACGTTATGAAGGTGATTGCGCCGTCGGTGGCACCCTCGTGCGGCCTGCACCTGTAGGCATTTACTAAAAGTTCTTTGACAGAGTGCCTACCTAGGGCCCCTAGTAGCTGCAGCAACCCCTTTCGTTCCTTTTATGTACCTCAGCTAAATTTTATTTTCTTCTTCCATCTAGCTGTCCACCCTCTAACAATTGGTTCATAGTGCGACTTGCTTTGCTGTCAACTTCGTTTTCAGCGCTGAATGACCTCATAGGTCTCTCTCTCTCTCTCTCTCTCTCTCTCTCTCTCTCTCTAATAATATATATATATATATATATATATATATATATATATATATATATGTCAAGTACAATGTCCTTTAATATCTATTCGCCTCTACCTCGGAAATTAATATATTTTTCATATATGCTTAACCGAAGGGGAATTTTTTCTCGATAATAGACTGCAATGGATCGGGGCGCGATCCCAGGATCCTACTACACTACCGCGGTAGTGTAGTAGGTAAAAGCTTCACTGACGTTCCCTGGGATTTGAAAGGATCCTGGGATCGCGCCCCGATCCAGGCAAGTCTATTATCGAGAAAAAAAATTTCCCCTTCGGTTTAAGCATATATGAAAATATATTAATTTTCCGAGGGAGAGCGAATAGATATTAAAGGACATTGTAGCTCGATATATTGTATATGAATCACGGAAAAGTGATATGACTACATATATATATATATATATATATATATATATATATATATATATACATATATATAATCTAATCTATCTATATATATATATATGTATATATAATATATATGATATATATATAATTTATATATATATAGAAATATATATATTAATATATATATACATTAAATATATATACATATATATATGTATGTATTTATATACATACATACATATGTATATATATTTATGTAAACATGCACGTTGCAGAACAGAAGATAGAATTGAGGACTAAGGCCAAGCGCTGAGACCTATGAGGTCATTCAGCGCTGAAACGGAAGTTGACAGCAAAAGCAAGTTGCACTATGAACCAATTGTTAGAGAGGGTGGACAGCTAGATAGAAGGAAAAGAATATGAGCGGAGGTACAGTTAAAGGAACGAAAGGGGTTGCTGCAGCTACTAGGGGCCCTAGGTAGGCACTCTGAAAAGAATTTTAGTAAATGCCTACAGTGCACCGCACGAGGTGCACCGACGGCGCAATCACCTTCATAACGATATATAGTTCCTCGTTGGACGGTTGGGTTTCGTGCTTGCCTACCGATTTGGTAGCCCGAGTTCGCTACCCTCTGCTGCCGCCATTGTGGAACAAGAGGAATTTATTTCTGATGATTAATTAATTTATCTACATAATGTGGTTCGGATCCCACAATAAGCTGTAGGTCCCGTTGCTAGGTATAACCAATTGGTTCCTAGCCGCGTCAAAATTATCTAATCCTTCGGGCTCAGCTCAGTGGTCTAGTTAAACTAAAACATACTGAACTTTTTTGAGTCGTAAACTTACCTTACTTGTATTTGTATTTCCATTATTTTTAACATTATTTCCTCATTACAATTTTTATTATTTTTATTTTCAGTTTTATAATTACTATGCTATTTTCATTTCTATTTTCTTATTTTGATTTTTTAATTAAGCTAAGATATAGTTAACTTTTTGGGTACTGATTTTATCTTATTCGTCTTTATTTTTATTACTACTTTCAATCTTATTTTTTCTTTATAATTTTTATTATTCTTATTTCTAATTTTATTATTACTATTTTATCTTTATTTCTAAGATAAGATATAGTTAACGTTTTGAGACGTGATTTTACCTTATTTACATTTTTATTCCTATGACTTTTAATTTTATTTCCTCATAAAAATTTTTATTTCTAATTTTATTATGACTATTTTATTTTATTTTTTCTTATTTTTATTTTTTAATTAAGCTAATATATAGTTAACTTTTTGGGTCGTGATTTTACCTTATTTTTATATTTTTATTCCTATGACTTTTAATTTTATTTTTTCATAATAATTTTTATTATTTTTATTTCTGGTTTTAATATCATTATTTTATTTTCATTTTATTTTTTTTTTTTTTCATTTTTTAATTACGCTAAGATATAGTTAACCTTTTGAGACATTGTTATACCTTATTCATATTTTCATTCTTATTACTTTTTAATTTTATTTTTTCATTATAATTTCTATTTCTAGTTTTATTATGACTATTTTATTTTTATTTTATTTTCTATCTCTATTTTCAAGCTAAGATATAGATAACTTTTTGAGTCGTGATTTTACCTTATTTATATTTTTATTCCTGACTTTTAATCTTATTTTCTCAAAATGGTTCTTATTATTTTTATATCTAGTTTTATTATGACTACTTTTATTTTCATTTTATTTTTATTTTTAATTAAGCTAAGATATAGTTAACTTTTTGGGTCGTGATTTTACCTTATTTGTAGTTTTATTTCTAATTTAATTTTATTTCTTCATAATATTTCTTATTATTTTTATATCTAGTTTTATTATGACTATTTTATCTTTATTTGTATTTTCGAAGAATCGAGGCGAATAACAACTAAAAGGTTAATAATACACTGAATAATCCATAACTCTATTATTCTTTCAAGATCTCTCGTATCATTGACGTGGCAAACTCAAGGCTTTCTGGTGCATAGAAAAATAAACGTCTGCCTTCAAAGAAGCTACAAACAAACAAACAAATTTAAAAAAAAAAGTGAAGTCAATAAATAGAAATAATCTAAGGGAAAGAGAAATCATGATTTCTATATCATCCTGGAAGGTTTCGAGTTCAAATCTGATTCCTGGGATACAAAAGGCATTTTTTAATTTGACATTCATTTTTTTAACAATGATTTTGCGCAGGATTTTCACTCGTTAATTCACACCTGACTTTGAGAAACGGGTGAATTTGACATCAAAATACTCATGAAAAACTTTGGTTTTTTTGTTTGGAAAGCTTCCACAAAACATAACAGTCATTGTTAGCATAAAATCCAGTGTGTTTTGAACATCACAAAAGTAGAAAAATCCTTAACTATTTTGTAATATAAAAGCTATATTTTCGTCACCTCAGGAGAACAGAGACCAGGTATATGAGAGATAAACAGACTCATGCAAAATGTCTCAAGAAAATCATGAAATAACATAAACAGATCATTTCATTATACTAAGATGTTCGGCGAACCTTTTAGGGAATGTAGTGTAGAAAATCATTTTTGATGAAATATCAAAATACAGCCTAGTTTGATTTTAACATCTTCTGTCTACTAACCTACTTCTACTACAGGAAATGATTCTTAGATTATTAAACATTCTTCTCGCACACACACACAACACACACACACACACGCAAACATGCACAACACACACACGCAATAGAAGTTCTGCCATAATCTAAGAGGTATTTGAAATACGCTTCTACTATGTTCATCCTTTAAGCCAAAATAAAATCAAATAAAATCAGAAAAATGAAAAAATAAAAACAAAAACACAGAAATGTGATACTGACACTAGATGAAAAGATAACAATGTCCTCATGATATAATCAATAATAATAATAATAAAAATAACAATAATGATCATAATAGAGAATATAGAGAATATAATACTGGTAGTGATTTGGTGGGACCGGTGCAACAATGAAAAATAGAAAATAATCATAAACGGATCCCAGAAGTTCAGTGATGAAAATTATGGCTGCGAGAAGCTCCAGCGATCCATCCAGGGGTCTCAAGGACGCCGCGTCCGAGGCTACAAGGACTTCGACTTGATTCGATTGAGGTACGACTCCTGCAGGGAGAGGATGGAGGCCATGAGGCCGCTCCCCCCGGACTTGTTCACGCCCTGCACTGTGTTCCACCAGGTGTCCGTGACCTGGAGGTTGGGAGAGAGTAAAAACACAACTTCAGATTAAAGAATGGCAGAGCTATGAGGCCTGGAGGCTGGAAGAAAGTCCACAGACAACTTCAGATCAAAGAATATGGGATCTATGTGACCTGGAGGTTGGGAGAAAGTCCACAGACAACTTCAGATCAAAGAATAAGGGATCTATGTGACCTGGAGGTTGGTAGAACGTCCACAGACAACTTCAGATTAAAGAATATGGGATCTATGTGACCTGAAGGCTGGGAGAAAGTCTACAGACAACTTCAGATTAAAGAATATGGGATCTATGTGACCTGGAGGTTGGGAGAAAGTCCACAGACAACTTCAGGTTAAAGAATAAGGGATCTATGTGACCTGAGGTTGGGAGAAAATAAACACATAACTTCACATCAAAGAATGCAAGAGCAGCAGCCATATATATCACTAAGGGAGTCACAATGAGACCCAACATTTCCTACCATTCTAAACCATAACTTCATTTTGATTTTAACACTAAGATTGTCACCAAGTTATTTAAAGAAATTAGTTTTTTTTGTCATATTTTAATTTTCATTTGTCATCAATGAAGATTAGGATTATTTAAATCACTGAGGCTTATTTGTCATCAATGAGGTTATATTTGTCATAAAGTTCCTTAAATCCACGAGTTATTTAAATCTACAAGTCGAAGTATGCGTTCCAGTTCTAAGTTATGGTGCTGATATGCACTACTGAAATTGGCAATCATATAAAATCTAAGTTTTTCTTTTTTTTACAAATAAGTGACCTTATTTCAATGCACAGAAAAAAAAACTCTTCAAGAAATTAATGTCATAGAAGATCAGTGACTGGCTTCAGTTTTAACACAGACCAAATCATCGGCAAGCAAAAATCGTCGCAGAACAGGTAGCAGGACCCCTGTGGGCAATGTTTGCCATAAAAGCACACCGATAAGTGAAATAAATGAGCAAACCTTCCCTGAAACAGTGCTTGTTGCACATAACATCGCAGAGGACAACAAAAATGACTTTAATTTAGGGAGTAAAAGTTTGAGAAATACAGGAAGCTGGGCCTACAATCAAATGCAGTTTTTAGACCTATGTTGGCACTTTCTCCAGCCATATAGGGCAGCGTACTAGTATTGAGGGGGAGGAAATAAACTATATAATGACGATACAGAAGCCCCACATAACAGGGAAAAGGACGACACTACATTCTATAAGCAGACAACAACAACAAAAATGAAGACTCTGTGAAAAGGGTGTGGTCTGGCCATCTGAAGAGGCTCCGTTGACACCAGTAAGAAACAGCCAGGCGGAAGGGTAGCTCATTATACCCTTTATTTTCCTATGGTACTATTTTTCCCCCGGCTAATATGACCCTCAAGAGGCAATTCCGAGTCCAAACACCCACCATTCGCACAGACTTAAAAAAAAAATAACTAAAGTCTCACCTGTATGAGATCTGGTTTACTGGGATCTGATGATTCTATAACGTCCTGAATGGGCACAGGTACCATTGGCGTGAAGACGAAGACCGAGACGTCTTTCTCCATGTTGTGTAAGTATAGCTGGGTCACAGCAAACCAGCTGAGAAAAAACAAATTGTTTCCAGTCATTTGGGGAATGTGACGTCATCAAGCCTCCTCCACTTGAAGAGTTTATTTGAACGGAACGAAATTTATAATGCTGAAATGAGAACTAGGTTAGGTCTAATCATTTATCATTTCTGCTGGTCTGGACCCTTTCAAAACTGCTCTGCGTCTTTGGGTAAAGCCAACCAGTGTCCTGTATCAGTTGATTTTGGATCAATAGACTCATAGGCCACTAATCCTTACTAGCAATTCGTTGTTGTATCTGAATCAAGTGCAAAAATATCCATGGACATTCAAAATGTTGGCACAGATGACAATTCCCGATTTGCACAAAAATAACTTTCCCAATTGATTGCGAAACATGAATGAGGAGCTCCAGATGCAGATAAAAAAACACAAGAAGAAGAAGAAGAAGGATAATGATGGTTCCAGCGAAGGTTCTCTGTCATGACTTTACTTACCTCGACGGAGTCAATTCCACGAAGAAATCAATACCTATGAATATCCCTTCGCCCTCGGTGAGGTCTCCAGACTGCCTCGCTGCTGCTTCACAGTTCTGATTTGAAAAAAAAAAAAACAAGGAAAAAACGTCATTCCCATTTGTTTCACAATGTCTTTAATAAGGATGTAAGTTTCTGTTTTATTAAACTCCTGGACTGCGCTTGGTACTTATCAAAAGTAGGGAAAATTGTCGTATCTTTTTGCCATATCTACTATCATGTTTCAGACTTCAGATACTAGACTTATCAAGGATACAAACTATGTAATTTCAAGGTGCTGAATATACTTCACAAATGAACTAAGCAAGTAACATTAGCTAACAGTGAATATGAATAATAATGAAGAAATGGTCGGTAAACTTGTTGCAAGGATTGTGGGTGATCTTGCAAAGCACTTTTACAAGAGGTAAGGGTGACCTGGTGCCCTTAGAGAGCAAGAATAAGAAGGATAAGGGGAGGAGTTATGAAGGACCTGAACTGCATTGGACCTTTCTGACGTGCAATGGGGCCATAAACCTTTCTCGTGCACAAGAAAAGCATTAGACCTTTCTGACTCTTCAAGAGCGGATTTAGAAGCTTGATAGAAGAAGAAGAAGAAGTAGTACTAGTAGTAAAGAAGGTCTCTCACCTGTATAGCCCTCTCTGCCTTGTCCCAACCTCTTACATCCGTCACATTGCATTTTGAGGAGTCCAACAACCTGAAGAAAAATGACCACAACAGGGCAATTATTTAAGAGATATTCTGCACCTATCTGCAGAATAATTCATAGTAAAAGACTCTAAATGTCAACCTCCGCCCCAACTCACCTCACGTCTAATCCGCCAGACTGGAGGATCTCTAGTATCTGTATCCCGCCTCGCTCCGAGTTGGCCAAGACAGCGATTTTCTCCACCAGCTCCAGCTGAATGCTTGGGGGCGTGGTACTAGTTACCTGCTCCTCTTCGACCTTTGTTTCTGGATAAAGGAAGTGTAGGAAAAAATGTGTGACTGGATCTCACTCGTGATTTATGTCAAGGTTATATGAATCAGGAAATGTTTGGGGTCGTGTGATTTGAACTCGTAGCCTCTGAGTTGTAAACACACACAGCTTTATCGATCATTCTGTATTCTATATCGTGGGGGTATCACATTTACTAGCATGCAGGAGAACAGAACAGAATATAGAATTGAGGCCAAAGGGCATTCAGTGCTGAAACTGCCAGTCAAAAGAGTTTAATTAAAAGGTGTAACAGGATGTAAACCTCGTGGTTGCACTGAATCAGTTGTTAGGAAAGGGTGGAATGTAAGAACAAGAAACGGAGGTGCAGTAAAAGGAATAAGAGGGGTTGCAGCTAGGGGCCTAAGGCACGCTGCCTTTAGTAATGCCTACAGTGCACCGTATTAGGTGCGCACTGACGGCACTATCCCCGCTACGAAGAGTATGCAGGCGGGACCGTTATGAAATTAGACTTGAGGCAAACGGTGCATATAGGCCCCAACGTGACACACGTTCCCATCTTTGCCTCGTCAAAAGAGCAACATACTCACTCTCCCCATCAAGGTGGACGTGATACGACACCACAGGGACGTCCTCAAACGTCGTTTTGTCCAGATGGTAGCAAGTGTAAGTGTCGTTGTCCCTGATGTCCTTGACAGGGCCCTCTGCCAAAACCAGGCCCCCGTCAGGCGAGTGCAAGAGGCCCTTGATTCCTGCAATGTCCAATCCTGCCAGGATGAGAGTCTCTCTCCCTCGCTTCCACGTGAGCTGGGTGAGGAATGGGAGACTGAACGTTAGTGAGAGAATTAATGAGAACTGAATAAATGGGAAAAATAAGAAAGAACGACTGTATGTGAACGAGAGAATTGTGTTGACACAGAGAAAAATAGTTTATGAAACTTAAGCTTAGTAGCATATTAAATCTCATGTCACTGATCATATATATATATATATATATATATATATATATATATATATATATATATATATATATATATCTATATATATATCTATATATATATAATAGATATATAACCAAGCCACAATTAGGGCTAGTGGCCAACAAGTCAACAAGCCAACAAGTACATAAAAAACTTTAGTAATCATGATCATATCGTTACTTCCCCAGTCAGGATTGAACCTGGGCCCTTGTAGGACAGAGAGAGAGAGAGAGAGAGAGAGAGAGAGAGAGAGAGAGAGAGAGAGAGAGAGAGAGCGAGGCGGGGGGGGGAGGGGTGGGATGAACTGCCCTATACTCACATCATCCACATTCGTGTAGTTCCCACAGGGCAGAACCACCTTCTCATAAGTAACAGCAGGAACCAGGTCCTCCTCCTCGTAGTAATACTCATAATCCTCCTCGTCCTCTTCCTCTTTCTTCTTCTCCTCCTCCTCAGGGGTCACCTCAGTGCCAGGGAAGACCTCTCCCTCTGGAGGCCACGTCCTCTTCCTCTCCAGTGTCCGTCGTGGCATCTGTGGAACTAGGCCGTTGAATCCGTGAGAGGGGGAGCTCATTGGTAACAGAAAGTTGTTTACTTCAGTCTTTTATTCGTCATCTCAGAATAAAGTAAGTGGTGTCATTTGTTGTTAACAAAAGTCATAAAACTTGATATTATTCTCTCTGGTTATGGAATGAAAGACCCTATTAGCTTACCAAGTCATGAAATTTAAGAATGAATATGACTTACAACTTTCACCACACTTTTCCTTACCTTGTTGAAATGTCATCCACAATAGTTGGTGTTCTAAAAGGAACGTCTGGAAGAAGATAAACAGGATTAGGCTATCGTAAGACTTGACAGCTTCTAAGATAAGAAAGAAAACATCAGACAAATGAATCAAATAAAGACTTATTCACCTAACAAATATTTACTAAATAATCTCAGTTATCTTTAGTCACCGATGAACTACACAATCAGAAAGCTGAGTTTGAAAAGACTTTTCAATCTTAATTCCCTGTTTCTAAGAATGATGAACTGCTTCAAATTCATAAAATTAAACATCTGGACCATTTTTTGTAGTACATGTATCAGAAAAATGTAAGTTAGAAATGTTTATATCATGCATGCATACACACATAAGCCTAAACAAACTTTGATTAGAATGTGTAAATGAATACTCAGAATTTGTTGACACGTCATAATAATATATCAAACAGTATGGCAACACACTTTTTAATAATATCATAAGTGGCATAAGTAGTGGAAATTATTCCAATTATGCTATTAAAATCAATGTTTTCACTAAAGTTCATAAAAATCCATTCATTAGTCTTAACTTTATCCCTATGACAAACATGTTTTCACTAAATTTTATAAAAATCTATTCATTAGTGTTAACTTTATCCCTCTAACAAACTAACAAACACACACATAAACACACAGAGTAGTTCTTCTGTTATTTGTAGTGACCGTTCCTCAGCCATTGTAGTAGAAAAAACCAGTTTAAACCAGACTGAATGACAAAGCCCCTATACCTTCTTCAAACAGCTTCCCAGTTTTCTGGAAGGTGGGGTTAGTGAAGGCACCCCATCCCATGTCAGTCTTGACCCTGACCCGGAATCCGTACTCGACTTCTTCTTCCAAGAACAGGAACATGTAGTTCTCCTCCCGGGTCACGTGTGTGACTGCATCGCTCTCCTCGCCTTTCTTGAAGGACATGACCTAAGGGGAAGGAAAGGTTACGGATGTTTAAACAGTTCCCTGAAGCAGGTGACCCAACCCTAACCCAACCTAACCTAACCCACCCTAACCTAAGGTAATCTAACTTAGCCCATCCTTACCTAACCCAACCTAACGTAACCTAACTTAACCCATCCTAACCTAACCTAACCAAGTGTAACCTATCCTTATCCATCCTAACCTAACCTAATCTAACCCAACCTAATAACCTAACCTAACCTAACCTAACCTGAGCCTTGAAAAGCTTTACATGCTCTTAAAACTGAAACAAGATTATGAATGTGTTAATGAGACAAGATTTACTTTGCACCAAGATAAAGAAGGACAGCATAGTGGTAGGATCACTGGGTACTACTCAACATAAATAATCATAAATGGCTTTAAATGTCACAATATGATGAATATGATCATGATGAAATGAGCGGATACGGTTTTACGTGTCCTTAAGTGTGTTACAAGATTATGGAAGAATCACTGATGCCATAAAATCCGTAGATGTA